>NC_133620.1:362322730-362672406 GCF_048593235.1 Sminthopsis crassicaudata
TTGATGCCTGCAGATAACCTGATTCTGAGAGAAAGTGAAGAGCAAGATTTATTTTGAGCTATTCTGATGATGTGGAAGAGACAAAATCAATGATTACGAAAGGAAAGGTAGAAGCTGTACTAGTGCCTCCAGACAGATATATCCAGGGTAGGCTTATTTTGTAAGGAAGAACTGGGATCACTAGAGAGAGTTAAACCAATGAAACATTGACCCCAAGACTATAAAACTAATAAGACTCATAGAGCTATGAGCAAAGAAAATGAAAAATGACATCCCCTCCAAAAAAAGGCTAAATTGTTTTCATTGAGCTGGCAATTGCTCTCATAAATAGTCACAATTCATTTTAATGTAACATTTTGAAAAAAAATCAGAATTTACACAATAGACAAAGTAAAGGATTAAGATGCACCTTTAAAATAACTCCTATGTATTTTTTAAATAGCAAACTTAAATGTATTTATTTAGATAACTTTACCAACTAGTGGGACTATGGTTGAAGAGCAGATGAACTTAAAACAAAGGTTCAAGGGTATTGGTAATTGGAAATTTATTAGAAATTATGATGGCACTTTCCCAAAAAAAGAATATTCCAGTTTTCCATGTGATTCCTCATCCATGGTGATCATGTGAATATTTTTTTCAATAATGAACATTGTAAGCCATCCACATCTATCTATGCACCTATCTATGCAGCTTTTGTTCATGCACTCAATAAAATTTTCATAGAGGATCACCTAATGCATTAGGAACTTTAAAATATTTTCTTAATGTTGATTGGATACAAGTGGAGAACATGAGTATCCATTGGTTGCTTTTTTTGGTCCTCCCATCTCTTCTCTCAGATATATACTTCTCAAGTGTGGATTCATAAAACCAGTGGAAAAATAGGATTGTAATTTCAAAAAGGTCATTTATGTAAAAGTCCTTGGAATATATTTAGAAGTAATTCTTAAATAATAAATTGGATAAAATATCTCTCTAAAAGTTCTAGAAATTAGTTTTAGTTGAATATACAAAAATAATTTTCTAACAATTAGAGCTATTCCACTGAAGGCAAGATTACCTCATAAAGAAGTAAGTACCATATCACTGGAAGTATTCAGACATCTCTTACCTCAAATGACCAATTAAGCATTTATTAAGCATCTACTACTGATACTAAGCATTCTTGCACTATGTGGAAGACTAGACTAGATGAATTCTGTAAGTCTTCACATTCTAATATTTCTCTTTTCTGTGAATTTCTATATTCCAATCATTTGAAATATGTACTAGATTCTTGTAATATGTTTCCCCATAAGAACAGTATTAGTTTCCTAGACAGTCAACTGAAAACTTCAGAATGTTGTTCTATATATATGGCAAGAAAGAAATATCGTAGATCAAGAAACACTTTGGGTTTCCCAGAGCCCCAAGGAAAGCTTGTTCCTGTCTAGGAACTCTTTCAGCTACCTGTTTGTATGTCTGGGATAGTCCATTTATATATCTAGACATCTTTATTCATAGACCTAGGTCAAAACTGACTTCATTGCATCCACATAATCCCCAATTTCTCTGAATTACCATGCCAGAAGTAATCCATTTATGACTCATGTGGACATGCAAAATTATTCTTAGATATTTGGACTATATTCAGTATCTGGGCAAAGAAAAAAAGAACAGAACTCATTTATTTCCTCTTTATTGGTCCCATCCTCCCTACTCTTATCAGGTTTTAAGATTTTACTTTTATAAAAAAATTGTTTTTCCTCCTACTCAAAGTAATATCTGCTAAATAACCTATTCCACTACAGCAAAGAACTTTGCATATGAAAGCTATTTTTTTCAAAGTTCATTTTTGGATTTGTCCCCAAACTCTGAGGTGATCTATCCTAGTTGTTTATACCCCCGAGATCTCTTGCTTTTTGTCTTTCCTTTTTCTCAATTGTTCCTTTTTGTTGCCCAATATTGATATTCATGGTACACAGAGCCCTGTACTAGAAATAATGCAATTTAGATGTATGAACATGCAAATAGAATGATTATTATAAAGTACTTACTATAGACCAAGAACTGTACTAATGGTCCAAGGTACAAATACAAAAATAAGACATCCCTTATTAATGGGTAACTTATATCTCAAATTTGTGTAGAATTCATAGAATTGAATGGTGACCAGAGAAGGGTGTTTTGATTTGATGTAAAGGGCTGAAACTCTTGAGTCAATGCACTGGGATAAGACAATTGAGCACTTGAGGCTAATTACTGATTGGACAATATAAGAATATGCTTGGGAAATGGCCCTTCCCACTATCCTGTGCTGGCCCAATCGTTTGGTGTATTCAGAGAATTGTGGGAGGGACTAGGAGGTGCAGTGAGACTAGCCAGGGTCACTTCGACAAGAGAAATAATCAAGTGAGGTCGTACCGATCTTATGTGTCCACTCTTTCTCTTCACTTCTACTGCTAAAGACCTAGAATAAAGACTTTTGCTTATCCTGATTCCATCTGATTCTAAGGTACTTGGAGTCCTAACCAGATCGCCACAATTTGGCAAGTCAGAGGAATGGTTAATGGAGTTATAGGGCAATGCAATGGCATTCCCTTCTCATAAACAGTCATAGTATGCATTTGATTACTGTTCTTAGAGTAAAAGAAGGGAAAAATAATCAAGGGGAGTGTGACGAGACAAATTGAAGATGGCAAGATAAACTATGGTAAAATATATCTGGGG
The DNA here is from genome assembly GCF_048593235.1 of Sminthopsis crassicaudata. Taxonomy (NCBI): domain Eukaryota; kingdom Metazoa; phylum Chordata; class Mammalia; order Dasyuromorphia; family Dasyuridae; genus Sminthopsis; species Sminthopsis crassicaudata. The sequence continues at coordinate 362,325,443 of NC_133620.1, forward strand.
TCAGCCAGGTCTTATCATTCAGGATAGCATGACCTTGGGGTGAAAATTCTCAAACTCTTGTGACTTAGCTTTTTTGAGGTCCATTGCTGAGGGTGCAAGAACACAGATAGCAAGAAAGGGAATAATTAATAATAAAGCAAATAATGAAGAGATTTAAATGCAAAACAAAGGAGTTGATATGTAATTCTAGAAGAAATAGGAAAGCACTGAATTTTATTTATCTTTTCTACTACACTAAGACCTTTCAAGTAATGTCCATTTCTCTTTTGAACTGAGCTCTCAATATTGATCTATTTAAAAGATCATAATCAATTCAATAATTCAATCACAGAGCTGTAATACTGGAAGAGACTCCAGAAGCTAAATAGTCTAATCTATATCCAAAGTATTAATCCTGTTTAAATATCCACCCATCATTTAAAAAGCCATCCAAATGTTCCTAGAAGAGCCCAAGTGTTGAGGAACTCTCATCACTTAAGGAGATCCATTCCATGTTTTTTTTTTTTTTTTAACAGCTTCTGTTCATTGTCTTTATTATTAAATCAAAACCTTCTTTCTTTTAACTAGTGACCTTGACCCCCAAGATTTTCTCTCTAGGGACAAGAAAAATAAGCCTATCATCTTTACTATATGCTCACCTTTCAAATATGGTAAGACAGAAGTCAGATCTTTGAATTTCTTCTTTTTTAGCTAGGCACCCCAAGTCTGTCTAAAGTATCTTCCTTATAGCATTTTCTCTAGTCTCCTTATTATCTTTATGACGCCCACCTTTGGAATTACGCAAGGTTGTCCATGTCTTTCATAAAATGTGAAAACAAGAACTGAACACAGAATCCTACATATGTGGGTTGATCAAAACAATATAATTAGGATTATTGTCTCCTAAATTGTGGATACTATTCCTCCTAGTAGAGAAAGAGGAAGGGAACAAGCATTTAGTAAGTGGCTATTAAGCTTGTGTGAAACATTTTACAAATATCATTTCATTTGATCTTTATAACAACCTTGCTAAGTAAGCGTTATTATTTTCCCAATTTTACTGTTGAGGAAATTAAAACAAACAGGTTAACTGACTTTACCAGGACCTCACAACTCTTAAGGATTTGTGGCTAGATTTGAACACAAATTTCTTTGACTCCAGACCCAGCATTCTATATATTATGATAAGTGCTTCATGATGCAGCCTAAGGTAGTCTTCATACTTTTGTTGCTTTTTTTTTGGGGGGGGTTATTTTGTTTTTTCTCTTTTTGGTTACTATATCACATAAAGACTTAACCCCCCCTCACCAGTTCTATATATGTATATCAGTATAAATATGTGTATATTTTTGGTTTTTAGATTAATGATATATGCATAGTAATATAACATATCTATATGCATTATAAAATATGTAGTTATATATTAGCTCTTGCTTTTACCATATTATACTTGTTCATTTGTTTGTTTGTTTTGTTTTGAGGCAATTGGGAGTTTAAGTGACTTGCCTAGGATGACACAGCTAGAAATATTAAATGTCTTACACAGGCTTTGAACTCAGGTTCTCCTAAATTCAGCATCCATGCTCTATCTACTGTGCCATCTAGCTGCTCCCTCCCACATTATACTTGTGAAAGTATTTAGGAAAACAAATAGGAAGCATCACCTGTTTTGTGGATTTGTAAGCATCCCAGATCTGAACAAGGAGCTGCTTATTCTTTTTTCTTTTAATTATAACTTTTTATATACAAAACATATGCATGGATAATTTTTCAGCTTTGACCCTTGCAAAAACTTCTGTTTCAACTTTTCCCCTCCTTCTCTCCACTCCCTCCCCTAGATGGTAGGTAGTCCCATACATGTTAAATATGTTAAAGTATATGTTAAATACAATATATGTATGTATATTTATACAATTATCTTATTGCACAAGAAATATCTAATTTAGAAAGAAGGTAAAAATAACTTGAGAAGAAAAAAGCAAAAATACAGGAAAACAATAACAGAAAGAGTAGAAACATTATGTTGTGGTCCATACTCATTTCAGTGTTCTTTCTCTGGGTGTAACTGGTTTTATTCATTACAAATCAATTGGAACTGATTTGGTTCATCTCATTGTTGAAGAGAGCCACGTCCATCAGAATTGATCATCATGCAGTATTGTTGTTCAACTGTATGATTTCCTGGTTCTGCTCATTTCACTTAGCATCAGTTCATGCATGTCTCTCTAAGCCTTTCTGTATTTATCTTGTTGTCATTTTTTATTAAACAATAATAGTCCATAACACTCATATACCACAATTTATTTAGCCGTTCTCCAATTGGTGGACATCCATTCAATTTCCCATTTCTAGCCACTACGAAAAAGGCTGCCACAAACATTATGGCACATACAGGTCCTTTTCCCTTCTTTAATATCTCTTTGGGATATAAGCCCAGAAGTGACACTGCTGGATCAAAGGCTATGCACAGTTTGATAACTTTTTAAAATATAATTCCAAATTGCTCTCCAGAATGGTTGGATCTGTTCACAACTCCACTAACAATAAGAGCTGCTTAATCTTAATTACCCAGTTCAAATCCCACCTCCTCCATGAAGACTTCACAAATTCTCCTCAAATGGAAGTTAATTTCTCCCTCATCTGATCCCATAACATTTTGAACTCTTCTTATGAACATATACTTTATTTTTCAGTTTTATATTTATTTAAATAGATCTATCTCCCAAACCAAACTATATGCCAGGCATTATGATAAATGCTGGAATTACAAAGAAAGGCAAAAAAAAAAAATCCCTGCACTCAAGAAATTCATAGTCTAATGAGGGAGATAGCAAGCAAACAGCAAAGCACAAATAAGATATGGATAGGATACCAAAAAAGTTAAATTAATACATTAAAAAATGAAGTTGTCTTGGAGTCCTTCCCAGCCCCTCTGCTGGATGATTTAGGCAGATTATTCCATTGAAACTACTATTCTGGTACTCTTTCATAATGTGAAGGGATCTCAGAGACTGTCAGTGCAAATCAAGTGCTAACAGATCCTTCTAAGATAAAAACAAAAAACCACACTTCAGGTAGGTAGGATGGAAGTTTTTGAGGGTAGGGATTGTTTCATTTTTGCTATTGTTTCTCTTGTACCTGGTATATAAAAGGTTCTTAATAAATATTTGTTAAGTGTGTTTGACAGTGTAAATCATGTAAGGATTCTGGCTAAGTGAGGAAAGGTTTATTATCAGGTTGGCTACAGTTTGCTGATTTGTCTAGCTATAACAGCTCTCAAAGACCATCTACCAAGTCATATTAATTTTGTGAATTGTATCTACTGAGGCAAGATTCATCCTGAGACACTTATAGACCCCAGAAATACTAATTTTAAAATAAGATTTGATCATCAGTCTTCATGACACATATATTTTAATCTTTGCTAATTTTAAGAAGCACAGAATGACTATCCATTTACTCTCTCTTTGAGCTTTTTGGTAAGAAAAGGTATTTTAATTAAATCTCAGTTCAGTCATCCTGGCTTTTGGAAAGGATTCAGTGCCAGTGGGTGGCCTGGTGAAGGCCACTGAGTGAGTGTGTGTACATGTTATTTCTTTCCCATTGAGTTGGTCCAGCTTTGCATGTATTAAGTACTGAGTCATAGAGACAAATACACCTCCAGGCTTCCTCTACTCCACAGCCACATTCCTGGACCATCTCCCCAACATCCTACCCTTTTCTTTAGTTATTGACGCCTCTCAGTCTTATTTAACAGTAGGCCTTGCTCCAGGTACCAACCTTGAAAGCCTCTGGATGTCCAATGGTTGGAAAGAAAGCCCAAGGAAGAAGGCCTGTCTGTAGTTCCCTAATGACCTCACTGCTATTTCATTTCACAGTGACGCAGTTGCCTAAGAAAGTATTTTGAGGAGACACTTACAAATATCCCTAAGAGCCAGGGCTGTCTGCTGGAATTTTGTTCTGAAAGGGCCCCAGAATTAGTTATAGGTTATATAAATTTAAAAAAACTGGTAGGAGTGAATCTCTAGTTGGGGGCCAGATATCTTTGATTGGGGTGATGACCTCAAATGCCTTAGTAGTTGCAGACCAGCAGACAGCCTACTATAGTGAACAAAATTTTTTTTATCTTGAGGGGAGATTAATTATACATCCCTTCCTCATCCTCAGAAAATCCAGAAAGACTGCTGTGGTGTTCTCATTAAAGAATAAAAGCCTTTAATATGCACCTGAGACAAGGGAAGCAGATGTTTAATTGGAAGGGATGAGGGACTACAAAATCTTTCCTGACTAACTCTGATTAGAGGAACATACTTTGCTTTGGGGATTCATACAGAATCCTAGTTTCAGGCTCCATGTCCATTTTAATGGGGGGTAGTTGGAGAAATCCATAAACAGAAATAACCTCCCACAGCCAAGGAGAAGGAAATACAAATGTTTACTCAAAGATTTGTTATTCTCTTAAATAGTGAAAGGACCAAGGCTAGATGAGCAGCACCAAGAGGACATACAGCCATATGTATCCATAGTGTCTCTTGATGGAAGATTAAGTCATCATTCTTTTAGCAGTCTGAGGGGGGGGGGATTGAATTATAATAGCCCATATGAGGTATTTGCTACAAATTGGATTATTCCCAATAATAAAAACAAAACAGAAAAAGTTAATTTAACCAGGATTCTGAATTGAATGAATAAATGGAAGGATAGATAGTTAGATGGATGAAGAATGATTACATGAAAAAATTGATTACTATTAGATCCCAGATTCAAACTCATAGCTCCTGGCTCCAAAGAAGTACTACTAATATAGCTAAATATCATGTCCTCAACTTTCAAATAATCACTCAAAGATCTCAAATTGCTTGGTTTCTGTCCTTCATTCTCAAAGAGGAGCAAAAAGACATCATTATGTTAGAATTGAGTTTCAATGTGTCTGAATGTGGCTGATTAAACTAATATAAGCTTGGAATGTTCTGCCACAGTTTGGATACAAATAGTCTCTAAGAACATTTAAAGTGGCTTCTCTAATTCTACACATCTTCCTTTTTTCTGAGCTAATCCAATTCTGCTTTGTATTATTTAGTTTTCTGCTGTTCAAAATGAAGTGGCATGATACCTCTGGAGTTAGAAAAATGGCATTAGAATCTTGATTCTAGCATTTACTGTTTGACTCTCAAAAGTTATCTCTAAGCCTCAGTTTCTTCATCAGCAATGTGGAAATAATGATACAAATTCAAAAATTGTAAAAACAATAAGATGTGTGATCACACCTGATTCCATTCAATTCAAAATTTTATATTTATTTAGCAGCCTTGAAATAGAAAAAGAAAGAAAAAGAAAAACAGTAACAAAGTTATCTCCAGTATGTTAAGCTATATGAAACTGATATATTAGCTGCATGAGGTAGTTAAAGAGTAGACCCCAGTCAGGAAGATTTGAGTTCAAGTTCTTTTTCTGACTTATATTGGCTGTATGGCCTGGGAATGCTACTTAATCTCTGTATAACTCTGTCAACTCTCTAAGTAGCAGAGCACATAATGATTTACCTAAAGAGAGGATCCTCAGTGAGTTCCACCTATCAATGAAATCCAAAATCAATTTTTTTAAATGTTGCAATCACTGGGGATACAAAAACAACACCGAAACATTCCCTTACCTCAAGGAGCTTATATTTTCATGAGGAGAAGGGATTCAACATTTATGTAGACAAATAGATACAAAGATTACTAACTTTGTACTATAAAGTAATATCAAGAAGGATACAAAATAATATCAAGAGGAGTATTGAAGGATCAGAAATAATTTCTTATATGAGGTAATACCTGAGCTTTGCTTTAAGGAAACAAAATATGCTACAAGATAGAAATGAGAAGGAAATGCATACCAGATGTGGAGGACTATTTGGGTGGCCACAAAGGTGGGAGATAAAATATCATATTGTATACATATTCTATATCTTTACCGCCATTGAAGTTATTTTAAGGAGCAAGTCTACATATTTCCATATATCATAAAATAGGAAGCTAATGTACATAAAATGCTCTTTAATAAAATGTTCCATGTATGTCATACATTAATGCATATAGAATGCAACAAACATGTTGATTGGATGCATGGATGAATGAATGAATTTTAGAAGAAGGTTTGACAATCTATGTATGTGATTAAGAAGATTCATTGTCTGAGCTGTAACTTGTAAGTGTTTTAATTTACCAGAAGACAGACCTTTGCTTCATTGGATATCCAAGTAACCTTATACCCAACATAATTTAATGCTCTCCAGGGATAAGGGGTGAAATTTGTGCAATCACTTCCTTTGCATCAGTGAATCAATGAGATTATTTTGTGTTTGTTTATTTTTGGCAATGGAGACCCCTTTGGTTAAAGATGGGGGGAATTTATTCAATAAACATGAATGTAGTCCTTACTTTGTGTACAGAAAAAACATGCTATCTGTGATGAACTAATATGCTGTAAGTGGAAGGCATGAAGGTAGAGGATATGAGAACTTTCATTTCTGCCAGGAAATGTGCTGAATATCAGTTCTCTGTTATTAGTATCTACTTAACTCAAGTTAGCCTAAAAATTAATCAGAGTCAATCATGGGATAGCAACTCTCCATTTTTCTGAGCCATTCCTAGGGTAACATTTTATACCAATGGCTTTGACCCTTATAGTACATGTGGTAAGAAAGAACTATGGTTGCTATTGTCTTTAAAAATCTTTTCCCAGAAGACACATGATAAAACATGTTGCCAATTTTTTGATAGAAAGATCATGGATCCTGAGTGCAGATTGAGACTGTTTTTGTACACAGTCAATGTAAAAATTCATTCTGTTTAATGACGTGTGTATGCCCACACACATCTATGTGTGTACATTTGGATATATAAATACACACATATATATTGAGATGGATACATATGTATATATGCATATCTATAAACATATACATCAAAGGATATTTGTATATATATGGACAGACACACATACACATGTTTAATTTTAATCTTCTTGGGGTAGCTGAGGGGAAGAAAAGGGAAAAAAGAATAAAATAAAGTGCAGTAGGAAACAAGGAAATCTACAAGAAAACAAAGATGGACATCTCTGAACACAACTTGTAACATTTATTATATAGTCTTTCTTGACATAGAAATTTATTGTTTCATATTTTGAATTCTCTCTTATGTTCTGCTGTACATGTGACAATGTTTTTTTCTCTTTTTCTTTTGTATCTAAGTTTTAAATAGATATTTTTTTTTTAAAAAGAAATGAAACAAATTCAAATTAATTATGAAAAAAAAAAAAGAATCAACGGCTTGGAAAACTACCTAAAAAGTAAAATTGGCTAAATGGAACAGGAAATAAAAAAAAATCCACTGAAGAAACAACTACTTGAAGAGCCCAATATGTCAAATTGTCAAATTTGTCAAAAAGAAAGTAAAAAAGCTAATTGAGAAAAATACCTTAAAAGTGAGAACTGGGCAAGTGGAAGCTAATGATTGTATGAGACATTAATAATCAATGAAACAAATTCAAAAGAAAGAAAAAATAGAAGAAAATAAAAGAAAAATAGAAGAGATTCTAAAATAAAAACTCCAACAAATATAATAGCCAAATTTCAAAACTAATAGGTCAAGTTAAAAATACTACAAGTCGTCAGAAAGAAACAATTCAAATATCAGGGAGTTACAATAAAGATTACACAGGACTTGGCAGCTGCAATTAAAGGATGAAAGGTCATGGAGTATAATATTCTGGAAGTCAAAGGAGGCAGAACCACAACAAAGAATCATTCAGAAAAATTAAGCATGAAAAACATTAAGCATATATATATATATATATATATATATACGTATATATATATATATATGTGTGTGTGTATGTATGTATGTATATATATATATATACATTTTGATCAGAAAATGCAAATCAAAACAACTTTGAGATTCTACCTCATACCTATAACATTAGCGACAAAAAGAGCAAGTGATAAGTGTTAGAGAGGTTTTTGGAAAATTGAAACACTAAAGCACTGTTGGTAGAGTTGTGAACTGATCCAACCATTCTGGAGAACAATTTAGAAATTGTACATACCTTTACTCTAGCAATACAACTAATGGGCATATATCCCAAAGCAATCATAAAAAGGGAAAATGTGCAAAACTATTTATAGTAATCAATTCATGTTGACAAAATATTGAAAACTAAGAAGATTCTCACCAATTGGGATTCTGGTATATGAATGTAATGGAATACTGTTGTGTAATAAGAAATGATTAAAAAAAAAAGCAGATTTCAAAAAATCAAGGAAGACTTGAACAAAACTGATGTGAAGTGAGCTGAGCAAAACCAGAAAAACATTATTTACTGTATCAGCAACAATGTGTGATGTTCAGCTATCATTGACTTAGCTTTTCTCAGCAACACAATAATCCAAGACAAATACAAAAAACACTTGAAAGAAAATGCTATCCACAATGAGATAAAGAACTGATGGACTCAAGAATGCAAATCAAAGCTTATTTTTTTCATTTTATTCTTTCTCATGTTTTTTTTCTTTTGACCTCTTTCTTCTTTCACAACTGTGATCAATACAGAAATATGATTTAGATGATATAAATTATATACACTTATAAATTATATCAAACGGCCTACCATCTCTGGAAGAAGAGAGAGGAAAGAGGAAAGGCAGGAGAAAATTTGGAACTTGAAATCTTTTAAAAATGAATGCTTAAAATCTTCTTGTCAGGTAACTGGGGAAAAAAATTAAAGTTATTTTTAAAGATCGTATATACTGTAAATAGTTTATATAAGGCACTGTCTTATATGTCCAAGTCCTTTCTTTCAAGATTTCACATCATTGGGAGGATCAAATGTGTCCAGAGAAGTATACATAATTTGTACAGTTATTCAAAGTAATCTCAAGAATGAGTAAAAACTAACAATGGAAGGATCAGGAAAGGCCTCATATAAAAGTGGTACCTGAGCTATGTGAGCAATAGAGGGCTTCTGAGAGATTAATGTGAGGAGAACTTGAAAATTTAATCAAAACATTTTCTGAGATATCTTATTGATGCTCAAAACTTTGGTATATGATCCTTCTTGTATTTCATTTCACCAGCTTACTGCTTTGACTCTTGACCTTAATTTCTTCTTTGCCCTATGGATACTGTTGCTGTTTGGCCTCTTTAACTTGATGATTATATTACAAAGTAACTCTGTCTCTGGACCAATGAACTCTTTGGTATGCAGTACTGAGCTCCTCACTAGTGCCAGGATAAGCTTCTTGTTCTTTCCTTCCTTAACATCTGTTAGTCATTCCTCTTTGCCTGTTCCTGGTACATGCCATGTCTCCTTTTCTTGGACCATCACTTTTTACCTTCTCCAAACTGGTAACCTGATCTCTGCATGTGAGTTCTGCACCTCAGGCCTCATATTGTCAGGGCTCAAACATCCATCCATTACATGCCCTGCTGCTGTCTTTTATATTTTGTCTTTGCCCATGAAAATATAAGATCTTTGAAAATAAGGATTGTCGTACTTGCTCATATGTGTATTCTCATTGCTTAGGCCAGTGCCTGGAACATTTGTTGTTTTCAGTCATTCAATCATGTCCAACTCATTCTTTGTGACCCCATGAACCATACCTATGCACGGCATTTTCTTGCAAAGATATTGGAGTGGTTTCCCATTTTCTTTTCCAGTGCATGAAGGCAAACAAAAATTAAAAACTTGTCACAGATAGCTGCCTCCTAGGCAAACAGAGATTAAGTAACTTGTCCAAGCTCACACACCTTAGTAAGTGCCTGGGGCTAGATTTGAACTCAAGTGTTCCTGACTCCTAGCTTAGTACATTACATCACTGAGTCATTTTGTTGCCCTGTCCAGTGCCTGGAACACAGTAAACAATTAATAAATACTGACTCACTCTAACTCTATCTCTCTCTCTATCTCTTTATCTATCCATTTATCTATCTATCTATCTATCTATCTATCTATCTATCTATCTATCCTCTACTTATATCATCCCTTTCCTGGAACTGTGGTACATTATGAAGGCTCATTTTATCATTTCAGAAGGTGTTCTGGATACATTGACTATGAGATGTCAAAACAGAATATAAATGGAGGTATCCTGTAGCAATTGGTGATTCACTGAAAAAAATTGCTGGAAAATTGAGAAACAGTCTGATAGAAATTAGTTTCAGGCCAATATCTGACATTATATGACATGATAAACGCAATAGGACATGTGATCAAATGAAAGCTTTGACCATAAAAGCATAAATGAGAAGAGAAGCAAAACAGATACACTTCACAGATATGACTACAGGAAGAATTCTTATATAAATAAAGGAGAAAGGAAAATCTTTGTATCAAATATTTCTGATAATGTTCTGATAGCCAAAATATATAGGTAGCTAACAGAAACACACACACACACACACACACATACACACATCTCTCTGTTTGTATAGATTTAGATATAAATCTCTCTATATATATAGATATAAACTATATAGAAATCAGTAAAGATAAAGATATATATATATATATACACATATATAAATAGATAGATATAGGTATAGATATAAACTAAAGACCTATTTCTAATAGATAAGTGGTCCAAACTTCATATGGTATGTTGAAGGAGTACTAACATTTCTGGTATGAGGGCTTGCTGAGCCTTTTTCAGGGCTGCTTCTCTACTTAGGGGGACTATCTGCTCACAACTCTCACTTGCAGTCCCAAAAAGCTGTAGCATACATAGGGGCCACATCCTGGTAAATCATCTCAGCAGATAAGTTAAATTAAATTGAGGGTAAAGGTCTCAAACATGTGGGTGAATAAGAGGGTTGTCTGCTTTAAGCATTCAGAAACTCCTCCATGTGAAATGGACTATAGAGAACAATTTGTTCCAACAGCTATGAATTGATCAAAGCAGGCATTGTGGAACACTTAGAGCTTGGTCAGGTATCAAAGACACTCAAATTATCTACAACATCCCAGGCTATTGTCAATTGTTTTGACATTTGTCCTGCTACTAGATTTTGATGACTATGGATGAGTGAGGATGATGACTTTAAGCAATTCTGCTGCCTTAAATCAATTCATGTTTTAGTCAAAATATCACCTTGTAATGTCATTAGTTCTCTTGAAAAATGAAGGATCAACAATAACAAGAAAGAGTCTAAATAAACAGGCCTCAGAAGAAGAATTGTAAACTATTCACAATATGAAATATTCCAAAGCACTAAAAAAATGCAAATAAAATAACAGGTTTCATATCACATATAGTTAAAATGACAAAAGATGGGAATATTTAACATTGTAAATATAATAGAAAGATTAGGCAATTCTTCCTTGTAGGTATGAGTTTCTTGATGACTTTGGAAAGAAACATGGACTTATTTGAAGAAACTGATCATAATGTCTGTATTCTTTGAAATAGAAATTTCACTACGAAGCAGATATCCCAAGAAGGTCAATGGAAAGGAAAAATGCCCCATACATCAAAATATTTATAACTACATTTTTATTAATGGGAAAAAAAACATAAATAAAATACATGTTCATGGACTGGAAAATGTTAAACAATTACAAAACACTTCTCACACAAATAAAGTCAGATCTAAACAATTTGAAGAATATCAAGCACTCATGGGTAGGCTGAGCTAATATAATAAAAATTACAATTCTGTTTAGATTAGTGGCACTTGTTCAGCCATGTCAATCAAACTGCCAAGCAATTACTTTTTAGAGTTAGAAAAAAGATCACAAAATTCATCTGGAAGAATAAAAGGTCAAGTATGTCAAGAGAATTAATGGAAAAAAGAGACAAAGTTTGGTGGCACAGCATTACCAGATCTAACATTACATTATAAAGCAGCAGTCATTAAAACCATTTGGCACTGGCTAGGAAATAAAAGTGGTGGATCATTGTAGTAGGTTAGATATACACAATAATCAATGGCAATAATAGTCTAGTACTTTATGCTCCAGCTTCTGGAATAAGAACTCACTATTTCACAAAAATCCCTGGGAAAACTCGAAAATAATATCTCAGAAACCCCATAACAAAATAAGGTCAACATGGGTACATGATTTGGGCATAAGGGATGGTATTGTAAGCAAATTGGAGAGCAAGAGATAATTTACTTATTAGATCTTTGGAGAAAGTAGGAATTAATGACCAAAGAACAACTAGAGAACATTATGAAATGTGAAATGGACAACAATTTTGCACAAACAAAACTAACACAAAGAAGGTTAAAAGGGAAGTACAAAGGTGGTGAAAAATTTTTATAGCCAGTGTTTCTGATAAAGGCCTCATTTCTAAAATATATAAAAAACTGTATCAAATTTATAAGAATACACAAGTCATTCCCCCTATTGATAAATGGTCAAATGATATGAATAGACAATTTTCAGATGATGAAATTAAAACCATTTATAGTCATATGAAAAAATGCTCTAAATCACTATTGATTAGAGAAATGCAACCTCTCAGATTGGTTAAGATGACAGAGAAAGATATTGACAAATATTGAAGGAGATATGGGAAAACTGGGACATTAATGCATTGATGGTAGAGTTGTGAAATGATCCAACCATTTTGGAGAGCAATTTGGAACTATGCCCAAAGGGCTATAAATTGTATGATCTTTGACCCAACCGTGCCACAACTGGGTCTGTAATCTCAAGGAAATTATAAAGGAGGAAAAAGGACTCACATGTGCAAAAATGTTTGTAACAGCTCTTTCTGTGGTAACAAAGAATTGGAAACTGAGTGGCTGCCCACCAATTAGGGAATGGCTGAATAAGTTGTGGTTTATGAAGGTAATAAAAAAAATTGATGAGCAAGTAGATTTTAGAAAAGTCTGGAAAGATTTGCATGAACTGATATTGAGTGAAACAAGCAGAACCAAGAATATATTGTACACAATTACAGCAAGATTGTGTGATGATCAACAATGAAAGACCTGGTTCAGGTTCAGTGATCCAGGGCAATCCCAATAAACTTTATATAGAAAATTCCATCTGCATCCAAAAAGACAACTATGGAGATACAATATAAATCAGCACATACTATGTTCCCTTCTTTTTTTCTCTCTCTCTCTCTCATGGTTTTCCCCTTTTGATTTGATTTTTCTCTCCCAACATGATTCAAAGAGAAAAGCGTACTTAAAAAAATAAATAAATGTAACTGAGGGGAACTATTAAATAAATAATTAATTGGGGAAAAAAGAAAATGAAGCCACATAGGAAGCTTTTTCCAGGAATTTGGTTATATAGAAAAGGAAAGATATGGGAGAATAGCTAGGAAGAATGGTAGGATGCAAAGAAAGATTTTTTAAAATACATGGGGAAAGCAGAACAAGTTTGTAGACAATAGTGAAGGAGTGTGTGAGTATGCAATAACTAAAATTTAGGAAAAAAGAAGTCAAGAGGACTAGTGAGAACCCAGGATGTAGTGGATTATTTAATGTGGAAAATAGGAATATTACAATGTATGTTCTCATTTTTTGTGTATAAAGTAAAGGGAAAGATTCTCTGCTGAGAAGGAAGGAGAGTTAGTGGCATAGGTGACCTGAGGTGAAATAGTTTTCATTTAGTATTAAGGAGAGAAAGTTTCTATTTAGTATAGAAAGCAGGAATTAGAGGGTATTCACGAATAACTCAGACATATAAAGGATGTAAGAAGTATGTAAATTCCTATGGAAGAGATAATATGATAGCAGAACTAAAAAGCTCCCAATCAGTATTGTTTCCCTCCTAATGTCACATAATATATATTTTGCAACTTTCTAATTCCTTATTTATATAAAGTTCTTTTCACTTGTATTTTAGATTTTGTTCTTTTTTTTACAATAAGAATCAGGTCTTATTTAAACTTTTGGTTCTTGATTTCCCATACCCTCACACTAACTTAGGACTCCCCACACAGTGGATGCTTAACAAATGTTTATTGAATGCATGAAGTGTTTATTGAATGCATAAGTAAGATAAAATAACATTTGTAGTAGGCTTTGAAGATTGAAAGGGGATTCCAATAGGAAAATGGAAGAGGGAAACTATTTTAGGCACAGGGAATACCAAGTAAACATTTTTTGGGAAGAGGCAAAGGATGCATCATGGGAGTTTCCATGTATAATTCTTTTATTTGTTGGAAGGGACATGAACAATTCAATTCAACACACTTTTAGTAAACACCAACTTTGTGCAAGTTTTGTCATAATTCCTTGTTATTACAATGGTAATAAAGAATAATAGTTGTTCTCATTTATAGGGTATGTTAAAGTTTTAAAAGCACTTTACACATATTTCATTGTATCTTCACAACAATCTAGAGGATTAGGAAAACTGCCTTGATATCTTAGATCCAAAGGGTAAAATAAAAATTGAAAGAAGCCATCAATTATCTTCTGAAGGAGATTTAAAGATGAAAACTCCTGTGAATATTGTAGCCAATTTCAAGGGCTCCCAGCTCAAAGAGAAAATATTGCAGGCAGCTAGAAAGAAACAATTCAAATACTGTGGAGCCACACTCAAGAACCCACAAGTTTTAACAACTTCCATGTTAAAGGAGCAGAAAGTACAGTACATTATATCCCAAAAGGCAAAGGAGCTAGAATTGCAAACAAGAATAATCTATCCAACAAAACTTGAGTATAATCTTTCAGGAGGAAAATATAGTTAATGAAATGGAAGACTTTTAAGAATTTCTGATGAAAAGAACAGAACTGAATAGAAAATTTGACATTCAAACAGAAAGATTATAGAAGCATAAAAAAATAAATACAAAAGAGAAACTTTAAAAGGCTCAATAAGTTTAAACAGTTTGCATTTCTATATGGGAAGATGATACATGTACATCTTCACATAAGATGTCATAAGACTTAAGAACTTTATCATTTTTAGGGCAATTAGAAGCATCTACCTAGAGAGAGGCAGCAATGTGAATTATATTGGGATGAGAATAAGGAATGCCCTGGGAAAAGGGAGAAAAAAAATAGATAAAATTATCTCACAAAAATGGAGGGTAGTGGCAGGCAATATTTGAACTTTACTCTCACATGAATTATTTCAGATGAGGAAGTGTAAACACACACACACACACACACACACACACACACACACACACACATGCTTAGTTAGGCATCTGAATAGGTAGCCCTAATAAGAGGGAAAGAAGATAAGAGAAAGGAAGGGGGTGATTAAAAAAAAAAAGAAGGTTGATTTAGGGAGATAGTGGTCAGAAGCAAAGCAGATTCTTTATGAGGAAAGAATTTTTAAAAAGAGGAAATATATAAACAGAAGAAAAATGGATGGGGGGAAATACACAGCTAATAATTACTTATAAATGTGCATGGAATGGGCTCATTCACAAAAGGGAAATAGAAAACAGAATGTATTGGGAACTAGAACCAACAATATGGTGTTTATAAGAGATACTCTTGAAATAAAAAGACACATACAGAATTAAAATAAGGACTGAAGCATAGCATATTATGCTTCTGTTGATTTAAAAAAAAAGTTGAAGATAGCAATGATGATCTCAGGAAAAATAAAAGCAAAAATAGACGTAATTTAAAACTATAAAGGGACATATATAATTAAATAATATCAACAATTTTTATAGCATTTTGGTGATAAAGGCCTCATTTTTCAAATATGTAGAGAACTGAGTCATATATAAATACATTAGTTTTCCAATAGATAGTCAAAGGATATGAGAAATCAGCTTTCAGAAGAAGCAATTATCCATATTCAGACATATGACTGAAAAATGCTCTAAATGACTTTTAAAGAAATTTAAATTGAAGCAACTCTGAGGTGCCACCTCATACTTATCAGAAATGACAAATAATGAAGGACATGTGGGAAAATAGACACACTAATTTATATTCCTTTTGGCTCAGCAATACCATTACTAAGTCTGTGTCCCAAAAAGATAAAAGGAAAAGGAAAATGAACAATGAATACAAAAATATTTATAGCCGCTCTTTTTGTGATGACATAGAATTGGAAATTGAGGGGTACTCATCAATTAGGGAATTGTTCAACAAATTGTGGTATATGATTATGATAGAACACTATTGTGACAGAAGAAGTTACGTACAGGTTGATTTCAGAGAAACCTGGGAAGATCTGCAGGAAGTGATGTAAACTGAAGTAAGCAGAACCAGATCATTATACAAACTAATAACAATATTGTAAACTAGATAACCATTGTCTTTTCAGCTCTACTGAGTTAACACCTTCTTGTAGGATTAAATCAATCATGCAGAGTTCCTGCCCTTTAAACATATAACAAACATATAACAAAGGCTCATCTAAAAGGAGATTTTATTTATCTGTAGACATCACTGAAGACCCTCTTCTATGATGAGACTCTGTGTATATGCAGAATCTAGTGAGCTATAGAAAAAAATTCCAAGACTTAATAATAAAACGAGTCTGGTATCTCATTCCTAAACTTATGACCTCGATGGAAAGACCTGTAATATCTGGTTTGATGAGGAAAAGAACTCTGGAGCTTCCTATTCAGAGATATTAATGGATAAGGGTTAAATGGTTAAAAAGAAGCACTAGCTAGGGAAAAGCAATGTCTGAGAATAGCAAAGAGGTAAATGTCTGGACCATTATGGTTGGTCTTAAGGGTGGGAAGAAGTTAATGAGGGAAACAGATCTCAAAAAGATGACTTGTTCTGAGATCATGAGTTGTAGAAAAAAATATTTAGAGATCTTTGGGACTTAAGGTTACTATAATTATTTATGGTTGACTCTATAAAAGTTTTTTCAACATTATCCTATTTACAAAAACCTTCAAATTCTCATCTTACATACCAACTTTTATGGGAAATCTTTCAAAGTTTCCTCAATTACTAGTATCTTCTCTCCTGAGAATTTTCCCCATTCACTCTCTTTATATTATTATATACTTATTTATTTACATTTTATCTTTCAAATTAAAAAATAAGATTCTTGAGGATAGGGACTGTTTTTGCCTTTCCTTGTTGATTAAGTGGTCAGTATAATACCTAGTATATGATAAAAGCTTTAACAAATGCTTTTCAAAATTTATTAATACCATAAAGAGGCAGTATAATGTAGAGACTAGAAAGTCATATTGAGAACCAGAAAGACCTGTGATTGAATCTCACTTCTGACATTCTGGCTGTGTGACCCTAGGCAAATAACTTAATCTCAGTATTCTAGACACTTCTCTAAGATTCTTAACGTAGGAAAAGACGAGGATGAATGTTGGAGGATTTGTGGGGAAACTGGGACACTAATAAATTGTTGGTGGAGTTGTGAATGGATCCAGCCATTCTGGAGAGGAATTTGGAACTATGTTCAAAAAGTTATCAAACTTTGGATATCCTTTGCCCAGCAGTGTTTCTATTGGGCTTATATCCCAGAGAGATCTTAAAGGAAGAAAAAGGGATCCACAAGTTCAAAAATGTTTGTGGCAGCCATTTTGTAGTGGCAAGCAACTGGAAACTGAGTGGATGCCCATTAGTTGGAGAATGGCTGAATGAGTTATGGTATATGAATGTTATGCCATATTATTATTTTATAAAAAATGATCAGGAGAATGATTTTAGAAAGGCCTGGAGAGACTTACATGAACTGATGCTAAGTGAAATGAGCAGAATCAGAGATCTTTGTACATGGTAGTTCAATATTATATGATGGTCAGTTCTGATGAACATGACTCTTTCCAACAATAAGATGATTGATGCCAGTTCCTATTAAGGGCCAGAGATAGTGGGGGAGCTCTGGGTGCATTTTAAGACTCTTTAGCCCATTGTTCCCCCACTATCTGTGGCCCTCTACAAGTTCCAATGATCTTATGATGAGGACTGTAGGAACTGAATGTGGATCAGAACATAACATTCTCACTCTTTTTATTGTTGTTCATTTGCATTTTGCTTTCTTATTTACTTTCTTTTTTAATCTGATTTTTTTGTGCAGGAAGAGAATTGTATAAATATGTTTCTACATATTGGATTTAAGATATATTTTAACATCTTTTAACATATATTGGATTGCTTGCCATCTGAGGAGGGGGTTGGGGGGAAAGAGGAAAAAATATGAAACACAAGGCTATGCAAGGGTCAATGTTGTCAAATTATCCATGCATATGTTTTGAAAATAAAAAAGCTTTGACTTCCAGGGATGGAGCCAACATGGTAGAGAATACACACATTTCTTTCTGACCTTCTCCTACAATCCTCAGAATAATTAGCAAATCCAGCCTCTGAATTAGTTCTGGACTGGCAGAATCCATGAATATTGGAAGTGCAACAAATTACCAGCAGAAGATAATCTTGAAGTCTGTTTTTATAAGGAACAGAGAGAGACAGGCCAAACACAAGCAAGCTGAGCACAGATGCCAGCATAGGCAGGGCAGAGTACTGGGACAGTGCAGACTCCAAAGAATCTATAGGGAGGAATTTACAGGAATCTACAGAAATCTACAGCAGTGTTGGCTACTCTGCCCTGGTTGCAAGCCATAGATAAGTAGAGAAGTTACACAAAAGGTAAAGAGTAAATCCTGAAAAACCAGAATCCCACAGCACCTGGCCATGCCCATCATGCATCAAGAGTGAGTCAGCACTGACCCAGCCTAGCAGCAGCTGCTTACACAAAAAGGCACCACTTTTAGAGAAAGGTTGGAAAAGCTTCCCTGCCCTAAAAGCAGACTTTAACTTCTAAAAAAAATGAGTAAAAAAGCAATAGACAGTTTTTATGGTGAAAGAGAAGAATAGCTTTAAAACCTTGAGGAGATTAAAAGATCATCTCCAGATGAAGCCCCAAATATATATAATATGTATATATAACTTGATTCCCATCACACAAGGCTCTCCTTGAAGAAATTTTAAAAAAAAAAGATCTCAAAAGAGACCTCAAAGAAAAATGGGGAAAGGAAATGAAAACTTTGCAAGAGGGTTTGAAAAAGCATATAACTCATTAAAAGAGAGATTTCATAAAAAGGAAAAAGAAAATACCCAGAAAAACAGAGTTTGTGAGGCAGAAAAAGAAAATAACTCCTTACAAAACAGAATCTGTGAAATGGAAAAGGTAAATAACTCCCAGGAAAAGAGAATTTGTGAAATGGAAAAAAATTCATAGAACAAAACATCTCATCTAAAAACTCAATTGGACAAATACAAAAAAGAAGTTTAAAAAGTAAATGAAGAAGTTCACTAAAAATCAGAATTGAACAAATGGAAATGAATGATTCAATGAGACATCAAGAATCAGTCAAGCAAAACCAAAAAAAAAAAAAAAATAGAAAAAATGTACAATACCTTTTTGGGAAAACAACTGACCTGGAAAATAGGTTTAGGAGAGGCAATCTAAGGATTAATGCACTCCCTGAAAAATATGATGAAAAAAAGAGGCTAGACTCTATTTTTCAGGAACTCATCAAAAAAAACTATCCTGATGTCATAGAATCATAAAGTAAAATAGTCATTGAAAGAACTCACCTAAAATCTTCTGAAAGAGATCCCAAAATTAAAATTCCAAGGAATATTGTGGCTAAATTTCAGAACTGTCACACCAAGGAAAAAGTATTACAAACAGCTAGGAAAAAACAACTTAAATACCAAGGAGCCACAATAAGGATGACCCAGGATCTGGCAGCTTCTACCTTAAAGGATAGAAGGGCCTGGAATTTGATATTCCAAAAGGCAAAGGAACTTGGAATGCAGACAAGAATAAACTATCTTGCTAAACTGAACATTTTCTTCCAGGGAAAAAGATGGGCATTCAATGAAACCATTTATTTCTGATGAAAAGACCAGAACTAAACAAAAATTTTGACCTCTAAATATAGGACTCAAGAGAAACATAAAAAGGTAAAAAGAACTCTTGAAAACTGTATTTCTGTTATGGGTATACATAGCGAGTGCATGTATAATTTGATTTTACTGTTATAATGTAAAAAAAAGGAACTAGAGGTAGAATGAGGATTGTACCAGAAAAAGTGGGAAGTGGAGGTAAAATGAGGGAAATTACATCATCAAGAGGCAAAGAAAACCTATTTCATTTGAGGGAAAGCAGGGAAGGGGATGAACATTGTGTGAATCTTATTCTCATCAGATTTGGCTCAAAGAGAAAATATTAGACATATTTGGTTTACAAAGAAACTTTTCTCACCTTATTGAAAAGTGGGAGGGGAAAGGTAAAAAGGGAATAGGTAGGCTAAATAGAAGGGAAAATAAACATAAGGGAAAAGGTATAAGAAAGAGTGAGGAACTCTAAAGGAAAGAGATTCTAATATATAAGCACCAAGTGGTATACTATGGAAATTTGTATGTATGTGTGTGTGTGTGTGTGTGTGTGTGTGTTAATTAGAATTATATAATTTTCGCAGGGCCATACAGCTAGTAAGTGTTAAGTGTTTGAGAACAAATATGAACTCAGGTTCTCCTAGCTTCAGTGTCAATGAATTCACTGCCTGATTCTTGCCTCAAAATAATTATATTTTGCTCTGTTTAGTTAAGAATGGTCTTATCAAGCTCTTTATTCAGAATCCTCAAAAACAAATGGAAGGAGACATATTCAGTAACGAAAAATGGTATTAGTTGTTCTATAAAAAGGAATATTTAAAATAGTTCAAGGATTAAATATGAGAAAATAGTTAATTGACAAATATATATACATATATATATGTATATATATTTGTGTGCTTGTGTGTGAGTATTATAGAAAGGACCTAGTAATTTATATTTGTTATTGGTACCAAATGAGACACTACTCATGTGTCATTCAATAGTTAACAAAATAACAATAGCAAGGGAAATATATTCTACAAGAATAGTAACTAAGAATACTGAGTTGATTCAACTGAGTTGCTCTTAATAGTTTACCAACCAAGCTTCAATGCCTAAAGCTCCCTGTGGTCATTGTGTATAGAGGCAATGAAAAAGCATTTTAAATATCCTACCTTTTGATATCTTGAGTCAATAAAATCTCAAAGATGTGTTCAATACCTTTCTTTCTTTTTTTTTGAAAGAAAACAAACAAACAAAAAAAGACATTTATTATGGAGCAGGTAGTTGACACAATACATACAGCATGAAGTTTGGAATGTTCAATACCTTTCAAGGAAAGCTAGCCTGACTTGCATGGGGAAGCAGGACTTAAGCTATTTTGCTCTTACCATAGAAGGAGCATATTTTCACCAGATACTAATGACTACAAAGTATAAATCAAACTATAAGTCCTTTTTAATACTTGTGAAATATTGTGTAGAAACATCTACTGAAATAAAGGAGCTCCTATCTAGGCAGTACCCTCTTTGGACTGACATTTTCCTAAAAAAAAAAATCTCATCTTTTGGTCTTTTCTCTAGTTTTCAAAAGCTTAGTTAATTGTCTTTGAATTCAGAGAACAAGATTAGAACACTATGGTACTTGGATTAGGACTATGTTTAAGTCTTTTTAAGCTTTTATGAAGACTATCTACTTTAAAACCCTCTCCATCTATCAACTATAATCATACACCTATTCCATCAGAAGGCTAAGTTTGTAGCTACTTTTTACATAATTTGTTTTATGGAGTTAACAGCTTTTGGTAAATGAATAATTTGAACATAGAAGGTATTATACACAGTGCATAAATATTTGTCAATAGTCTATCAGAAAATGCAGGATTGACCTTAACAAAATTGTGAAGTAGGGGAAGTTTATTTTTTAGTGCCTTTTCTTATTATACAGTCTCTTCCCACCCCCACCCCCCAATTACTACTCTAACCTGGGATCCTTGAGATTATTGCTCTTATTCAGCTATGATGCTCATATAATAATGTTATGTGGTAAAGTGGGGTACAAAATCTCTTCCATCTGTCAGTTCTTCAAATATTTGATGTCATTTATCATGTCTGCCTCTCTCTCCCTGCCCAAATCTTCTGTTCTCTATGCCAAAGGTTCCCAACTGAATAAAATCCTCAGGATATAGTCTGACAAGGAAGAGTATAATGGGACCTTCCTAATCCTAGAAACTATAATTTTGTTAAATAGTTTCATTCTCCAATCTTTAAGGTATTTTGGAGGCTGTAAGGCTATGTGTGTGAAGTCTAGAGCATAACTCCATGGAGAACACTGATGTTTATAGAGTTCTGGGACCAGAAGTTCTGTGTTGCCATATAGCTTTAGGTCTAGGGCTAAGGAATGTATTTATGTTAATACATATTGCATTATAAATCATGTTGGGAGAGAAAAATCAGTATAAAAAGGAAAAACAACGCAAGAGGAAAAAAACAGAAAAAAGAAATGAAAAAGCATGTGTTGATTTATATTCAATTTTCATAATTCTTTTTGGCATTTTCTGTCCAAAGTCTATTGGTATTGCTTTGGATCACTGAACCACTGAGAACTAAATCTTTTGTAGTTGAACATCGCACATTCTTGCTATTACTATGTACAATGTATTCCTAGTTCTTCTTGTTTCACTCAGCATCAGTTCATGTAAATCTTTCCATCTCTTTTTAAAACCATCTTGTTCATAAGTTATTTTAATAAAACAATAATATTCCATCACCTTCATCTACTACAACTTATTCAGCCATTCCCCAGATAGCATCTATTCATTTTCCAATTCTGTTACCACCAAAAGAGTGTATACAAACATTTTTTGCAAATGTGAGTCCTTTTTTCTCCTTTACACTTTCTTTGGGATATTGAGACAGGTGTGGCACTGCTGGCCAAAGATTATGTATTTATATAGCTCTTTGAGCATAGTTCCAAATTGCTCTCCAAAATGTTTGGATCATTTCACAATTCCACCACACCAACAATGCATTAATGTCCTAGCTTTCCCCCATCCCCTGCATCATTTATCATTATCTTTTCCTGTCATCTTAGCCAATGTGAGAGGTATGAGAGGTATCAGAGTTGTTTTAATTTGCATTTCTCTAATAAATAGTGATTTAAAACATTTTTTCATATGACTATAGATGGCTTTAATTTCATCATCTGACAATTGCCTGTTCATATTCTTTGACCATTTATCAATTGGGGAATGATTTGTATTCTTATAAATTTGACACAGTTCTTCACATATTTTAAAAATTAGACTTTGACAGAAACACTGGCTGTAAAGATTTTTTCCACCTTTGTACTTTCCTTTTAATCTTGCTTCTATTGGTTTTATCTGTGCAAAATCTTTTTAATTTAATGTAATCAAAGTTGTCCATTTTGTCTTTCATAATGTTCTCTAGTTTTCCTTTGGTTATAAATTCCTCCCTTCTCCAAAGATCTGAGAGGTAAATTATCTTTTGCTCTCCTAATTTGAATATGGTATCATCCTTTATGCCCAAATCATGTACTTATTTTGACCATATTTTGATATGGGTGTGAAATGTAGACCTATGCTGATTTTCTTATCTATTATTTTCTATTTTTTTCCAGCAAGAGTGAGTTCTTCTTCCAGAAATTGCAGTTTGGGGGGTTATCAAATACTAGATTACTATAGTCTTTGATTATTGTGTCAGGTGTATCTAATCTATTCCACAGATCAACTACTCTATTGCTTAGCCAGTACCAAATGGTTTTGTTGACTGTTGCTTTATAATATAGTTTTAGGTTTGATATTGCTAAGCCACCACTATTTGTATTTGTTTTCATTAATTCTCTTTATATTCTTGATCTTTTGTTCCTCAAGATGAATTTTGTGATTATTTTTTCTAATTCTATAAAACAATTTTGGCAGTTTGATTGGTATGGTAACATGTAGATCAATTTAGGCAGAATTGTCATTTTATTACATTAGCTCAGCTTACCCATGAGCAATTGATACTTTCCCAATTGTTTAGATCTGATTTTATTTGTGTGGGAAGTATTTTGTAATTGTGTTCATATAGTTCTTGGGTTTGCCTTGACAGGCAGACACCCAAATATTTTATTTTGTCTATAGTTATTTTAAATGGAAATTTTTTTGCTATATCTTGCTGCTGAGTTTTGTCAGTAATATATAGAAATACTGATGATTTGTACAACTTTGCTAAAGCTGTTAATTGTTTCCAGTAAGTTTTGGATGATTTTATAGGATTCCCTAAGTATTTCCTCATATCACCTACAAAGAGTGATCTTTTATTTCCTCATTTCCTATTCTAATTCCTTTTTTTTTCTTATTGCCAATGCCAACATTTCTAACACAACTTGGAATAATGGTGATAATAGACTTCCTTGTTTTGTAATACCAGAGAAACTGAGGCAAGACAAAGATTAGTTTTTAATATTTTAATTGTGGAGAATTTTAGACTAGTTGAAGCCAGCTGACTGGATAGGAATCTTGTCCATAGTAGTCAGCAGTGAGCAACTATCAGGAGACTGTTATAGGGCTCCAGTTATAAGGGAAACAAAGGCAGGGGGCGAGGATACTGGATGAGTGAATAAGCCATAATTCCAAGAAAGGATTATAACTTAGTCCTGACAGGATGAGGGTCAAGATAAGAAAGTCAAGGGCAGGAGACAGCTAGGCAAGGGGCAACACTCAAATGGAAGAGGAATTATCCCAGCAAGGATTAAGATAAGACACCTGGAATTTTATGACTCACTGGTATATGAATGCTTTTTTTCTGGCTCAGTTTTCTCAGTCTTAATGGCAAGGAGAGGGGGGTGGCCATAACAATTTTATTTAGAGCAAAGCAGTTTCACCCAAGATCTTAGGAATATGTCCAGCTTCTCTCCATTATAAATAATGCTTGCTGTTGGTTTTAAATATATACTACTTATTATTTTAAAGAAAGCTCCCTTTATTCCTATGCTATCCTGTGTTTTTAATAAGAATGGGTGCTGTATTTTGTCAAAAGTTTTTCTAAATCTATTGAGATTATCATATAATTTTTCTTGGTTTTGTTGTTGATCTGGTCTATTATCCTAATATTTTTCCTGATATTTAACCAATAGGCTAAGGAATTAAAAGATAGATTTAATTCACAGGCATGTGAATTTCATTGACCATAAAATATGATGAATTGTCATGGTGTCCACAATTAAATTAATGGAGAGGTTCACTACTTAAGGTCCTTCCTTTTTTTCCTCTATCAAGTTCCAAGTAATCATTTAATAACTTTATACTCTAGAACATGGGCTTATCATTTATCCCCTTATCACTTATTTTAAGTAAGTAGCCTTCCTACTGAATTCTGGGTAGGATGCATTGAAGGTAGAGGGCAGAGACCAGAGTCCAGAGACAGTAGAACATTATCTGTGTATTTGTTCTGACAAACTTCAGGTTCTCATTCCATGAAGTAGTGTTATGTCTATTTATCCACAGAGAGTAGAATAACATCCATGGTTATCTACCCATAGATTGTTCAATATTACCAGCCAATACTACAAATGGAAGACTGATTTTTCATTATTATTCTAACTACACAGCCCTTATTATCCACTGCATATCAACTGGTTCTGACATTTTTGAATACCAGGCTAAGGAATGAGCATTTTATTCAGTAGGAAACAGGAGAACTATTAAAGGTTTCTGAGTGGCAAAGTATAGCAGGACTCCTGTTGTGATTTGTTTTTCTCATCTCTATTCTAAATGGGATCCCCACCCACAAAAATCTGGAGTGCTGCCAAACTACCCAAAGGCAACTCCCCCACTCACTACTGCAAGGAACACTTGGAAAGAATGAATAATTACAGAAAACCAAGCAGCTAAAAGAATTAAGGTGAATTAAGATAATTGCCTAAAGGGATGGCATAAAATGGCTTTAGTGGTTGGGTAGCATAATGAATAGAACCCAGAACTTAGAATTAGAAAGGCTTGAGTTCAAATACTGCTTCAGACATTTATTAGCTATATGCCTGGGCAAATTACTTAATCTCTGTTACAGTTTACTCATCTGCAAAAAAGGGATGAAAGTAGCATCTACCTCTTAGGGTTTCTGTGAGAATAAAATGAAATATTAATGAAGTGCTTTACAAATCTTAAAACACAAGAATGTTACTTGTTATTGTTATTATTTTTATGGTTACATCAGATTGGCATAATTGTGGATAACTAAGAAGAGATATGAAGGACAAATACTTTTGTGAACAAGGAAAGAGTTTAAAGTGAAGGATCTGCATCTCAAAAGAACACAGGACTTTTGGACAAAAGTTCATCTTTAAAAAAAAAAAAATAAATAAAAAAAAAAAAAGCAATCATGGGTAAGTGACTTGATTAGAGTCACACAACAAGAAAGTATCTGAGATTGGATTTGAACTTAGGTCCTCCTAACTCCAAGACTGAGGCTCTAGCAACTGCACCATTTAATTTTCCTGATTCATCTTTACTTAGTGACAATGGTGAAAGGTTGGTAGATCATGAATTGATTATAACAACTGATTCCATAAATATGGTGATCTTCATATACCAAGGCAGATAATATCTAGGAATATATGTTATTATATTAAAAGATACTGAAATGAGGGCAGCCCAAGTCTGTTTATTTCATATGAGTACATGGAACTTCCAAATGGCAAAAATTTGTACTTGAAAGGACAACTGTCTTTCTCCTTGAAGAAGAGAACCTATAGAACAAAGTTTTGAGATGACTACTCTGCAAAAGTAAAGTGTAAGGCACCAAATTTCATGTCTTCATTTATTTTTATTTTTCAATGGGCAAGGGCTACATACTTGTTATTTATAAAGTAATTAAAAAACATCCTCTACATTAAATTCTAGTCCAAATTCTAGAAACTCATATATTTATTTCTTTTCTCTGATTTTCTCTACATATGAATTTTTATTTCACTCCTATGTGACTATGTGTCATATAATCTTTCTTGACACTATGCTAGCATTTTTGTTCTTGGTAAGTGAAGAAGCTCATGTGTTTCAGGTGGGAGACTAGAGTCTTAAGTGAAAATACAAAATCTCTGAGGCTTTGTGATGATACAGCCCAACCAGACTTCATATCAGTAATGTATCTTTAAGTATTTCTGCAGGTATGACTGATTCTCCAGACAGCTGTAAAGCTGTAAATGGGAATGTTCAATTTGTGAATAATTTACTAATCTTCCTTGTGGTAGAAAAAGACATCTTTCCTCCTTTTATTTAGTATAGTATTTATTTCTGGGGACTACATGTGTTGCAATAGGATTGTTATCCCCAAGGACTATATTAAAAATTACCCATTTCAATTTAGAATTGTTGTCTATTTAAATGTTTAAGTATCTGTTCATCATGAACCTTTCTCATCTCTGACTTCTAAAGCCTTTTTGTTTGCAAAGAATAGTTGGCATCCGATTACATTCCACCATTTATTGTGTACCCACTATGTGTCAAACTCTGGGTAAAGCACTGAGGACAGACACAAAGAGAAGAAAGACACAGCTGGCGCTAAGCCTTCTTGTCCACAGGAATGCAATGGCTTGATAGCCATCTAGGTTAACCCAGAGGGTAAACTCCTGATGGAAACTTCATCTCAATAAAAAGTTCAACAGGATAGATTACTCTCTCAAATTTCTTTTTGGCTCTGCATTTGTTCCTATCTCAAATGGGCTCATGGGATCATTTAGATTTGAAGCTAGAAGTCTACCTTCCCCTGTTCACACATATTTCCCATAATTATTTTACAGATGAGGAAATTAGTGTCTAGAGAATAAATTAAATTGTTTATTTGTTAAGTATTAAGTGTATTTATCAAGTACCTGCTATAAATGAGGTTCTGTGCTAGGTGCTAGGAATATAAAAACAATATCAAACAGTCCTTACCTTCAAGGAACTTATATTGTATGAGATTAATCAGTTGGTAAACACTTGTTAAATGCCTACTTTGTGCTAGCACTATATACTTAGCACTGTTTAAGATGAAAAACAATTCAACAATTCCTATTTCTTTTTTTTTTGTAAAATATTATATATATATATATATATATATATATATATATATATATATATATATATATATATATATATATATATATAAAATACACACATACATACACACATATATAGCCTTAGCATCCTTTCTTTTTTAAATTTTAAGTTCCAAATTTTTTCCTTCCTTTCCCATACACATCATGACTTTGAGAAGGCAAGCAAAAAGATATCAATTATACATGTGAAATCACACAAAACATATTTCCATATTAGCCACATCACAAAAAAATCATGAAAATTATACTTAAATTTGCACTCAGAACTCATTAGTACTTTCTGGAGGACAGCTTTTTTTCAAAAGGAATTATCTCATATCATTATATTGATCAGACTAGCCAAGTCTTTCACAATTGATCATTATTACAACTTTGCTTTTACATTACACACTGATCTTCTGGTTCACTTCATATAAGTATTTTCAGGTTTTTCTGATCCAGTTTCACCTTCCCCATCATTTCTTATAGCACAATAGTACCTGATCACAACCATATGTTATCATATGGCTTTTTCAGCCATTCCCCAACTGATGAGCATCCAGTCAACTTCCAGTTCTTTGCTAGCACAAAAAAGCTGCTGTAAATATTATTGTATATATACATCCTTTTTTTTCCCTTTGATCAGGGATATAGACCTAGTAGTTGCATTGCTGGGTCAAAGGTTATACATAGTTTTATAACTCTTTGGGCAGGGTTCCAAATTGTTCTGCAGAATGATTGGGCTATTTCACAGCTCAACCAATAGTTTAATATCCTACCTATTTTCCCTCATGCCCTCCAACACGTCATTTCTGGTAAGTGTGAGCTAGTACCTGAGAGTTGTTTTTAACTTGCTTCTCTTTATTCAATAATGATTTAGAGCATTTTTCTATGACAATAGAGAGCTGTGATTTTTATTTTATTTTTCTGAAAATTGTTCATATATTTTGGCCATTTATTAGTTGGGGAATGGTTATTATTTTTTTTATCATTTTGATTCGGTTCTCTGTATGTTTGAGAAATTAGGTCTTTATTGGAGAAACATGATGAAAATTTTTTGGATAATACTTTATTGGCTATGGAAAAATATAAATTCCCTGATTATCTCTTTTAATTAGATCAATTTTGCTTTTGCTTTGTCTGAAATTATGATTGTTTAACTCCTGCTTTTTATTTTCATTTTAGCTAAAACATATTAGATTCTGTTTCACTTTTTACTTTTTTTTTACTTTATTTTTTTACTTTACTTTTACTCTGTCTATGTGAGTTTTTCTGTTTCAAGCATCTTTTGCTAACATTTTGTTAGATTCTGTTTTTAATTCATTCTGCTATCCATTTACATTTTGTGAGTGAGCTTCTCCCACTCACATTGAATTTTAATTACCCCCTCCTTCCTATTTTCTTCTATTTATCCTTCTTTCTCTTCTTTTATTTTATTACTCCTTAAAAACCTTTTTTTTCTTCTGACCACTGTCTTTCTTAATGCAGTCTTTTTCTTATCATTCAGTACCCTCATATATCTTATTCTCATCTCCTCCTATTTCACTTTTAGATAAGATGAATTTCTATATTCAACTGAGTCTATATATAAAGTTTTCCTTCTTTGAACCAATTCTGATGACAGTGAGTTTTAAGCATTGCCTGCTACTCATCATTTCTTCCTCCACTATAAAAATTCTTTCTTATGTGTCTCTCTTACATGAGAATTTTTTCCCAGTCTTCATCTCTCTTCCCCCTTTGACCTTTGCATTCCTCTTTCTCATCCCTTTGCTTTTTTTTTAAAGAGATAATTCGAATACACTGAACTCATGCCCATGCCCTCTATTGATATGGACTCCTTCTAGCTGACCTACTGATAATAAAGTTTTTAGGAGTTGCATGAATCATCTTCTCATAGTATAGGTTTCGTTATGATAACATATATATCATTTTTATACTTCCCTTGAGTCTTCTGTTTGAATGTCAAAATTTCTATTCAGTTCTGTTTTTTCCCATCAAAAATGTTTGAACATCCTCTGTTTAATTAAATAATCATTTCCCCCTAAAGGGTTATATTTAATTTTTTCTAGGTAGGTGATTCTTGGTTTTAATTCTATATCTTTTGCCTTCCAGAATATCATATTCCAAGTCTTTCTTTTCTTTAATAAGGAAGCTATTATATCTTGTGTGATTCTAACTACGACTTCACAATATTTCAGTTGTTGATTTTTAAATATTTTGTCCTTGACCTGGGAGCTCTGGAGTTTGGTTGGAACTTTTCTGGGAATTTTCCTTTTGGAATCTCAGGAAGTTATTGGTAGATTCTTTCCTTTTTTATTTCACCCTTGGGATCTAAGATACTTGGGTAGTTTTCCTTTATAATTTCCTGAAATGTGATATCTAGGCTCTTTTTTAAACTCTAGTTTTAAGGAAGCCCCATAATTATTTTTTTCTATTACACATAAATTAAGGAAACAATTATTTTCCATAACATTATAGTGAGAGCCTTAAGGTGTTTATCTAGTAGGGTCTCTTTTTTATTAAAGCTTTATATTTACAAACATATACATGGATAATTTTTCAACATTGACCCTTGCAAAACCTTCTGTTCCAAATTATCTCCTCTTTTCCCACACTCCTTCACCTAGATGAAAAGTAGTCCAAGACATGTTAAATATGTTAAATCCCAATATATGTATATATATTTATACAAGATTTATCTTGCTGAACAAGAAAAATCAGATCAAGAAGGGAAAAAATTGAGATAGAAAACAAAATGCAAGCAAATAACAACAGAAAGAGAGAGAACTTTGGTCCATACTTAGTTCTCACATTCCTGTCTCTGGGTGCAGATGGCTCTTTTCATTACAAGATTATTAGAACTGGCCAGAATCGTCTCATTGTTGAAGAGAGCCATGTCCATCAAAATTAATCATTGTTAGTCTTGTTGTTGCCATGTATAATGATCTCTGGGTTCTGCTCATTTCACTTAGCATCAGTTAACATAAGTCTTTCCAGTCCTCTCTGTAATCATCCTGATGGTCGTTTCTTACAAAACAATAATATTCATAATAATTCTCAATAATATTCTCTAAATTTTAAAAATGAGTCTTTTATCAGAATCTTTAAATGTAAAAATTCTTTCTCAGTTTATTGCTTCCCTTCTAATCTTGTCTGCATTAGTTTTGCTTGAACAAAAACTTTTTAAATTAATATAATCAAAATTATCTATTTTGTGTTCAATAATAACCTCCAGTTCTCCTTTGGTCACATTCGTCCTCCACAGATTCTCCACAGATCGAAACTATTCTATTTTCTTCTAATTTGTTTATATCATTCTTTATGTATGCATCATGAACCCATTTTGACCTTATCTTGGTATACAGTATAGGTCAATGCCTAGTTTCTGCCATACTAGTTTCCAATTTTCCTAGCAGTTTTTGTTAGTGAATTCTTATCCCAAAATCTGGTATCTTTGGGTTTGTCAAACACTAGATTACTATAGTCATTGACTATTTTCTTCTGTGAAATTAACCTATTCCACTGATCAACTACTCTTTCGTAGCCAGTACCAAATGGTTTTAATGATTGCTTTTTAAAATATGGTTTATATCTGGTACAGTAAGGCACCTTCATTTGCTTTTTTTTTTCATTAATTCCCTTGAAATTCTTGACCTTTTGTTCTTCCAGATGAATTTTGTTGTTATTTTTTCTAGGTCAGTAAAATAGTTTTTTGGGAGTTTGATTGGTATAAAACTAAATAAATAGATTAGTTTAGGTAGTATTGTAATCTTTATTATATTTTCTCAACCTATCCAAGAGCACTTGATATTTTTCTGATGTTATTTTTGCTGAAAGTGTTTTGAAGTTTTGATTATATAGTTCCTGGAAGTCCCATAATGCTCAAATTATGCCTCTTCAATTGATTTTCCAATGAGATAGTTTACATTTTCCCTATATTTTTTCATTCTTTAAATTTGCTTTATGAAAATCACTATGAAATCAATAGCTTTCAAGTACCTATTTTTTTTCCATGTACCTAATTTTAATTTTTAAGGAATTATTTTTTCAGTGAGCTTTTGTGCTTTTTTTTTCATTTAGCCAATTCTGCTTTTTAAGGATTTTTTTTCATCAGTATATTTTGTGTGCCTTTTACCAAGCCAATTCTGTTTTATAAGGTGTTATTTTCTTCAGTATTTTTGTGCCTCTTTTATCAGTTGCTATTTCTCTTTTCATAATTTTCTCACATCAATCTCATTTGTTTTCTTTCTTTTTTCTGGATTTCTTTTCTTTTTCTTTTTATTATTTTTAAATTTTTTATTATAGCTTTTTATTTAGAAAATATATGCATGGGTAATTTTTCAGCATTGACCCTTGCTAAACCTTCCGTTCCAACTTTTCCCCTCCTTCCCTCCACTCCCTCCTCTAGATGGCATGTTGACCAGTACATGTTAAATATGTTAAGGTATACGTTAAATACAAAATATGTATACATATCCATACAGTTATTTTGCTGCACAAGAAAAATTAGACTTAGAAATAAGGTAAACATAACCTGAGAAGGAAATAAAAAATGCAAGCAGACAAAAATAGAGGCAGTGGAACTATTATGTTGTGGTTCCTACTCGTTTCCCATAGTTCTTTTGCTGGATATAGCTGGTTCTCTTCATTATTGATTGGGTTCATCTCAATGTTGAAGAGAGCTACATCCATCAGAATTGATCATCATATAATGATCTCCTGGTTCTGCTCATTTCACTCAGCGTCAGTTCATTTAAGTTTCTCCAGGCCTTTCTGAAATCATCCTGCTGGTTATTTCTTACAGAGCAATAATATTCCATAACATTCATATACCACAACTTATTAAGTCATTTTCCAATTGATTTCCAGTTTCTAGCCACTACAAAAAGGGCTGCCACAAACATTTTTGCACATTCAGATCCCTTTCCCTCCTTTAAGATCTCTTTGGGATCCTGCAGTAGTAACACTGCTGGATCAAAGGGTCCGTACAATTTGATAACTCTTTGAGCATAGTTCCAGAATGATAGGGTTGGATGCATTCACAATTCCACTAACAATGTGTCAGTGTCCCAGTTTTCCCACATCCCCTCCAACATTCAGAATTATCTTTTCCTGTCATCCTACCCAATCTGAGAGATGTGTAGTGGTATCTCAGAGTTGTCTTAATTTGCATTTCTCTGATTAATAATGATTTGGAGCATCTTTTCATATAGCTAGAATTAATTTCAATTTCTTCATCAAAATTGTTCATATCCTTTGACCATTTATCAATTGGAGAATGGCTTGATTTCTTATAAATTAGAGTCAGTTCTCTATATATTTTGGAAATGAGGCCTTTATCAGAATTTTGACTATAAAAATGTTTTCCCAGTTTATTGCTTCCCTTATAATCTTGCCTACATTAGTTTTGTTTGTGCAAATGCTTTTTAATTTGATATAATCAATATTTTCTATTGTGTGATCAATAATTATCTCTAGTTCTTTGGTTATAAATTCCTTACTCCTCCACAGACTGAGAAGTAAACTATCCCATGTTCTTCTAATTTATTTATAATCTCATTCTTTATGCCTAGATTGTGAACCCATTTTGATCTTATCTTGTTGTATGGTGTTAAGTGTAGGTCAATGCCTAGTTTCTGCCATTCTAATTTCCAATTTTCCCAGTAGTTTTTGTCAAATAGTGAATTCTTATCCCAAAAGCTGGGGAGTTTGGGTTTGTCAAACACTAAATTATTAAAGTTATTGACTATTTTATCTTGTGAACCTAACTTATTCTATTTATCAACTAGTCTATTTCTTAGCCAATACCAAATGGTTTTGGTGACTGCTTCTTTATAATATAGTTTTAGATCTGGTACAGCTAGGACACCTTCATTTGATTTTTTTTTCATTAGTTCCCTTGAAAGCCTTGACCTTTTGTTCTTCCAGATAAATTTTGTGATTATTTTTTCTAGGTCACTAAAATAGTTTTTTGGGAGTCTGATTGATATAGCACTAAATAAATAGATTAGTTTAGTTGGTCTTGTCATCTTTATTATATTTGCTTGACTGATCCAAGAGCACTTAATATTTTTCCAATTGTTTAGATCTGATGCTATTTGTGTGGAAAGTGTTTTGTATTTTTGCTCATATAGTTCCTGACTTTCCCTTGGCAGATACAATCTTATTTCTTTTCCCAATTTTTCCTTTACTATTCTCATTTCTTTTTTTTTTTTTTTGTTAGGCTTGGATCAATTAGCATTTTTCTTTGAGGTTTGCTTATAGCTATTTCACATTATTGTCTTCTAAGTTTATATCTTGGTTTTCCCAGATCCTATAGTAGCTTTTTATGGTCAATTTCATTTTTGTTGTTGTTGCTTATTTTAGTAAGTTATTTATTGACTTTTAATATATAGTTGAAGTTGGGATCTGCTCCCCTAGACATCAGAAGCACTTCCCCAAGTTTCAGAGGGTTTGTGCTTCTGTTTTTTAGATCTAGTTCTTGAAATTTGCAAATTTTCATGCTTTTGAGGATATGGAATCCAGGGAGAAGTGTAGTCATTTCTATCCTATACTGTTCACTGAACTTTACCCTGCTCCCCTGCCACCACAAGTTTTAATATTCCCATTGGCACTGATAGTGGAATCGGGTCCCTTACTCTCTTGTTCCAATAAATTCTGATGCTCTTTTCATTGGAACTGGACTAGTGCCCCTGCTTTATTGTGACTGACCATTAGTAGTCCTCTCCACTCTGGAATTGTGACCCATAACTCTTTATGGAAAATAAGAGTTGCCTATCAATGTAAGCTTCACCCAATGCCAGCAAAAGATCCTCTATAATTTATTTCTGATCAGTGAAGCTTCTGTTGCCATTACTGTGACAGCCACCACTAAGGCCCACTGCTAGTACTGCTGCAGTACTCTAAGCTAACTCCCATATTAGTGTTACATATCTCTTTTTTCCCCTCTGAGGCAATTGGGGTTAAGTGTTGCCTAGGGTCACACACCTAGAAAGTATTAACTGTCAGAGGTCAGATTTGAACTCAGTTCCTTCTGGCTTCAGGGCTTGTGTGCTACCACCTAGCTGTCCCATTACATATCTCTCTTTTGATGACCTCCTATGTTGTCTTAAGCTAGAAAAGTGTTTCATTCTGACCTTTTATTAGATCTACTGCTCCAAAATTTGATTTGAGGAATTGTTTTAAAGTTGTGTCGAGGGGAATGTTGGGAGAGTTTATCTTAATGGTTGTTTTGAATCCATCATCTTAGCTTCCACCCCACCATCTATTTATTTAAGGAGTTTTCAGTCTAATGGGGAGATAATATGCAAATAGGCAGGTTACAAACATGCTATACATAGAATAAACTGGAAATAATCAAGAGAAAGAAGGCATTAAAATTGACATGTGGATACACACATATATGTAAGTACAAAATATATTTACAAGATAATTTTAGTAATGGGGACACTCACATGTGAGGGACTCAGGAAATATCTCAAGTAGCAGGTGCCACTTTAGCTAAGTTTTAAAGGAAGCTCAGGATTCTAAAAGCTGAAGGATTGTGTGCATTCCAAGTATGGGGAAAAACCATTTCAGCAAATGTATCTAGAAGGGAGATAGAAACTCCTATGAAAGGAATACAACTGACTTGCTCAAGATCACATGGTAGTTGAGATTTTAGCATGATCCAGTTAGATTGAGGTCTTCTGAGAAAGAAATAAATAGTAATGAAATAGGAAGAGATAGCTTTTGGTTAATCGTGGTATAGAAGAAGATGATTTCCTCCTCTTGCCTTTCAATTCACCTTTCGGCATTTCTCCATCATCTGTTCATTGTTATAAGTCTATAAGTGACTATGTCCATATAAACGACTGACATTTATATAGCCTTTTAATATGTGTGGAGCATTATATTTCTCATTTAATCTTACAACTTGTAGAAAATACAAGAATTAAAATCCTCACATTTTACAGATGTAAAAACTGAGTCTCAAATAGATAAAGTAAATTGTTCATAATCATAAAGCTCCAAGGAGTTAGGTAATTGCCAAAGTCCTGTTCAGCTCCAAGTCCTATAAATGGATTACTTTTTGTAGATAGCCTTTCCTGATCTTCAGCTAACAGAATCCTTCCTCACAAAACTCTCATATTTAGTTTGTAATCTTTATATAGATTTATATGATATATAATATATAATTATTATTTTATATATTTTAAATACATATTAATATATAATATATAACTATATATATACAATACAAAAATATATAGATATTTTATGTATATTTATTTTACATGTATATATATAATATAATTTTTATATAACATAGAGAGATCTTTTTATTTATATTTATAATATATATGTATGTAATCTTTTGGCTTCATGATGAGGAGTTCACAGTTCAATGCTAAAGGACTAGAATTTTGAGACAATAAAGATGAGACCAAGGAACATGTGTGGTAAGGAACTTATATTCTGCATCCTTGCTAATATATATATATATATATATATATATATATGCATGGCAGAATCATGAGCATTTTCTCTATTTTTGGAAATAACTATGTGGATGAGAAAAAATTGAAAACTATAGATGAACATGTTAAATATCCTATGTTAGAGATAATGTTATAATATAAAGCTATTTGTAGCATATATATGTATATATGGCTATAATGAATATTTAAATAATTGGTGGATTATTGATGGATGAACATTGAGTTCCTCTGCCTTGCCTTCTCCTACTCCTCTAGTCTCCTAGGCCATGTGAACAATCCCCTACATACTAGTTCTACAGTTGAGGATGTCAATTCCCAAACTGCCTTGGCATTGAAACTTTTGACACTATGCCCCACACTATGAAATTGTGATTTTTCTCATATGACACTGGTGTGGTAGTGCTTCCCTTCACTAACAGTATGGATCTTAATGACTTTATCTCATATAGCTTTTTACATGATGCTATTCTATAAGAATAAGTACCATACAAGGATTTCTCATACCTGAACCAAGACTCATCATATATGGTTGTGATTTACTGGGGTTTTTTTTAAGAGAGGCATTTTAGCTTCAGCCTCATAACAGTGTTGTCCTATGATCCAGAAATGGAAACCTTAATTGAAACCTGCTTGACATATCTGTCTTCCTCAAGAATATTGCCCCCCAAAGGGAGGAGAAAGTCTAAAGGAGTTAAGAGAGATAGATCCCAAACTAGGGATTCATATCCTTTTTTGTTTCATGGACCTCTTCAGCAACCTGGTGAAGCTGATGAATCCCTTTTCAGATTGATGGTTTTTAATGTTTAGAATAAAATAAAATACATGGAATTATATATATTATATACATATATATATCTTTATTAAAGCCTTTTTTATTTTTCAAAACTTATACATGGATAACTTTTCAACATTAACCCTTGCAAAACCTTGTGTGCCAATTTTCTCCCCTTCTCTCATCCCCTCCCCTAGATGGTAAATAGTCCAATTATTAAAATATGGTAAAAATATATGTTAAATCCAATATATGCATATATATTTATACAATTATCTTGCTGCACGAGAAAAATCAAATCAAACCAGAAAAAATGAGAAAGAAAATAAAATGCAAGTAAACAGCAGCAAAAAGCATGAAAATTCTATGTTGTGAATCACACTCAGTTCCCACAGAACTCTCTTTGAGTAAAGATGGCTCTCTTCATCCCAAGATCATTGGAAGTGGTCTGAATAATCTCATTGTTGAAAAGAGCCACATTCACCAGAATTGATCATTGTATAATCATGTTGCCACGTACAATGATCTGGTTCTGCTCATTTCACTCAATTGTTATATTCTATAACATTCATATACCATAACTTACTCAGTCATTCTCCAACTCATTCATGGGCATCCTTTCAATTTCCACTTTCTTGCCACTATGAAAAGGGCTGCCACAAATATTTTTCCACATGTGAGTCCCTTTCCCTCCTTTAAGATCTCTTTGGGATATAATCCCAATAGAAATACTGCTGCACCATTGTTGTATGCACAATTTGATAACTCTTTGGGCATAGTTTCAAATTGATTTCCAGATTGGTTGGATCTATTCATAATTCCACTGATAATGTATTAGTGTCCCAGTTTCCCCACATCCCTTCCAACTTTCATCATTATCTTTTTTCTGTCATCTTAGCCAATCTGACAGGTGTGTAGTGGTATCTCAGAGTTGTCTTAATTTGCATTTCTCTGATCAATAGTGATTTAGAGCACCTTTTCATATGACTAGAAATAGTTTCAATTTCTTCATCTGAAAATTATTTGTTCATATCCTCTGACCATTTATCAATTGCAGAATGGCTTGAATTGTTATAAATTTGTCCTGTAAACGTAACCTATTCCACTTATTGACTAGTCTATTTCTTACCAGTATCAAGGTTTTGATGACCACTGCTTTATAATATAATTTTAGATCTGATGCAGCTAGGTCATATTCTTTTGCATTTTTTCATTATTTCCCTTGAAATTATTGACCTTTTGTTCTTTCAGATGAATTTTATAGCTAGTTTTTTTCTAGGTCTGTAAAATAATTTCTTGGGAGTTTGATTGGCATAGCACTAAATAAATAGATTAATTTGGATAGTATTGTCATTTTTATTATATTTGCTCAACTTATCCCAGAACATTTGATATTTTTTCCAATTGTTTAGATCTGAGTTTATTCATGTGGAAAGTGTATTTATATAGTGCTTAACTTTCCCTTGGCAGATAGAGTCCCAAATATTTGATACTGTTGACAGTTATTTTAAATGGAATTTCTTTTGTATCTCTTGCTGCTGGACTTTGTTGGTGATATATAAAAATACTGATGATTTATGTGGATTTATTTTGTATCCTTCAACTTTGCTAAAGTTGTGGATTGTTTCTAATAGTTTTTTAGTTGATTCTCTAGAGTTCTCTAAGTATACCATCATATCATTTGTAGAGTGATAATTTGGTTTCCTCATTAGCTCTTTAATTCCTTTAATCTCTTGTCTTCTCTTATTGCCAAAGCTAACATTTCTAATACAATATTGAATAGTAATGGTGATAGTAGGGAATCTTGTTTTACCCCTGATTTTATTGGGAATGGTTCTAGTTTATCCCCATCATATATGATGCTTGCTGATGGTTTTAAATAGATGCTATTGATTATTTTAAGGAAAAATCCATTTATTCCTACATTCTTTAGTGCTTTTAATAGGAATGGATGTTAGATTTTATCAAATGCTTTTTCTGCATCTATTCAGATAATCATATAATTTTTGTTAGTTTAGTTATTAATGTAGTCAATTATGCTAATAGTTTTCCTAATATTGAATCAGTCCTGCATTCTTGGTATAAATTCTATTTGGTCATGGTGAATACACAGCATTATAAAAGAAACCAATTATGTTGAAAAATCTTGGGGGCAGCTAGGTGGCGCAGTGGATAGAGCACCAACCCTGAATTCAGGAGGACCCAAGTTCAAATCTGGTCTCAGATACTTAACACTTCCTAGCTGTGTGACTCTGGGCAAGTCACTTAACCCCAGCCTCAGGAAAAAAATAAAAAATAAAGAAAGAAAAATTTTCAGGCAATTTCATCTATCCTAGATAGGAATCCCTGACTAAAGGATGACATACTGGAAGACTTCAAATAGTACAAGACATATGTGGAGCAGGAGGAATATAATTGAATTTACAACCTTGACAAGAATAACGAACGGAATCTCTTCTTTGATTCTCTTGCTCTCTGACTTTAGCCCTACTTCAATTGCTTTACTTTTTCCCCTTTTCCCCTTCCAGGTCCTGAGACACCCCCTTCCACATATCCCTGGGGTAAAGTCTAATGCTATAATAAATTTTGGCCTAGAGTTCTTCCCTTACACCCTCCTAAAGAAAATACTACAAGGCTGATAAGTTATTGTTGCATATTTTGTGAATTTCTCAATGCATAGTTATTTTTTTTTTGAGATTTGAACATTTCCTTATTGAATTCCAAAGAAGGAATGAATCACTTTTGGCTCAAAGGGATTTCATACTTTTCTTTTTTTTTTAATTAATTTTTATAATTATAACATTTTCTTTGGCAGTACATATGCATAGGTAATTTTTTTTTACATTATCCCTTGTACTCCCTTCTGTTCTGAGTTTTTCCCCTCCTTCCTTTCACCCTCTCCCCTGGATGGCGGGCATTCCCATACATATGAAATATCTTATAGTATATTCTAGGTACAATATATATGTGGGTTTCATACTTTTCATGGTAGAAAGTTTCCTCTTAATCCCATTGGGGTGATTATTTTGAATCTGCTTTCTTTTTTAGTGGATCCAAGTATGTGTGCTAGGGAAGCTGAAATATTTTTCCTCCATTGAAAACTGTTAGAAGGTAACTTTGTATCAATTATAATTAAGATATTTCCTAGAATGACTGTACATGAAGTTTCCCAATGACCTTCTCCCAATAATCTTGCCCACAACTTTCTGAGTAAGTCAGCAAGATCTTATGATGGATGTCTCACTCCCTCAGAAGTTACCTCCCCACTTTCCCCCCACCCCCTACAGGAACTAATCTGTGAAGCCAATCTGTTTTAGTTTACTAATATGTTATAATAAATTAATGTTGTGCATCCCTCACTACATACTTATTTACATTTTAACAGGACTCTTCAATGTTTCAAGCCCAAGGTATAAGTATATGATTTTCAGATCTTAGGTAGGAAATTATGACAAATGATGTAGGCATTTTTGTAATGTCTTAAATTAATTACGTAGATGCATACATGCAGACATATACACCTTTATAATACTATGTGAATATTTATATACATACTTAGATACAAGTGTATAAATAGTGGAATCTTCTCTATTAAAGGCTATAGGGCCTCAGAATTACCCCCAGAGTAATTCAGTATAACACAGTACCTTGCTTCTTCTATATATGGGCATTTTTACTGGTTGTCCCCCTTGCTTGGCATGCCCTCTGACTTCTCATTTCCTTGGCTTTTTTCAAATCCCAGCTAAAATTCTACTTTCTATAGGAAGCCTTTTTCTGATTCCCCTTAACTGTAGTGCTTTCTCTTTTTTATTTAGCTCCAATTAAT
The DNA here is from genome assembly GCF_048593235.1 of Sminthopsis crassicaudata. Taxonomy (NCBI): domain Eukaryota; kingdom Metazoa; phylum Chordata; class Mammalia; order Dasyuromorphia; family Dasyuridae; genus Sminthopsis; species Sminthopsis crassicaudata. Next base: position 362,366,369 of record NC_133620.1, read on the forward strand.
CCATTACATAGTTTTTGTTTTGTTTGTTTTTGCTATGTAGCTGTTTGCATTTTGTCTCTCATATTAGAATGGGAGATCTTTGAAAGCAAAGACTATATTTTACCCTTCTTGTTTCCCTTTTGCTTAGCACAGAGCCTGACTCATAGTAGGAAATTAATAAATATTTATTGGCTGAACAAAGGGTGGCATCAGAGCAAAATTGAAGCCATACAAAAGGTTGGAAATAAGGGATAAGATTTTGCAGGTAGGAGCATATATCTGCTCTCTCCTCTTGTCTAAATATTACCCCACCAGGGGCAGTGATTTTTTTTTTCCATGTAAACCCTGAATTTGCCATTCCATGCCAATTCTTCCATGCAACTGGGAATAGGGATACAGAGAATAGGAGTCAGGAAGACAGGGAATTCCTCACTGTAAGTTCCCTTAATTGATAAAATCACATTTCTGGTTCTAACTCCATTTCTTCCTCCTCAATAAACCAAAATATTTTCTTCTAAATTATTATATTAATACTTCATTTTGGCGTTAAGATGATGTGAAATTTTTAAAATCTAAGCTATACATATATAGATAGGTCTTACATGAGAAAGACTTTGAATTGGGCCTTAGAAACAGACTGCATTTGTTTAACAGAATAAGTTTAGGGAAGCTAACCAACATGCAGTTGACCATGAGGTGAAGATTCTCCTTTTTTCTCTGGCAATTCATGAGAACTATGTATTAAGACAAGGACAGTTCAATATTTGTATCACTAATACCCAGAAATGAAATCAAAGATCATTAGAATTCAGAGGTTAGAAGAGACTGAAAGGATATTTAATCTACCTCTCTCAATTAAAAAATGAGAAACTGACACCAAAGTGGGATTATGGAAAGGTTGCAATGAAACTCAAATGAGATAATTGCTGTCAAGTTATTTGCAAACATCAAAGCACTGTATAAATGCATCCTTCTCCCCTTCTTTCCTCTCCTCTGTCTTTTCCTCCTCTTCCTCCTCTTATTCCTTCTCATTATTCTTCAAGTGGGTGATGACTTTATTCTCTGAGCCTTCTATTGCACATCTGCTGAGCTCAATCAGTGTTTATAAAGTGATAGGTATTCCAGGAAATGTTGAACAATCTGAAAAACACACACACACACACACACAGAAACTATTAAATTTAATCTCTATTTTTGACACTTTCTGCAATCTAGGCTGAGTGGTATTGGTGGTGTTCAATCATTTTCAGTGTTATCTGATTCTTTGTGACCCCCCTGTAGGCTTTTCTTGGCAAAGATATCAAAATGGTTTGTAATTTCCTCTAACTCATTTTACAGATGAGGAATTGAATTAAATATGTTTAAGTAACTTGCCATGATGTAAATATTTGAAGTGAGCTTTGAACTCAGAACCTCTGAACTTCAGTGCTGGTACTCTATCCATTGCACCAACTGTAGAGATAGATTCCTGTTCCTGGCATATTGATTTTAAAACTCACAAATAAACATTATTGTATTTTTTCATTAATTTATTAACACAATATAATATTATTGTGTAAAAATAAATTATGATGCATTTTTATTTATCTTGTTAAATATTTCTCAATTACATTTTAATCTGGTTCAGTCTGCACTTGGGAATTTTACAAGCAAGGGCCATGAGTTGATGCTTCTGGCCTAGATAATTAACAAGATAGGAAATTAAACCTTGATTTGTACTGATTGCCAATTTCCAAAATGTAAATGCCCAAAATGTAAATGCTCATACCAAAAATTTAACAATCAGTTCTGTGGGTTGGCGATGTCTCAAGCACACCCGTTTTTTGGATGACTGATTCAAGGTCACTCAGATAACAAGTAATAATTGGGATGTCGTCTAATTTAATATTTATTGCTCTTTCCATTATTGGAATAGCTAAAATTTACATATTAACTCTAAGATTGGCACACTACCTTCTACTTCTTATTTCATTTGATGTCCACAGTTACAAGGTTGGAGCTATTCTAAGCTCCATTTTACAGATGAAGAAGCAAAGGTTAAATAATTTGCTCAGGGCCTCACAGCTAGAAATTTTCTAATACAATTGATCTTTTCTGGTTCCTAAGTTTGCATTATCCATTATGCTTACTAACATCATTTGCTATGATATTAAAAGCATGTGTATACTACCTCTTCTCCTCTATCATTTTCAGAAGCTGAGACATGTTTCTCCATGGGGGGTAATTAGAAAGGCATACACTTTATTGCCACCTCCTGTGATAAAGTCTGGGCTCTCTCCTTCTATACTAATTGAACAGACAGTGAAATTCTTCTCAGTCCCACTTGGCGTGTGCAGAAATGGGTTTTGAACTTGTTGGATATATAACAAAAAATGGACAGATATATTGCTTTCAATTAAGATTCTTTAGTTCACCACAATCTAATCCTGACTTATCTTTTCAGTCTTAATGGTGTAATCCCTAAAGAAGGAAATATGCTAAGTGATTTTAGAAAAATAACTAGGACTGGAGAAAGAAAGAAACCTTCTGGGTTCAATGGACAGTTGTCTTTGAAAGAGATTGGAGGTCATCCTAGGTTAAATCCAAGTTCATTAAGAATGTAAAATGCAACAACTGGGGCTAGAGGTAGGAAATGAAGTTTGGGGAAGAGTGGCCAGGAAATTTAATGTAGTGATTGTGAGCCAAGTGAGAATGCAACAAAGAAGAAAAGTATTCATTTCTTGAGTAGATTTTTATTAACTGATTTCTCCAGGCTCTACTCCCACCCTCAACTGAGTAAATAAAAAAGTAGTTAGCAATGAATGAAAACATATGTAGAGGTGAGTAGTATATTTCATTTTCATTCAGGAGAATTTGTGAAATGATGGTTTACTTTATCTGTGACCAAGGTAACATGATTTTATGATTGTTCATCAACAAAGGTGTGAACTGCTAATATTATTTTGAACCATGCCATTCTTTTGCGTTCATCCTATATTGACTACTCTTGCTTTATATTTTTGCTAACTTTATGCACATACATATACATATATATGCATATATATTTTTTTCAGTGGGTTTCTTGCACATTCAAACTAGATCTCTTTACACTAGATATTCTTAATCTTATATTGTGTGATGGATTCACTTGGCAGTCTCATTAAACTTGTGAATCCTTTCTCAGAATAATATTTAAGTATACAAAATAAAATAAATGAGAGTAATGTAGAAATTGATTATATTTCAATACAGTTATCAGATAAACACATAGTGTGTGCGTGTGTATGTGTGTGTGTGTGTCTGTGTATGTGTGTGTGTAATCCATGAAATCAAGAATCTCTGTTTTGGACAGTTCCTTTTTCTTTAATGAGATTTTTTGTGTGTCATTAAAATTTCATTTTTGAGTTCTTTTAATTTCTTAGCTTCTGGTAAGCTTCTCTTTTCAAAAAATCTAGTACATATAAAGCTGGGAAAAATTTTATAGCCAATATTTTTGATAAAGATCTCATTTCTAAAATATATAAAGAATTATATAAAATTTATAAGAATACAAGTCATTCCCCAATTTATAAATGGTCAAAGAATAAGAATAGAAAATTTTCATAGTCATATGAAAAAATGTTCTAAATCACTATTGATGGGAGAAATGTACCTCTCAAATTGGCTGAGATAAATGTTGGAGGGAATGTAGAAAAACTGGGACACTAATGTATTGTTGGTGCAGTTGTGAAATGATCCAACCATTCTGAAGAGCAATTTGGATCTGTGACCAAAAGGTTATCAAACTGTGCATACTCTTTGACCCAACAGTGCCATTACTAGCTCTGTATACCAAGGAAATCATAAAGGAAGGGAAATGGCCCATATTTGCAAAAATGTTTGTGGCAGCTTTTTTTGTGGTAGCAAAGAATTAGAAAATTAGTAGATGCCCATCAATCGGGGAATGGCTGAATAAGTTGTGTGGTATATAATGATGAAGAAACTGACTTTAGACAGGCCTGAAAAGATTTACACGAACTTTTGCTGAATGAAACAAGCAAAACCAGAAATATTTTTTACATAGTAACAGCAAGATCATGAGGTTAATCAATTATGAAATCAAGGTCTAAATGAAACTGGAGACCATGCAAGAATCATTTAAAGAGAGTGAGGCTGTATGGTCCGAAGAAAACCATGGGAAGTGCTGTTTGACTGTCATGTGCATACAGCATTAAACTAGTTCTCCTTAGCCCTCATTGGGAGAATGAGGAGCAATGCAAAGAAAAATGTTCTAAAGAGTGAGAGCTGTCAAAAAGTATAAATGCTACTTCAATAATCACTTATTGAAGGTAACTAATCACCTATCACTAAAGAATTTTAAGGGAAGGTTGAATAATCATTTGCCAAAGATGTTGTAGAGATTTCTATTCATTTATTGGTTTGACTATATATCCTTTCAAGTCTCTTTGAGCTCAGAAATTCTATTTTACTTATTTATCTTTGTATTTCCCATTCTCCCTAGCATGGAGCCTTGTGCATACTAAACAAATATTTGGCAAATGAATAGAATCAATGAACATATATGTATCAGTGAAATTATAAATTATAGGATAGATATGTTAAACAATAACCAAAGAACTTTGACTAATATTGAATCTGGCAACATTTTTTTTAACAAGTGTTTTTTTTTTTACTCAACTGTATGGTTTCCCCTCCCTCACCAAACTCACATTCCAACATTTTTAGCTCTTTCCTTATCCTCCTCAAATGTTTGTTGCTCTTTAAAGTGTCAATCACCTCTGATCTGCTTCTTGATTTTTATTCTCTTCTGTTATTTTTTACTCTCTACTCTGCTTTGAGAGACATTGTAGTGTAACAGAAAGAGAGTTGGTATGGAGCTAGATTACATACTCTTGGACCAATCTTTAATATTTCAAGTGTCATGGACGTTGCCAATGTTCATAGCTAGAAGGAATTGACTATACCAATGAAATCTCAGGTTCAGCCCCTCTCCAAAAAATAAGATATTGTCTTGCTGGTGACCAATGACTCATAACTATGACTTTTTTCTTTTCTTACCTGCCTAAATACAGTTTTCATCATCAGTATCACTGTCATCATCATAATATATCACACATCAATAGATCTGTGATCCTATTTAGGTATATATTTTATTGAACAATGTAGATCACAATCCTACCATATCTTCTTGACATATGCAACTCCTGTCTGTGTCTTTCATAAATCCTCCATCATTGTTCATCCAATATGCTATGGGTTCTTCTAGTACCTTTAATGTTATAATGACCAGTTAGCAGTTTGTATCTCTATCCTATTGCTGGCTCTTGCTACATGCCTGGTTTACCTTCTGTTCTAAGCATACATTGCTTTGACAGTTTTCTTACATGGAGTTGTTTCTTGAAAATTCACTACAAACTATTTACATACTCCATGTACTTATGCCTTATAGTTTATTCAAAATTATGATTTTCCATGATATGTATTTATATAGCATTGGCAGAAGAATATTAGTATTAAAAGGATGTAATCTTTGTAATCTATTGCCTCTATTCAGAATTCACTTCTAGCTTTATTTTATTTACTTTATTGTCTTTACCACATTGTTGTTCAGTTCAACCAAATATTTTTCTCTATTCTCTAATCTTATGTTTATTTGTCTCATCATCAGTGATACTTTTCTACCTCTCAACTCATGTGAATTTTCCACTTCTGCTGAAACACTGCTAAGTATTGACAGGGAAAATCATTCAACTATCCCAATTAGATTCACAATGCATTTGTGCCTTCTAATTTCAACTGGATCCTTATTGCTATATTTCAATTTTTTTATACTTCTCAGATTAACTCTTTATCACAGTTGACATAGATTATTCCAAATTTTCTCCTTTTTTCTTCAGTCTTCCTATAATATCACCTATAACATCTTAAAGATTTTGTCTTCTGTTTTATAGAGAAAATAAAGTCTTCATAAGATCTCTCTTCTCCTTTACTTATTCACACCTCAAAAATCCCTATTTTCCATCTCCATCCTTTCCTTTTTTACTTAAGTCTCAGATAAACTGGTAGGAACTGTTGCTTTTTCCTATATTTTCACTGCCTCTAGCCTAGTTCACCTTTAATTGAACTAATGATTACAATTTGGTTTTCTTGCTTCAGTGCCAAATGAATTTTTCCTAAAATACAAATTTTTCCATGTTATTCTCTTACTCAAAAATCATTAAGAGCTCACAATTGCCTTTCACATAAATTTTTTTTAAAGATCAGCATGGCATATAGATCTCTTTCACATCCCAATTTGCCCTCTACCTACATTTCCAGTTTTGCTTCATATTCTTCTTCTTCTTCGCAATCTTTTATTATAGTCAGACTGGAGGTGAGAAGGGAGTAAATTTTAGTCAAGGGGATATCTTGAACAATTACACATAGAAATATTTCTCCATCCATTCCTTTCCACAAATGATCTGAAATGTCCCTGCTGAGAATCCCTAAATTCCTTCAAATCAGAGTTTAAATGCCTCCTCATACTCACAGATTTTGCTGATTTCCCTGGTGGTTCATACTCTCCACTTATTGAATTATTTTGTTTACACATTATAGTTATTTTTCCATGTAAGATGTTTTCTTTCTTTGGAATATAAGCACCTCAAGATTGGAGATTGTGTTTTTTTATAACAAGTGATAAGACAGAGCTTTGTACATATCAATGCCTAATACTTACTTGTTTAATTTAATTGAAATAAAAAGATTTGGAAGTCATTTGCACAGAAATGGCCATTGACGTCATGGCAATCAATGAGATCTCAGAGAAAGGGCATAAATGAAAAATGACAGCCTTGGTGCAAACCAATATAGAAGAAGAAAGGAAGAATTCAAACTCCTAATTTTATATATATATATATATATATATTTTTTTTTTTAGATTTGTCCCTTTTGTTTCCTTTCTATTGCTACCATCCTAGTCTAAACCTTCATCATAGAATTTCTTTACAACTTCCAAAAAGGTCTTCTTAGCACAGTGCTAAAAACAAAGTATAGACAAAAACATATATGATTTAATTATAGCAGTTTTGTGCCATTTTTTGAATCTTTTAAAACTGAATATTACTCTGAATTGTCTAGTTAACTGATTTAGCAAATGTCAAAGCTACATGAACATACCAATACATACATCCATACACACAATCCATACTCTCATACACACATTTATATACACACATATGTATGTGTACATAGCTACATACATATTTGTATATCATATTGCATAATAATAAATAACAATTATAATATAGTTATATATTTTATATATATAAGGCACAATGTTTTAATAAGCTGATTTTTAAAATACATGGCAATATAAAGTATGAGCTCAAAAACACTTTTATTTAGTAAAAAGTGAGCTTAAATAATGCAATGAACAAAAGAAATACTTTGTGTTAAAGGATTGTTTTATTTGCTTAATTATTTTTTGTGTATATTTCTTTTCAATAAAAAATTGTAAAGAATAGATTAGTTTTTAAATCTTGAATTAAGCTTTTCTCTGAACTTTATCACACTTAGTGGGCTGATCTGTAGGTGCTATAGTTTGTTTACAACAATCCACTTTCTACATGTTAGCTACAATATACTCAACAATCCATATGCTTTTCCTCTTTTTATTCCATAATTTTTACCAGATTATATTGTTTTCCACTATTGATGAAACAGATCACAATGGCATGCTGACTGGTGAATGTTCAGTGTTTTGTCTAAGAAAAAATGTTGGTGGTCTTATTCACATAGCTTCATAGTAAAGAGAATCATTATTTTTTCCTTGAACAATCCCCTTTTTTCATTTGACCTATGTATTTAGTTTTTACTATTCAGGTATGGGGCACATTTAATTATAAGTGATATAGGTGGTGCCCATTTGTTCAACCTCTTATTTGTCTGGGTCCCTTTTCATCCTCAGTACTTTTCTTATAAACATTGTTATAGACAATGACTAGCCAAAGGATAAGCTTATGGTGTATAGTGATGGTTTTCACTCTGGAGTTGTGTTTAGGTACACATTTTGAGCCAGGGGGCTAATCTTGCAAGAGGCTTGGGGTGTTTTTCACTCAGACACAACCATGAAAGTGTTATTTTTTTCCCTTGGTTGGAAAATGATGGCTCCAACCCTTCTGAAACATTCCTGCCTGCTTATTCATGGAACCCAAAGAAGGCAGCATCCAAAGTCGGCCAGTACGTAGCCTCCAGTTTCCCAGACAGAGGTAGGGTTTGGCAAAAGTTTCTAGCTGAAGGGAGGGGGTTGCTCAGTGCAGTAGGTGAGAGAAGAGTTGGCCAAAAGGTAGGAAAGAATTGAAACCAGAACCCACACTCTGATGTGCGGGGCCTCCCAGCAAGAAAAAATACACTCACCCAACACCCACATTCTTATTTGGGTTGGAATTCTGTCTGCAGTGCCCAGGCAAGTGTTGGAACAGAAGACTACTCCCTCAATGATGGCCCTTCAGTGCCCAGGATTCTGGGCAGTGGAAAGTCAGGACAGGAGAAGGGGAATATGGCAGGTTAGGTTGAAGAGATGATGCCAGCAGAACATTAAGGTGCAAGTTTAATTAGGACATAGGATTATAAAACCTCAGTTGTGGAAGAGACTGGAGATTATACAATCCTACTACCTACTGGGAAGGGGAAGGAGAAGTGATTGCCTTTATTATACCTCTGACAAATCATACCTCCTCCCAGTTAAACACTTCTGTGTATTACACATAGATGAATAATGGGATGGAGTATATGGAATTTTTTTGGAAGCAAAATTTTCTTTATCTTTATCTTCTATTTAAGTACCTAAGTATTCATGGATTTAGAAAAGAAATAGTCCTTGTCTTCTGAAAGCTGATCATGTAAAATAGACTCATTTCAATATAATTAAAATTAATCATACAAATACACTCATGAAACAAAAAAGTAAAGATTATCAATATTTCTGGGTAGAATAAATTAAAAGTGAGATATCATTGTTAGAGGTATACAAAACTTGACTTATCTATCAGATATTAAGATTCTCATTGACCAGAGTTAAGCCTTCATCTTTTTAATCCAATGAGATAACCTATATCAAGTACTTTACATACTGTATGGTGGCACATAAATTCTAATTATTATTAATATTATGAAGCTAGAAAGTACACTGAATAGAGAGCCAGACCTAGAATCAGGAATACATGAGTTCAAATGCAGACTCACACTCTTACTAGCTATGTGACCCTGGGAAAATCACTTACTAACTATCTGACTCAGTTTTCTCATTTGAAAAAAGCATCTTCTTTTGAGGGCTGCTGTGAGGATCAAATTATGTAGCATTTGTGGGTATTTGGCATAATACCTTCCCTTACCCTTTCATTCTTTCACTACATTCAATAAGTATTTGTGGAAGAAATGGAGAAATGGAGAAGGAAGAGAGGGAGGGAGGAAAGATATAATGAAGATACTAATATTAAAGAGCTGAGGTGAAAAGTCTGATTAACTTAACAATTTCTAGAAGATTTTTAGAAATGAAAGAAAGTGTAAACATGGATCAATTACCACAAGAAACATTATCTTTTGGGAAGAGGGAAGAGTTCTAGGTTTTGACCTTGTCTTTGTGACTAATTCACTATATATCCTTGGGAAATAGCAGTAAGAGAATTTTAGAACTAAAAGGGATTTTAGAACAAATAAGCAACTTCACAATGTTTATGGTATAATGGTTAAAATAAAATGTTAAAATCCTTAAAAAACATAGATACCTACTCATACTTGGGTATTTATTATTATCATTATTACTGCTATTGATAATAATATTAATTATAATAAGCATAGTTGTTATTATCATTATTTCAAATACATACATAGCGCTTTAAGTTTTGTAAATATTTACAAATATTTTTATAAATATTGTATCATTTGATCCTCTCAACAACCAAGAGAGGTAGATACCATCCTCATTTTTCAAATGAGTAAATAGAGGCAACCAGAATTATACCTAATGAATTCTTTTTTGTTGTTGTTGTTTTGGATTTTATTTTATTATTAACAAAAATAAAATAAAATCCAAAACAACAACAACAAAAAAGAATTCATTCATAGCTTTTCATTTTTCAATGATATTTTAAAGGATTCTTTTTCCTTTCTCTTATTTCCTTTTTTTAAATCATAAGGAACAATGTGGTTCCCCTCTCCTCCAAATCTATATAAAGGCCTTGTTGGTACTGACATAGATCAAAAGCCAAAAAGGACTTTTCAGGTCACCTAGCATCTTCTGATGAAATGTTGGGGCCCTCTCCATCCAGAAATGGTAGTTAGACAGCAGGAGGGGCAGTAACTTATTGAGCTTTGGATATCTCACTAAATGACAATCTGTTTAAAAATTTTCACATCTCATTCTTCCTCTTTGTCTAGGAGGAGGAGCTATATCATGAGTTGAAAATACTTCCTCAGGGATATTATTTAGTGTTCTGGTCAGTTGCTGTCAAAAAGCAGAAGTAAGTAAAAAAAAAAAAAATCACTTCATCTTAAAGAGAAATACAAACTACCTTTCTCTATGTGCAGCATATTTCATAGAATATGTCTTTTAATGTGACTTTAGAAATTTTGTAGTCTCACATGCAGCTAACCAATAATATTTTCTCCAATACCTCCATAGGAAGCCTATGGTTATTCAGTTTGAAGACTTCCAGTGAAAGGGAATTCACTGCTCTCTTAAGATGGACCATTTTGTCAAATTGGTATATGATCTGTTTCCTGGTCTCTAGGTACACTCTTCATCCTTCTGTGGATGGCTCCAGTTTGTCAATGTCTTTCCTAACATGTAGTGCCAAGAATGAGAATAATGGTGCTCAGATGTGATCTAAGGTTGAGTATAGTGGGATTCTCACCTCTCTCATTCTAGACTATGCTTGTCTGTTTATGCAAATTATATTAGTATATTTAAAAAGTAATGACAGGGGCATTACTTTTATTTGTGACCCAGAAGATAGAAGACAATATGTAAATAGACAGCAAAAAGCATGTATTCATTTGATACATATTTATTAAAGTTCCTACGATGTGCCTAATACCATAGGACACCATAATGAGCACTGGTGATACAGAGAAACTACAAAAAAATGAACTTTCTTGTTATGACTTGATTAACTAATTCAATTTAATTTTCAAGGAAATAAAACAAAGCTATCCATGCCTTAAATACTGACTATAAGAGTTTTATCAATATAAACTACCAGTGATTTGAATAAAGAAATCACAAGTAATCCAGTAACTCCCTGGGCTCAGCTCTCAAATGCATTTTTTAGTCTGTGGGAAACAAAGTAGCCACATGGTAAATCAAGTCAAGAAGTATTTATTAAGCATTGACCATGTAACAAGCTGTGTGCTTAGTCTTCTTTGGCCTTACAAAGTAGACAAACAGGAGCATTATTTTATGCTCTGTGGGGCAAAGGCAGTCATTTTCCAATGCACCATAGATCTCAATTATCTATCAAATATGGAGAAGTAAATAACAAACCATGACAGTATTTCTGCCAAAACTAGGATCACAAAGGGTCAGACGTGATTGAAAATGACTATACAACAAAACCTATTAAGCACACTAAACAGGAAGATATATAAGGATGTACATAGTGATTGAGCTTTCTCTCTGTCTCTGTCTCTCTCTGTGTCTCTGTGTCTCTGTGTGTCTGTCTTTCTGTATCTCTCTTTCTCTTACACACATATGCACACATGTGGGGGTGGAGGTGAGGGTGATAATTTGGTGCCTCAAGGATTTATTAGTCATTCTAATCATTTTGGTATACATGCATAATCTTCCTTTTAAGGGAAAATAGATGGTCTGGCCAGAATGGATCTTTGTGATTCTAATCTAGGACATGAGATTTTACAAGCATGTATTATTTAATAGCATCAGAGCTCAGAAGGGACATCAGAGGTAATCAAGCCCAATCCTTTCTTTTTACAGAGAAGTTAACTAAGGCCTAGTAGAGGTTAAGTGATTTGCCAGCATCTGAACCTAGGATTCCTGCAATTTTTTATGCTGAGTCATTTTCCTATTTTCCTGAAGGCAGAGTAGGGCTCCATTTACATATAGGTCATTGTAAAGATGATAGAGACTTGAGAAAAGTAGAAAGACTAATACAAGCATCAATCTAGGCATTTAATGAAAGGGCCCTTCTCTCTTCTTGTGGTATTCTTGTTCCCAATAGATATGTGAGATCACACAGAGCATGGGACTTGGAACTTTTTCATGGTTGTACCTCCTCTGGATGGAGACAGCAAAGTTAACATATAAACTCCTCATTCTACATCACCCCATCCCAACTCCATCACACAGAAGAGAATGTGAATCCTAACCTGGTATTAACTATACTTATACTTCCTTACTTTATTTTTCTTTTTCTATCTGAAATCTTTCATGAAATTATAACATGGAAATATGTTTTGCATGATTGTGCACATATAACCTATATCAAATTGCTTATTTCCTCATTAAAGGGGAGAGGGAATGGAGGGAGAGAATTTGGAATTAATTTTTTTAAATGTTAAAATTATTTTCATATATAATTAGAAAAATAAAATATTTTAAAAATATTTTGGTGACTATGATATGATTTTTCTTTCTATCTTTTATTATATTGGATTATATCTGCAGTGGAATCTGTGGGTTAAAGGTTGTGGATGTTTTAACCATTTTGCATAATTAATTACTTTCTAGAATAAATAGACCAATCTACATGGTATATTATTGTATCTGTATTTCTACAATTCTAATTAATCAAATTAATTTTGGCATTCTTATAAGAAACAAAATTAGGAGAAAGAAGCTATGGTTAAATGGAAAGATGCCAGGTATATTTCTTCCAAGAGCAAATTAAAGACTTGTTGGTATTGCTGTTATCATATGCCCAAAGACAACAAGAAACATCATTGCATGTGGTACTTAATCAATAAGGATTGCATTATATATAAGTTTTTCTAAAATCACAAAAATAATCGCAACTTATGAAACAACATTTGTTACGGAGGATGAAAAGCAAATTTTATAATGAAGCCAATAAAACCTTCCAAATTAAATCCATATACAATATGATACTTAGTGTGCTCAATACAAAGATGGGGATGATAGGTGAGACTACTGCAAAATTTGCTATAAAATAGAGCAGGAATAAGGAATGAAAAACCAAAGGCTTATAGATGACACAGAAACTTGACATCTCTACATCATGAATACTTTCTCTTTGAGAAAAGTATTGGAAGGTGCTGGACATAGCGAATATTGAATAATGTCACAAAAATGAGGTTGGTTACATTTTAACAGACAGGAAATTACTTGCTATTTATGTGGGTGTTATTCATGAATCAACTGTCTGTGTATATAGTCAGACCACTGACTCATTAGAACACAGATCAAAAATATTTCAAAGTGAGAAGAAAGATTAAAAATGAGGAAAATATATCATATGCAGTTGAAACAGCTCAATATTGAATATTGACATATTTAAATAAATTATTGACCACAAAAATGAATAATAGCTAGAAGGAAGGACAACAAGTCTGACTATATCAATATCATACAGAAATTTAAATGACATAAATTAAGTCATTAAAAAGAGCTTTAAAAAAACCCTTGACAAACACTTGATGTACACATAAAATGGAGGCATAGAAAATTATGAATTGGCCTAACCATTCTTAAAAGCAATGTGAAACTCTACTTATGGCAAAATTCAATAAATTCTTTATGTTGTTTGACCCAGAATTATCACTACCAGATATATACTCCCAAAGAGAGAGAAGGAAGAAGGAATGGTCTCATGAACAAAAATGTTTATTACAACATGTTGTTGTTGTTGAAGCAAAGAACTGGAAACATAGAGGGTACCCATCAATTGTGAAATGGATAAATTGTCATACTACACATATTACTACACAATGAGAAAACAATAAATATGAAGTCAGAAAACTTTGGAGGAGTTGTATGAGTTGAGTCAGATTGTAATGTCCAGAACCCAGAGACAAATTTATGCCAAAACTTTTTCCTGTAAAAGAAAACAATTTTGAAAGACTACAGAACCCTTCTCCTGGAAGACAAGGGATGAACCAAAGGCAGAGAATGAGATATTTTCAGGCATGTCTGATTCATTTGTTTTCTTTGATTGACTGTGTTTATTTTTTATAAGAGAGTCACCTCTGAAAGATAAAAACATAACATGTACTTAATAAATCATTATTGATTGATTGAATTCCAAAGGGAAGTGGCCATTCCCCATGGCCATTGAGTTTGAGATATAGGAAAGGAAATCCAGTCATAATTTGAGACACATCCTAGATTTGGGGGAAGACTGATTTTTTTAAAATTTAACTGAGATAGATATACTATCATGGAGCAAAAAACTTCATAAGAAGTCAGTCCAAGATAAATAGAAAGTACATAAGAATGCAATGATAAAAACAAATAGAGGAAGAATGAAGAAGAAAAATGGAATTGGTATGAAGAGACTGGGGGAAATATATAGAAAAATCACCAAGCCAAGTTGACTTAAAAAAGAAATATATAGATAAGAGAGAGAGGTCCAAGTTATCAAGAATACATATGATTGTAATGTGGTTCTGTATGAACTGTATACTGTGGAACTGTATGAATTGTGTCAAGAATACTACAGCTCACAATCAGCTGAACTTGAGGGAGCCCAATTCTACTTTTTAAGGAATTTTTTTTTCTTCAGTAAATTTTTGTGCATTTCTTTCCATTCTGTTTTTTGAGGCATTCTTCTCTTCATTGGTTTTTTGTACCTCCTTTGTCATTTGGCCCACTCTGTTTTTTTAACATGTTATTTTCTGGGTCAGCTAGGTGGTGCAGTGGATGGAGCGCCAACCCTGAAGTTGAGAGAATCGAAGTTCAAATCTGGCCTCAGATATTTAACACTTTCTAGCTGTGTGACCCTGGGCCAGTCACTTGACTCCAATTGCTTTGGCAAAAAAACAAACAAAAAGTAACTTATTTTCCTCAGTTGATCTGTGTATGTGTGTCTTTTACTAAACTGTTGACTCTTTTGCCATATTTTTCTTGCATCACTCTTGTTTCTCTTCCCAATTTTTCCTCTACCTCTCTTATTTGATTTCCAAATTCTTTTTTAAGCCCTTCCATGGCTCAAGACCAATTCATATTTTTTCCTTATTCAATGTCAAATTATTTTTAGAAAGCTTTTATAATAACTTTTTTTCAAAATATATATAAAGGCATTTTTCAACATTCACTCTTGCAAAACTTTATGTTCCAAAATTTTCTTCTTCCATTCCCTCCTCTATTCTCCCTTAGACAGCAAATAATTCAATATAGGTTAAAAAAAGTGTGATTCTTTTAAATATGTTTCCACAGTAATCTTGCTGCACAAGAAAAATCAGATCAAAAAGGAAAAATGAGAAAGAAAACATAACATGCAAACAACATAAAAATAGTATGTTGTGATCCACATAGAGTTCCCATATTTCTCTTTCTGAATGCAGATGGCTTTCTCTGTAAGTATATTGGAATTACCTTGAATTACCTCATTATTGAAAAGAGTCAAGTCTATCACCAACTCATATTTTCTTGGAGGCTTTGAATATAAGAGCTTTGACTTTGTTATCTTCTTCTGAGGGTGTGTTTTAGTCTTCCTTTCAACATAGTAACTTTCTGTGGTCAGAATTATTTTTCCATTGTTTGCTCATTTTCCAAATTTATTTAACTTTTAAAGTAAGATTTGGCTTCCAGATTAGAAGGTGCACTGTCCCAAGCTTTAGGGGTTTTGTGTAGCTGTTTTCAGAGATTATTCTAGGGACCCATATGTTTTCAGTTCTTCCAAGATGGTATAATTTTGGAGAGGTATTTACTGTTCTACTGATCTATGCTCTAGTCTATGAATAATCTCAAGAACTCTTTTCTACCCTGGAACTGTGAGGAGGTCCCCACTTCACTTTGGCTACAAGTTCTTTTATTTCTGAGACTGCTATCCAGGACTGAATATGGGCAAAGCCACAGAATTCTGCCTCAGTGTAAGCAAAAAAAAAAAAAATTCCTGAAATGTCCTCCTGACTAATTATCAATCACCTTACCATCTGTGAGTTGAGAGCTTAGAAAGCAGCTGCTCCTACTGCTGATTAAATGACTCCTGTTCTTCTCTGCTAGACTGTGCTTCACTCCTACCCAGGTACAGCAAACCCTTTCTGCTCATCTTTGGCATGTGAAAGATCTGAAAACTGCCACTGCTACTCCACTCTGGTACAACTGATGTTTCCTGCCTACCTTCTAATATTGTATTGGGCTAGAAATTGTTTCACTCTATTTGTGGATTCTGTCACTTTAGAATTTGATTACAGTCATTATTTAAATGTATTTGAAGGGGTTTGGGAGATAGTTCAGGAGAATCCCTGCCTTTACTTCGCTATCTTAAGCTCTGCCTCCCCAATCTCAATAATCTTTTTGCTATTATTATTGTTATTACTAATCTCTATTGTTTCATGACTATGACCATTCTGAAAAAGTATTTATAAATTTTTCAATTTTAGGAAAGGAACCAAAAGATAGATTAATAGTGACCTGAGTGTGTGTGTGTGTGTGTGTGTGTGTGTGTGTGTGTGTGTGTGTGTGTGTGGAGTGATGGTGGTGGTGAGATTGAGGTCTATCAGAGAATAGAGACAGAGATAGGATTAGGGTTCATGTAGTCTTTTAGTTCACCTGCTGCTTGGCACCTTCTCAGTAAATGTTCTGTAATCAAAGAAGAAATAGATTGAGAGGCCAATATTGTAACTATGGTAATATTCTAGCTCTTGTCATTTACCAGTGGTCCAAATGGATTAGGAGAATCTTTTTAAATACTCATCAGAAAAAGAGGAAGCTAAATCTGTCCTGATTATCACTTTCTTAAAAGCCATTTTGTGGATCATAGGATCTGGGGTTTTTGAAGATGGAGTTTCATAAATAAATAAAAGAAAAAATAAGAAGATGGAGTTTCAAAGGCATGAGTACCACATAGGGAGGGTTTGCACAACACTACAAGCTGTGAAGAGGTAGATTTCCTTCTAATACCAGGCAGCTGTTTGTAAGTCTTCCTTGTGCAACACTTACAGACAAATGCTTTGATTTTAAAAATATGAATATGCCCCAAATATATGCTTACTTTTAAAAGAAAGAGTCCTTGTCTCATCCTTCTCAATCCCAGGATGGATCTCTCTGGAGCCAAGGATTCAATACTATTTGCTGAATGCTTTGAAATGCCTGGTGTGGGCAGTTCTACATAACTGCTTAGAATGTTGGCTAAGGCCAAGGACTTGGATTTGGTTATTTTGCTCCTCTATCCCTTGCCTTAAACCTTCACTAGTTACCCTAACTGCACAAATGTACTCCTTGATGTGAATAAGAATGTATAAGAAGTGTGGATGGCTGAGTATGGATGATGCTCATTCTCAGGACTCAATACTAAATGTTCAAATACTCCGAAGGATCTTTGATGTGATGGATATGGGTATCCTATAATGTGAATTCTCTGAAAGCAGAAATTGGATTACTTTGCTCATTGTACTCTGGGAGCTTTAATAGTCTCTGGTAAATAATAAATGCTTATTATTTTATTATTTTATTAATTCCCCTCTGCAATGCATCTCATTATGCATTCAACAATGCTTCTCCTATCAGACTCCTGTTCTTGTCTTTCTTCAAGATGACCATAAATGATAGGGGACCTCTCAATGAGCTGAGGAGCTTCCTTGATATTTCTTTACATTGGGAAGATATCAGTGGATCTTATTGACTTTATTATACTTATCCCTCAGTCTCAAGGCTTATTTTCCTTTTTAGTCATATATTTCCTTGACAATATCCTTCACACAGCTTCCTCTTTGTTTACAGCACTATGATATAGCTCTGAATAACTGAAAATGTGGCTCAATCATTTTGGGGGGGCTAAGATTTATATAATGCTTTAAGGTTTGTAAAATTCTTTATAAATATCTAATTTTATTCCCACAACAATCCTGGGGAGCAGGAGCTACTATGCTATTTCCATTTTGCCTATGGAAAAACTGCAATAGAGAGATTAAGTGATTTGAACATGTTCAAAGAGCTAATAAAAATTTGAAGTCAGATTTTAACTCTGATCTCCCTGATTCCAGGTCTAGTGCTTTATCTATCAAGCAACTTTTATCTATCAAGCAATCTAGCAAGCTATTAAGCAACAAATATTAGATAAGTACTTAATATATTAGCTACTCTGCTCAATATTGTGGGTACAATTCATTTTTTAAAATTTATTTTTAAGTTATGGAATAAAACAAGCATTTTCACAAAATAGCACAATAAAACGGTGATTGCATCTGAACTATAAATCTACTGTGTACAATTTGCTAATATTTTCAAACAACAAAATTTTATGTAAATTCCTTTATTTTCTTCTCTCTCTACTCTAGAGAGAGATGGCTACCATTAGACTCAAATACATATGTATGTAAAAATATTCTACAAATACTTTTATTTATCAGTTCTTTCTCTGGATGCAGATAGCATCTTTCTTCATATGTCCTTGATAGTCAACTTAGATATTTATAATAATAAATATAGTAAAATAATAAAAATAACTTTTTTGCTCAAAGTCATTCTTTAAACAATATTGCTATTACTGTATACAATGTTCTCTTGGTTCTGCTCATTTCACTCTTGGTTATTTTGTGAAAGAATTTTCATGTTTTTCTAAAATTATTAAACTTATCATTTCTTGTAGTACAATAGTCCTCCATCATAACCATATACAAGAACCTCTTCAGTCTTTCTCTAATTGAAGGGTATGCCTATAATTTTCAGTTCTTTGATACCACTAAGAGATCTGCCATAAACATTTTAGAATATATAAGTTCTTTTCTTTCCCCCTTGATTATTTTTGGAAAAAGACCAAATAGTGGTATTGAGGGTATATATATTTTTTAAAATTCAGAGTGTCCCAGTTTTAGGAAGCTTACCTTCTTATGGTTATCCAGAGGATAATAGAGAGGCCTTTAGTTAAATACAATATATCATAAACATTAAATCATTTAAGTTAGTCAAAATGAACAGAATCAAGAGATGGAATGTCTTGTGTGAGGAACAGTGAAAAATGGTAGTGTCATTGGATTGAAGAGTATATAGATGAGAGTAAGATATAGGAAGATTGGAAAGATAGGAACAGACTAGATTATGAAGGGCTTCAAAAGACAAAAAGGAAAAAGATAAAAATATAATGTTATTATACAAATGAGGTGCAGATGAAGAACTTATACAGAAATATTGGAGGGGTAAGAGTACATAGTTCTGAAAAACCTCACATCTGGAATGGATTAGGTAGGGAACACTATATATACACTATTAAGGGTATAACACCTTTCAAAATCTATCAAGAAATAAGGAGAGTTGGAAGGAATAGGATAAGGTGGGATATAAAAGGATGTGTCAATTTATGGCAGTGGGAAAGGTATATAGATTAATAGGTGAGGGATAAATGATAAAATGGAGTATAGAAGTATGGATAGAGTAATGGTAATGGGAGAAGGTATATAGATTAATGGGAAAGGGATAAAAGGAGGAAAGGAAAGCATATGATAAAGTGGGATACAAAAGGGTGCTTAGATTAATCTGAGTGGGATAGGCATGTAGATGAATGAAAATGAGATAAAGATGAAAGAAAACGTAGGGGGAGAAGATAAAGGAAGGATCCAGGGGTGGAGGGAGGTTAAATAATAGTAAGGCAAGTTAAGGAGCAAAATTAAAGTAGAAAAGTTAGCAGGAACAGGAAACTAGAGATATACAGAAACCCTAAAAAGTTCAGGAGTAGAATTGATTAGAAAAAAAAGTACAGTTAGTAATCATTGATCTTAGACAAAATCAAACCTAAAGAAACAGTCTATAGAAAAATTACATTAATACTGTAATGTATTATAATGTAATATAATGTAAAATAATAATGTAATAAAAATACATTATATATCAGCCATATTATTATTGTTTCAAATGCATGTTTATACATGGGTAAATGTGTTTATACATATATGTATAGATATGCATTTAACCTATATGTATCCATGTAAGGTTTATGTTTGTGTGTATATTAATGTATGCATATGTGGATAGGTCTGTGAGTACATGTGAATATATCTATATATATCTGTATATAATGTATGTAAATATAAATATATCTGTGCTTAAGTGTAGCCTACTAGGGGCAAGGGGGGGCAATGAAAGGGGGAAAAGGATAAAGTAAAACGTACACAAAAGAAAACAAAAGAATAATCTACAAGGATGCAAAGAAAAGATGGAGACTCATGAATATAATCTCTTCTATTATTATATGTGCTTTTTTGAAATGGAAATTAATTGTTATAAATTTTGAATTCTCCCTGATGTTCTGCTGGGCACATGACAATGTTTTGGTTTCTTTATTTTCCTTCACTGTCTTTTTTTTAAATTCTGTTTTTCTTCTTATTTTGTATTAATTCAATAAATAAATTTTAAAAAAAAGAAAAACAAAGATAAACAAGGGATTTTATATTTGATCTCAAATAGACTAGGGTGCCACTGGAGGTTATTGAATGGTGGAAGGCAAATGGACATGGTCAGTCCTACACTTTAGGAAGATCAGTTTGGTAACTGAATGGAAGATGAACTAGGGTAGGGAGAGACTAAAGGGAAAGGGGAACAAGATTGAACCTCACTAGGCAGAAGAAGAAAAAATACAATATAGAAATATATTTCAATCAATGGATAAATAGGAAGATGTGGAGGAGGGAAGAATAGGGTTTAAGAGAGAAAGATCAATTGGGAAGAAAGTAACCACACATACACACACATTCACACACACACACACAAACACAAACACATGCACACACACATACACATTGGAGGACAGATTATTATGAATGTATTAAAAGAAAAAAATGTGTAAAATCCAGCAATTTAGATCTAAGCTGGATAAAGAGATGAGTGGGAAAGGAATGTGATCAAATCAAAACAATTACAGATAACTAATACTCATTCTAATACCTTTCACTGACCACTTTCTTTTTTCCATCACTGGGATGTGAGAAATATGGGAAGTGACCTGAGTTGAATGGGATATCTAAGTTTTCTACTACTGGAGTTGTGAGTTAGAGGTAAAATTAGTGGAGCCAAAGCCCAGCCAGAAGGAATCAAAAAGAGAGTTTGGGGAAAAGGTTTGTTTTCATTCACCACACATAATGGAATCTGAGTATCTGAAGCAGGGAAGGAGGGAAAACTACAAAATGACTCCACTGGTGTCTATTTTTGACCAACATCACAAGAGGAGTTGAATTTGTTTAATTTAATTAGTTCAGATTATATTCTTTCTTTCCTATTGTGTTCCACTGGTGTATTTAAAAAAAAGTCAGAATTTAACTAATTATTGCTAACTAAGGAGAATAAATGTAAATCAATACATGCTATATTCATTTCTTTTTTTTTTCTGTTTTTTTTAATCTCTCCCATTGGCTTTCTATTTTGCTCTGATTTTTCTCTCCCAATATAATTCATAAAGCAATGTGTATTAAAAATAAACTTACTACAATTAAAAAAACTAATTATTGTTTCCTATGATCGAGTCTGTACATGTTATTTCTCCTTCATTTCTACCTTTAAAAATGTAATTATTTACATTTGAATTCTTCCAAATGATTTTATTATTATTTTGTCTGGTTCTAAAAATAATTGCATTGTATTTTAATTGTCATAACATTAAATAAGTATTATTTTCATAGTATTTTCATTGTTATTATATTGGCATATACTCTTTGAAGAATGGATAACAGGACAATTATTTTAAGTCTTCTTTTATTTCTATTGAATATTTTGTAATTGTATTTATTTATTTTGCTGAGGCAATTGGGGTTAAGTGATTTGCCCAGGGTCACACAGCTAGGAAGTATTAAGTGTCTGAGGTCAAATTTGAACTCAGGTACTCCTGACTTCAGGGCTGGTGCTCTATCCACTGTACACCTACCTTCCCCTTATAATTGTATTTAGATGACTCGTATATAAATTTGCGTCCAGGTATATTTAGCTATTTTGAATAAAATCTGGTTTTTTTTTAATTATTACTTTTAACAGATGTTTATTATTGCCTTTTTAAAAAAGAAATATTGATGATGTTTATGGATTTATTTGTATATAATTTAGTGAAACTATGATTTGTTTTAATTCATTTCTTTGCTGATTCTCCAGAATTTTAAAAGTAAAAGCATCAAGTCTTTAGGAAACAGTTTGATTTCCTATGGATCAATGTTTATGCCTTTCATTTCTATCA
Source organism: Sminthopsis crassicaudata (assembly GCF_048593235.1). Lineage (NCBI taxonomy): Eukaryota > Metazoa > Chordata > Mammalia > Dasyuromorphia > Dasyuridae > Sminthopsis > Sminthopsis crassicaudata. The sequence continues at coordinate 362,388,658 of NC_133620.1, forward strand.
CTTTTCTTTTTATATTTATTTATTTAAAATTAAATGCAAAATAAGAAAAAAGAAAAGAAAATAGAAAAAGACAGAAAAAGAACACTAAAAACTTGGCAGAACTCCAGGGAGGATTCAAAGTATGCAACAATAAATTTCCATTTCAAGAAAGCATATATAAAAGAAGACATTATATTCATGACTGAATCTTTTCTCTTCTTCCTTGTAGTTTATTCTTTTGTTCTCTCCTGTGCACTTTTTACTTTATTTTCCACCTTTCATCTTCCCCACTTCCACAAGTAGGTTACAGTTAAACATAGATATATTTATACACACACACACACACACACACACACACACACACACACACACACACACTTATTTCCTATCCCTGCTAACACTTCCACTTCAATTCTACTCCTTAACTTGCCTTGCTATTATTTACTCTGTCCCTTCCACTCTTTATCACATTCCTATTAACGTATATACCTTATCACTAGTATATTGTCCAGGTTTCACAGACATATAACAGTGAAGTTAACACAACTGTAGACCTTCAGTTTGGTAGTCAGTCTAATACCTCCCTTCTCCCAGACTTTCCTTTAGCGTCTCCCAAACAATGAACTAGCTCTGGCAATGTGTGTGTCAATCTCATTATCAATTGTAGACATCCTTGGAAAGTATTCTTCCAAACTAAGTTAACTTATCCATAGCATTCAAAATTTCACCATTTACTGTAACTGAGGGTTTCTACATATGGATGGTATGGTCTTAGCTGATAAAATTCCTGTGTTTTCTTGGTATTAATTGTTAGGCCAAAATTAGCAGAAAGCAGCAGAGAATCAATCCATACTTTATTGTATCTGGACTTCAGAGGCTGCATTGAGTACACAATCATCTGCAAACAAAAAAGTATGCACCAATATTCCCTCCACATTAATTTTGGCTTGTAGCCTTTTCAAGTTGAAGAATTTATCATCATTAGCTACAATGGTGTTATGCTGACCTCATTGTTAGATGTGAAACCTATGACAGTATACCAGCACCATGCCAGGAAACCAGATATCTTCTATTTGAATTGTCTTGGAAAGATTCTGAAAAAAAAAAAAAAAAAACCTTTGGCAAGATAAGATACCAGACATTGAGGTTCTTTCAGGAACTAAACTGCCAAGCATTCTACCTCTACTACAGGGAATACAGATTCATTAGGCTGGCCATATTGTTTGAATGCCAAAAGCAAAAATATTATTTTATGGAAAATTCACACAGCACTTACAAGGTGATCAGAAAAAGTTACACAAGGACATTTTCAAGGTCTCTGTTAAAAACTTTAGAATTTTTTGTATGACATAGGAGACATTGGAACAAGACTGCTTAAAATGGTGTGCCTTCCTCAGAAAAGGTGCTACACTCTATGAGCAAAGCATAATTGAATTAACTCAGAAGAAGTATAAAATGTGCAAAGTTCGAGAGTCCACCCCAAATGTTCATAGGGAATATTTGAGTCTGACCTGTGGCAGAACACTCAGAACTCCTATTAATCTGATCAGCCACAGTTGGGCATACTATAATTCAACTCTAACATAGTGATGTCATTTTAAATGTCTTCAGGAATAAAGGGAAACAACCACCACATACCTTATTCCACTCTTATTAATCTAAATACAATTTTGTATCACACTTTATACTAAGCCAACCTTTCTCTTTCTTTTTATCCCTTTCCCATTAATCTATACACCCTTCTATACCCTCACCTTATCCTATTCCTTCCCTACTTCTTTATAGATTTTGGAGACTGCTATAGCCTTCTTTGTGTCTGTCTGTGTGAATGTATGTATATGTGTGTGTGTGTGTGTGTGTGTGTGTGTGTGTGTGTGGGTGTGTGTGTGTGTGTGTGTGTGTGTATCATAACCTAACATTCTCATTCTTTTTGTTGTTGTTTACTTGCATTTTATTTTCTTACTCATTTACTTTCCTTTTTGATCTGATTTTTCTTGTGCAGCAAGATATAAATATGTTTTCATATATTGGATTTAACATATTTTAACATATACAACATATATTGGATTGCTTGCCATCTAGGGGAGTGGATGGGGGAGAAGAGGGACAGATGTGGAACACAAGGCTATGCAAGGATTAATGTTGAAAAATTATCCATGCATATGTTTTGAAAATAAAAAAGCTTTAATAAAAAAAATCTCAATTTTGCTAACAGACATATGTTTTTAAAATCACTTTTGTATTTTTTTTGTGAATTCAACTATAAAAATATACTTATTTAGCTTCTTGGCTTTTTTTTTTTTGCTTTTCCATTCTATTAAAAAATCAGGAAAGTTAAAGCCATATAAATATGCCTAGTCTTCCCCTCCTTGCCTTTTATTTAGCTATGTCTCAATTACATATAAAAATCATTCATTTTTTAAAATTTTGAGTTCCAAATTTTCTCCTTTCCTCCTACTCGTCCCCTACCCACTAAAAAGCAGGCAATATGATATCAATTACACATGTGAAGTAATACAAAACATATTAGCTTTGTTGTAAAAGAAAATACACACACAAAAACAAAAGCAAAAGCAAAAACTAACGTAAAGAAAGTGTGCTTCAATCTGAACTCAGAATTATTGACTCTTCCAGTGATCCTCTCTACTTTTGCTTTGATCAAAAACTCTTTTCTTATTGATAAATCTTATAGGCAATTTTTTCATGCTCCCCTAATTTACTTATGATAACACCTTTTATTTCTAAATCATTTATCTATTTTGACTTTTTCTTGCTATGTGGTACAAGATGCTGGTCCATGACTCATTTTTGCTTTTGGTTCCTTAATTTTCTAGTTTTCTTAGAATCTTTGTCAAATAGTGAATTCTTATTTCAAAAACTTGGATCTTAGAGTCTATTAAACACTAGATCATTTAGTACTGTGTATGGTGTACCTAAATATCTTACTCATCCACCACTCTATTTTTTTAACCAGTCTCATATTTTGATGATTACATAGTTTTGATAATTACAACTTTGTAAAATAGTTTGAAATCTGATATGATAGCCAACCTTCTTTCACATTTCCCCATGAAATTCCTTGATATTTTGGCCTTTTGTTCTTCCAGATTATTTTTTATTAATTTTTTCTAGCTCTATAAAATATTTTGGTAGCTTAATTCACTAAATAAGTAAATTAATGTAGATAGAACTGCCACTTTTATTATATTGTCTCAGCCTATCCATAAGCAATTGATATTTCTGCAGTTGTTCAGACTATATTTATTTGTGTGAAATGTTTTGTAATTGTGTTTATATTGTCCCTGTGTTTGTTTTGGCATGTAGACTCTAAGATATTTCATATTTTCTGCAGTAATTTTTTTTCTGCAGTAATTTAAAATAGAACTTCTCTTTCTATCTCTTCCTCCTTGGTTTTGTAGGTATTAGAAAGGCTTTTAATTTTATGGATTTGTTTTAAATCCTGCAACTTTGCTAAAGTAGTTCATTGTTTCAAACATTTTTTAGTTGATTCTCTAGGGCTTTCTAAATATCTATCATATCATCTGCAAAAAGTAGTAATTTTGTTTCCTGATTGCCTATCTGTAATTCTCCAATTTGTTTTTCTTTTCTTATTGCTATAGCTAGCATTTCTAATACAATATTGAATAATAGTGGTAATGCATATCCTTGCTTCACACTTCAAGTTTATCCCCATTACAGTTAATCCTTGCTATAAATTTTAGATAGATATTACTTGTCATTTTAAGAAAAACCTCATAGTTTAATGTCTTCTAGTATTTAAATTAGGAATTGATGCTGTACTTTGTCAAAAGCTTTTCCTACTTTGAGTTAATCATAGGATTTGTTTTGTTATCAGTTAACTATGCTTGTAGTTTTCCTAATATTGAATTGGCCTTTCATTGCTTGTATAAATCCCATATTGTTATAGCATATATTTTTGATATATTGCTGTTATCTCCTGGTTAATATTTTATTTAAAATTTTTGCACATGTGTTCATGAAGGAAAATAGTCTATGGTTTTCTTTTTCTGTTTTAGCTCTCCCTGATTTAAGTATGAAAGCCCTATTTCTGTCATAAAACAAATTTGATAGAAATCCTTCTTTGCCTATTTTTTTCAAATAGTTTATATTATAGCATTGGGATTAATTGTTCCTTAAATTTTTGCAAGAATTCACTTGTAAATCCATCTTATCTTGGGGATTTTTTCTTATGAAGCTCATTGACAGTTTGTTCAATTTCTTTTCCTATAATAAGATTATTTAAGTATTCTGTTTCCTGTTCTGTTAACCTGGGAAGTTTAGATTTTTGTAAACATTTTTCACTTAGATCATCAATTTTACTGGCAAATAAGTAAGGAAAAATAATTCCTAATAATTGCTTTAATTTCATCTTTGGTGGTGATCCATTTGCCTTTTTAATTTTTGATACTGAGAATTTGTTTTTTTTTCTTTTTTTAATCAAATTACTCAATGGTTTATCTGTATTGCTGATTTTAAAAAAAAATAGTTCTTAGTTTTATTTATTAATTTTTTTACTTTAAATTTTATTTATCTTTCCTTTAACTTTCTGGGTTGTCGTTTTTATATTTAATTAGGGATTTTTAATCTGTTCTTTTTTTAATTGCACGCCTAGTTCATAGATCTGTTTCCTTTAAGTGGTTTATACATTTAGGGATGACAAAATTTCTCCTTTCTTCACATTTCAAGTTTATCCCCATTACAATTAATCCTTGCTATATATTGTCTGCATAGCACAAATTTAAATTTGTTTTCTATATTACTGGCATTTTATGGCTGGCTCTACTGAATGCTATGAATGAAATATCCTTTGACAACTCTGGGAAAAACTACATGGCACCTGTGGATAGAGTACTGATCATGAATCAGGAGGACATAGATTCAAATCCAACCTCAGACACTTAAATCCAACCTCAGACACTTAACATTTACAAGCTGTGTGAGGCAAGTCACTTAACTCCAATTGCCTGGCCAAGAAAAAAAGAAAGAGAACTATGTTGGATTTCTTATTTTTCCTTTGCCCACTCATAGAAGGACTAGAAATGGATGAACTAAACAACTAAACTGTGCCTTTCCCAAAATTCGTAGGCTGAAATCAACCTTATGTAATATTTGATGGGAAGCCTAGTTTTAGGAGAGGCTGGGCACACAAAGCTACATGGAGATGTATTGTGAATTGTGTATTCCTTTTATTAGTTACATGCAAAAGAATGAAGGATGATTCTATGCCATAGCTAAGAATTTTTATCATTTGTAAAACATTGAGGTGGCAGGATCAGGGAGAAAGCAACTCTTATTATGCCAAGTTGATGTGAGTAGAGCTCTGGGAAGTATAGCAGATTATTAGAAGTGAGGTTTCTATGAGATGGAGATCCAGTGTTATTTTAATTGGCAAAATCCATACTAACCATCTTTTTGAGAACTATAGAAAAAAAAAAAACAACTTGATAGTTTTTCAACATTTTTCTTATCAGGGTGGAGCATGTAACCATCTAACCAATAAGCATGGTACTTGATCAGTACCTGAGCCTCTTGTTGAATAAGTTCAGGATAATTGAGTATCTGATAGTCAATCTCACACACACACATATATTGGGCATTGTTCATAAACAATGGACTGCATCTAGAATTGCATAGGAGAAAGAGATGGGTCATGTTTGGTGTTTTTATATATCCCAAATTTCTACTCAAAGACCCACCTTTGAAAGAAAATGCAATTTTGGTGATGCATATGGTTCTAAATCATGAAATGTCAAAATCTTTACAAAATTAAACTTTACAGTCACCCAAAGAGCAATTAGAGAGGTCCAAGGTGGATGCAAATAGGCTGTAATCATAAATAATTATTCAAGAGAAATTATAAAATGATGTTATCAGAGAAAAAGAGAAGGTGGGTCAGTCATCTGTCAAAAACAAATGATAATTGTTGCACATTATGTGTGTGTGCAGGGAAAATATATGTAGAGGAAGGTTACTAGCAATTTAGTTGTGAAGAATTTATTGGGGGACATGGACAAGAGTTGCAAAGGAAGAGATTATATTAATGGGTTGCAATGTGCATCATCAAAATAATACGTACTAGGTGAAATCAGAGATCTTTAGAAGTAGAAACTGGAGACAAATCAAATGAGCTCATAAGAGTTGATAAATTGTCAGAGTGAACAGTTACTCCTCAGAAATGCTATGAATCAAGGTTTATTTTTTTTTGTTTTATTATTTTGTTGATAATCTAGATTTAAGAAAGATAGAAGAATATGTTAATAAATAGAGATTAAACTTAAAAGCATGTCATTATACATATCCCAACCCACTCTGATGAGCCAGTTGTTAAATGTTTACCAGCACACTATTGCTTGGAAGTAACAAATGTATATTCTGTCACCACAGCAGTCCTTGTCATTTTAGTAATTAATAATATTCTAGTCTTCATGTGCTATTTCTCTGAGCCCCCCAGGTCAGCAATACTGCTTATTATTTGTTATTCTAGCAGATAGAGAGAATGTTAGTAAGGAAGATCTGGATGAAAGTAAATTCTTGGAACAAAAGAGCATAAAGCATTTTAGTTGTATTTTTCTTTCTACAAGTCCTCTTATAGCACCCAACAACTAACACTCAATTGGACTATTCTATGTCTATTATTAGACTAGTCTATATGACTAGTCTATGGAGAAGTTCTTTCTTTCTTTCTTTAAGCATAACAATGGATTTCAGTCTAACCAAAAAAGTCTCAATGTCAGTTCCTTTGCATCCTGACCTGTCCATTCTTCCCTCACCCAGTGCTGAGTACTGATTTCTTTGAAAGTCGTAAATTTTAAGGGAATTCCTTGATAGATTTTTATTTCCTTTCTGAGAATCTTTCTCAAGGGAGAATCTTTCTTAAGGGTCACTCAGCATACTGTGGGTAGGCAACAGAGCAGAGGGATGTGAAAAGTAGTTCAGAATCTAACCTTTTGCTGAATGGGATCCTTTCAAACTTTTAAAAAGTATACTTGCCAAATATGGTAGGGAAGCTAAATTGTATGCCAGTATTATGAAGCTAGGAATCTAATAATGAATGAAAAAAATTTAAGAAGTATTATGATAATAGTGATGGAATTGAAAAAAGGGGCCATATGATGTTTGTAACTTAGACCATTTATACATATTAACCATACTTGCTCCTGAGTAAGACAGCAAGTAGAATATGACCTCTTTGAGAAGTTTATTTTGGTTTGTCTTTCCATCTCTATCACTAAGTCCATCACCTAACCTGTAATAGGTGACTAATAAATGCTCATTAAACTGAATGCCTGTTGAGGTTTCTAACCAACATACAATAAATTTCCATGTTAATAGAAGAACTGAAATGGATATTCTTGTAATAAATGAAACCAAAAGACAAAAGGAATTTGCTGCTAAATGGATTGCCTTAGCCAAAAACTTTTGATCTCCTTGCCAAGCTGAGAGAGATGGAAGCTAATGGTAAAACCAGTGCATAATACACACTCAACAAAAATGTGTGCCTGGCAATCTGTATGATTGTGAATCTTGGAACACCATAATCTCTAAGATATCTAAGTTGTGGGTGGCCCAAAAGACGGTGAAAAGATACATGGAGAATGCAAGTAGGCTACAACTTATTTTCAATGATAATCCATGCTCAAAAAATGTTACAATCACAGTGACGATTGGATAGATAAGTTATTACAGATAAAATGATATGGAAAGAAAAATGAGGAAAAAAAAACAATAAAAATGAGATAGATAGAGAGAAAGATAGATAGATAAATGAAGCATGTTTTAGGTGCTAATTATATGCAAAGCACTGTGTTATTCTGGTTGGAAAAATCTACATTCACTATATCACTGGAACTGGAGAATTTGGTATTTCTCCTGATCACCTCCATATCTGGATGAAGCAAGTAACTTCCAGGGTCAGCATATTACTTGCCCTATAATCCTTCTTATTGAATGGGACTAGGATAGTAGCCAACTATTATCTGGTAGATAAAGTACATGTATCTTAGACAATTTTCATGGATAATGGATTGTATCCAGAATTGGGTAGAAGGAAGAGAATGAACTGGATTGTCTTTGAAACATTTCAGTACTTTTATAAATCTTGAATTTATCCCTGAATTTTGCCATCAAAAACAAAAAACAACAAACAAACAAACAAAAAAAAAAACCCAAAAACTTTTTGCTAATGTATTGGTAATACAAATATAAGCCAAAAAAACCCAAAAACCCAAAAACCAAAAACCTTTAACCTGTTCTCAAGGCCAGTTGTAATTCTGTTAGAGAAAAGGTACAAGGGAACTAAAAGACGGGAGACATAACTGAAGGGGGGCAAGTTAGAGAAGACTGGGAGAGTCAGAATAAGAATCATAAGAAGAGTAAGATGGGCTTGAGCATTTTCTCAAATGGAGGTTTGAAGGGAAACTCACTGATCAAAGGAAGGGGTAGACACAAGTTCCAGGGTAAGAAGGCTGCTGAGATGAAGAAAGAAAAGTTTGGAGAGTCAGGAACAGAGCCAAAAGAGTGAAAAAAAAATTGATAAAACACATGACTGGAAAAGAGATAGGTCTGACTTTGCATTTGTATATGTAAAATATTAAAAGACTTAGGAGAATTAGGACAAAGCCTACAGGGAAATGAAAATGTAATTTATTGGATAGAATCAATAAAATTGAGATTTCTTAACAACAACAAAGACAGAAAAGTAAATGGTTACAATCTGAAATGATAGGGGAAAAGGGTGTCTATGAGACTGAATTATTGAAATATTGAAGAGTTTAAAGTCTATTTTGTTGAGTTGAGCAAAAAAAGCCTAACTGTAGCCTTCTAGTTTTACCACAGACCTGTCTTCTAAGTCACAATGGGGACTTAATCCATAAATCTTTGTTTCAAACATACATTAGCCATGACTACAGTTATAATGTAAACTAGTAAAGACATTTAGAGAGAAGAGGTGAAATATAATACCCAAGGCTTTTGCTTTTATGAGTCTCATCTTCAAATCACATCAGAAGATGGGAAGGGACTGGCCTCTTTGCCTACGTGACAAAGATGGGTTAACATTTTACTTTTTGTTCTTACATATGCTTCTAATTGAAAATCAACATTTTCAACTCTTTCCTTCTCTGTAGCCTTCTCTACATCCCTTCCTCCTATCAGTTGGGTCTGACAGCAGGCAGCAGTTAGGTATGTATCTTTCTTTAGCTAAGCCTGAAAAAAAAAAAAAAAAAAAAAAAAAAAAAAAAGAGCTCTTCCACATTGGAGCTCCATTCACAATTCTTCTGCTTAACCTCCACTCATAAATCTCCTTCTGCTTAAACCATAGAGCTCTGTATAGCCTGGGAGCTAATACCACTACTTCCTGCCCTCCCTCCCCCTCCTCCTTCATTATAGATTTTGACAGTTAGTCATGAGATTTCTTAACAACAACAAAGGCCTTTAACCATCTCATAGGGAGTTGTGATATATATGGCCCCACCATGAATGATTGTCAGTGCCCATTTAAATTTCCTGTTCTCTCATATATCTCATGGGCTTGAATTTCAAACCATTTGTGTTTGTTCCAGACTGTAACTTAAACAGTGGAGACATGAGAGCAGTGAGTTGGGCTAATAATGAAAAATTCATGAATCGTTCCAAGGTGACAACTTTTTAAAAAATCATTATTTCACATTGAAGTAAACCAACACCCTTTGTGACAGTGAAATATCTGTCATACCCTATGAAATGAGGACTAGACTTCAGGAGGGAAGAAAGGGAAATGCAAGTTTGAGAAAGGAAGATTCAAGCCACACCTGAGCTCTGAGACCTGAAAAGAGATGACTGTGAGAAGGTCTTCTTATACTGGACAGACTTAAAGCAAGCACCCTATTTATTTTGAATGAGGAATGTAGCAGCTCCTTCTCACAGAAGCTTGAGGGATCAAAGCTTTCCATGGCTTACAGGAAAAGTGTCTATGAGACAGGGTACCCAATCAATGGACAAGATGTTATGCTTAGAAAAAATAATGGGGCTGTTTTGGAAAAGTCGTCAGAAGTCTGATGCCTACAAGAAAGGAACTTGGAAAAGTCAGCGGTATATAGTCACAGGCAGCAGGTACTCAGGGATATGGTGGGAAGGACCATAAATGCAAGAGGGTTGTATTTTGTTTTATTTTAGCAGCTATTTTGACCCCCTACTTATTCTCTTGGGTACTATCTTTGAAATGCATTAGTACTGTCGAATGTTCTCTGTCCCAGGTGCTAGGGTCATGAAACCCTTGATAAGAGAAATGGATTGGATGGAATTTTAGTAAATATTCTTCAATATATTGTTTTTCTGTCTTGTGACTTTTTAAAATTTTTATGCAGCCTTCTCCTTGGCTACAAATGTAGACAGTGGTTGAACCACCAGTATCTCTGAGTGCCTGCCAAAGATGGGGAAGGCTCTTTGTTCAAAGTCAAAACTTCCTTTAACACAAATTGTTTCTATGATGTCATAACTCTACAATGTCATATGCCTCAAAAAAGGAATTTAAGAAATGTCTTTGAGTCTTTGGTTATGAGGGTTATTGTGGCAGTTTTCTTTTGGCGTTTCAAAATGATAATAAAAAATTTTAGAATTGTGGAGGAGATTCAGAATATCTAATAATATCATAGATTTAGAATTGTAAAGGTCCTTATCTTACAGATGAGGAAACTGTGGTGATTTGAAGTGACCATCCCAAGTTTACATAAGGATTAAATGGTAGAGCCAGGATTCAGATCTGACTTCTACAAAGTCAGATCTCACTTTCTGCCAAACCCTAGTTTAAGAATAGCTGGAGGAACTTATTATGATAAATTTACAAATAGGGATTAAATGAAATAGCCTGGTCTAAAAATGGTTCCTTAAATAAGACTGGCGTCCCCACTGCTGCCACTTATTTGGCCAATGGATAGGCAAGGCAAAGAATTAATTATAGCATTACCTTCCTATTTGATCTATGATCTTCATACTCTCCCTAATCATTACCACCTCTTTCTCTCTCTCTCACTACACCCCTTCAGCCATATGAAATTGGTCCATAAAATTCAATCTTCATAAAATGAGATATGGGATGATATGTGACAAAGTATTCTCCAAGTTCAGCATAATGGAGGCTTTTACTTATTTATTTTTTTATTTCTTGGAAGATTCAGAAACAAGCAAAAAAAAAAAAATCAAGCATAGGGCTTTGCTCTCTCTAATGAGCAAAATCGTTATGTTTTTATTTAATTAGGCAGAATTTGTTTGTGCCAATACAGCCTCCTTACTAACTCAGAAGCCCTCTTTCTTAGGATAGACTGTACTGAGGATCAATGAATGTTGGAAGGGTTAGTAACATCTCCTAGCCAGCTGACACCAAGGATTTCCTGTGGACTGGCTCCAGAGGCATGCTGAACACGGCTGCCAGGGCCAGTCGGCTTCTGTGGAGTCTGAAATATTTTACTCCTGGCTCCAACTGTGGCCTGGCTGTCTGCTTAGTTTAAAACTAGCTGGCCCAGTAGTCTTTGTAGATGATGCTCCTTGAGCTTTTTTCCTTGACATCTGCCAATGAAATGTGTGAAAGGGCATTATTCTGAATTTTTTTTCTTGTGACATTGAAATATTCAGTATCCTATGGTTTCTTGCTCTGCTATATTGTGTCATGGAGTTAGTTGTCCTGGGATTTGATCTGTAAACCTCCCCCCCCCCAATTTAGGACTTTGTCTGGGTCTGTTTTCCTTTGTAAACCTCCTTTTGATCAAACACTTCTAGTTTAAAACCTTCCATGATCCCTCTTAATTCTAAGTGCCTTTTCTTTGTTGATTATTTCCTACCCAGATTATCTATCTATCTAATATTTATATATAATCTTGTTTTGTATATATTTTTTGCATGTCTTCTGTCACTCCTATTAGATCCTAAGTTCCTTGAAGGCAAGGACTACCTTTTGCCTTTTTGTATACCTGGTATTTTGCACACAGTCTGAAAGAAAGTATGCATTTATTAAATGTTCATTGGTTGATTAATTGTGACTGAGGAGACATTTTAACATTTCTTCATCTTTTAAGTCAATGAATCCTTTGAGAACAGGAATTGTCTTTTTGTAACCTCATCATTTAGCACAGTGCCTAACACATAGTAGGCATTTAATGAAAGCTTATTGATTAAATAAAAGGAACAAAAGAAATAAAGTATAGTAGAACCAAAAGACAATTAAAAAGATCCTTTTCCATCTCTAGGCTTCAGGTCCTGTTGTAGTATGAGAGCCCAGGAGGTCCCTAGTAATGACCTCATTGATCTGGCAAATGAACCAAAGATGAAGGAGCACAATAGAAGAACAATAGCTCTGTAAGTCACAGGACTTGTGTTTAAATCCTGTTTCTGACGAAAATTAACTGTCTGACTTTGAAAAAGTCACTATAAATTCTCATGGTTTTAATCACCATCTCTTGGTGTCAATCACAGCTAAATTGCTCCTTTCCCACAGTTTTAACCTGATGATAAAGAAAGGCTCATCCCTGAGGAAACCTTGAGTCCAAAGGCTTGGACTCAGTTTCCAGCTTTGTCACTTAATTCATGATGAATATGACACTGGGTGAATAATTTTCCTTAAGCATTAACTTCATTGTTAACATGGGAAAATAATACATGTACTTCAACTTGAGGAAGTTGCTTTGAAGAAAATACTACCTAAATTTTATGGGTTATCAGTATGGTGAATTCTTGGTGAGGAAACTATTTCCAATGCAAATGACAACTTTTTTTCAATACTTAATCTCAGAGGCATGGGGCGGTTAAATAATTTGTCTGGGTCATATAACAATTTATACTAGAGTCCTGAACCTAGGTCATTTAAGTTCATAGTTTTAAAGCTAGAAAGAGACATTGCCCTCGCCCTCACTTTACAGATGACCATTAAAAGTTAAATGATTTGTCCAAAAACATAGGTTATAAGTGACAAAGATGGGATTTGGACCCAAGTCTTTAAAATCCAAATCTGATACTCTTTTCTTTTTAAAATGTTTTAAGGTTCTGGTTTGCTTTCTGGAGATCTTGGGACAAGCCTTCATTTTAGCAGAGTAATTACCACTAGAATAGTCAGAGATAAAGTCTTTATTGTCTCCTTGACAGTCTATCTCCTTCTCCTGAATCCAGGCTAGCTTTCTGGAGGCCCTCCAGAACTCCACTGCAGGAAATGCAGGAGGACAGGCCAGCCACCAAGATGGTGGGAGATGGAATGTATCTCTTCCAGTTCTTGTTGGCTCTTATATACTCTATTATAAGTACATCATTATAAGTGACAATCTTGTAGAAATATACTAAGTACTAAATACATGTAAACTAGAGAATCAGTAGTTAATACCTTGTTGTAGGATTAAATCAATCATACTGAACTACATAGCCTGTACAAGTGTAGTCATGCAAAACACTATTCTTTTCTAAAACAACATTTTAGCTTTCTATCCACTATACTGCCTCTCCGTAAGAATATTATGAATTAAATAAAAATGCTACATCTTCTGTTCTTCATCACATTTCATTATCTAGCAGCCTTAGTGAAGAAACAAAGATTTTGGATTAAGCAAAACATCATAATTCTTTTCTCTCTCATTCTATTGTGCTGTGGAAATTTAGAATGAACCAAAGGAAAATTTTCCTTCTTTTCTTTCTCTTACTTTTTTTCTCCTCCTCCCTCATCTCCTTTTTCTTCTTCTCTTCCTTCTTCTCTTAAGTCTCTTCCTTCTTTATTACAGTTGACATTTTTTAAAACTTTGGTTTTAGGAGTAAAATAAAAAATGTAGTCTCACCTGCATCCTAGTAGAATAAGTCATACAATATTTCCCATTCAACCCCCAGATCCTAGTGCCACAATTACACCTTTAAGGACTTTAAATATGACCCAAAGACAATGTTTTAAGATCTGAAATATGCTTTGGATATGTTGACTAGAAGAGCAGTCATAGTACTGGAAAAGCACATAGTGCAATGCAAAGGGGCTGTAAATTAATTCAAGTGAGATTTGTTCACCCTCTAAATTATTGTGGATTACATGAGAAAAAAACTATTGGCTCCCTCAAAAGAGGGTATCAGATATTATGAAAAATTGTTAAATTAATTCATCCCTTTGGTAGCTAAGTGGCAATTTCTAGAGTCAGGAAGATGTGACTTCAAATTCATCCTCAAACACTGGCTGTGTGACACTGAGCAAATAATTTAATTTCTGTCTGCCTCAGTTTCCTTATCTATAAAAGGGAGTTAACAATACCTGCCAGGGTTGTGAGGATTAAATGAGATAATAATTGTTAAGAGTTTACTCAGCATAGTACTTTGTACAAAGTAAACCATATATAATTGTCAGCTATTATTATTATTACTTGTTATAATTATTATTACCTATTATTAACTTTGGTTCTTAGGCTCTGCCAAAAATAAAGCACTGTCAAATTTACTAGAAAAATTTCATGATATATTTTAATACAGTCATTTTTTTAATAGTTTTTCCTTCCTCAAACCAAATTTCAATATTCAGCTATTTGGTGTAAAGATAGAGCGACTGTAATACGTTGGGGGTCAGAAAAGTGGTGGTGCTATGTAGGAGTCAAAGCATCTGCCCCACAAAGATTTTAATTCTATGCTAAAGCTACTCCATCCTTTTTTCTCCAGGGTTGCCTATGTCAAACTGGACATTCATAATTCTGAAGGCAAGAAGAACTCAATGAAGCTTCCTCTAATCCCTGGAGGTATTTACAGCTCCAAGTCAGGTAGGATTTTCTTTCATCATTAAAAATAGCCATTAAAGGTATAATGGTGGCAATGGAAGCTCAGGGTGGAACAGGAAATTTTATGTGGCTAGTTCTAGTGGGATGCAGGTTAGACCACATTTTTTTCTTTTACCCCCAAGAAACAAAGTTTAAAAAAAAAACTTATGTCCAAATTTATTTTAAGCAAATAACCCAAGTGTTAGGTTTGATAGTTTCCTGGATGTGACATGAGCCATTTTCCACTATATTCCTTCTTATTAGTCAAGGAAAGTCTCATTTAGAACATTCCATGGCTTCACAAGTTTGGCCCCTTTCTAGTCTATTGAGAAGCTACATGGGATTGTGAATAGTAGAGTAGACTTAATAGGTGGGAGGACCTGAACCTAATGTCTGCTTCTGGCTGTGTGATCTTGGGTAGGTCACTTAAATCTCTGAATGTTAGATTCTCTATTTGTAAAATAAGGGTGATAATATTTACTTCCTAGATTTTCAATTGTTGTGTCTATGTCTAACAAGGGAAATGATGTATATAAAACACTTTGGAAATATTCAAGCACTATATTAATGCCATTATTATTTCTACTTAGCCACTGGTTTTGGAGACCATCACTTAGTGAGCCAATTGTCTATGACAAACACTTTTTTTAGCATCATGACTTCCACATGACTCTGTATTTATTTGAGGAAGTAACCATCTTGGGGTAAACAGAAGGCGTTATAGAGCTGTCCTGTAAAATGTATTTAGAAAATCTCCAGGGCAACAGACATGTTCCCCATTCATAACATTTTCCTTGGCTTCTTCCCTTCTGTCCCAAAAATCCCACCACAAATTGATCCTACCTAGATCAGAAGGTGGTAGAATGGAGACAGTACCAGTCTAAGAGGCAAAAGACATCACATTTAGCTTTATAGGCTCTCATCTAAGCTTAACTTCTCTGGTTCTTAATTTTTGTATCTATAAAAGTGAATTAAATGAACATTTAGTCCATAAGATTCAGAGCTGGAAGGGACTTAGAGATTAACAGGTTTAGAAAGGGCAGCGCCAAGATGGCAGATTAAAAGCAGGGATTTATTGCGTTCTTCCCCAAACTGCTCCAAATTCATTTAAATAATAATTCAAAGCAAATTTTAGAGATAAGAATACACAAAAAGATGTAGTAGAACATTTTCCAACAGAAGACAACTTAGAAGTTCATCAGGAAAGGTCTTTGGCATCAAGGTGGAGTCCAATATGCAGTACTGGTGCAGGCCACACCAGTACACTTCCAGCCCAGTCAGCACAATCCTGGTCCCTTCCCCAGCAAACAGGAGCAAACCTTGTGCCTCAGAATCAGTGGAAATAGTGGCAGTTTCTAGACTTCTCATCCTAGAGACACTGAAGAGGACTTGTAAATTCAGGAGGAAAGGTTTGTCAGAAGGATCAGAGGGCTTTGGGAAACCAGAAAACTAAGAGTGAGTTTAGGCAGTGATGGTTGTGGCATAGCTTTGGATCTCAGGTCACAGGAGGTCTCTTTACTAGCACTAAAGAAGGACTTTATTGCTTTCAAGGACCTCCAGACAGTTCCAGGGTAGAAAAGTCCCTAGTGGTCTGGTCTCTAGAAGGATCTCTGAAAATAGCTGCACAAAACCTTGAAGTTTGGGACAATGCACCTTTGACCCTGGAAACAAAGCCTTACTTCAACAAAAAGTTAAAATCCAAAAAATAGGCTGGAAAAATAGAACACAACAGGAAAAGATTCTGACCATTGAAAGTTACTATGGTGACAAGGAAGATCAAAAGACACATCAAAAGAAGATAACAAAGTCAAACTCCTATTCTAAAGTCTCTAAGAAAAATAAAAATTGGTCTCAGGCCATGGAAGAGCTCAAACAGAATTTTGAAAAATCAAAAGATATAGAGGAAAAATTGGGAAGAGACTTGATATGGTGCAAAAGAAAATACTAAAAACTATTTAGGAGAAGAATGCATTAAAAAGCAAAATTGGCCAAATGGGAAAGGAGGTATAAAAACTCACTGAAAAAATAATTCCTTGAACATTAGAATTGAGCAACTGAAATAAACCACTTTATTTTGTAGATGAAAAAAATCTAAGCCCAGAAGGGAAATAAGTAACTTTCTAAGTTAAGTATTTTATAATATATTTAATAAATTACAAAATCATAGAGATAGCAAAAAATAGAATCAGGATTTTGACTTTGGTCTTCTGGAACCAGAGGCAATATTTCCTATATTGAAATCATACTTCTCATTTATTGAATACCTTTTCTATGAAAAGCATTGTGCTAGGCTCTGGGAGTCACACACAGAAAACTAGGAACCAAATCCTGGAAATATTTTGTAAGGTGTGTGTGTGTGTGTGTGTGTGGTGGGGGTGAAGTGCGTACATATGTATACAGGGTGTTGTTTCTTCTTTGTGCTTATATACATAAAAATATGTAACATATCATTTTAAGGTTTTTAAAGTGATATGTGTGTTATTTCATTTGATCCTTATAAGAACTTTTTGAGTTATGTACTATTATTATTCTCATTTTATATTTTATATTTTATATATGAGTAATCTAAGTCTTAGAAAAATTAAGGGGTTTACTTTGTGCCATATTAGTAAGCATCTGAGGTGACATATAAATTCAGCTTTTTCTGACTTTAACTCCAACATTCACTCATGGTGTCACTTCCTATATTCTCTTAAGAGTTATCTTAGTCACTGAGATAGATACTATGTTACTTGTCCAGAGTTATACAAATAAATAACATCAGAAAAAGGAATTGGACCCATGTCTTCTAGATTTGAAAGATGGTCCTTTTCTGTTATCTTTATGACTTCCACATGAATATATGAGATGTTATGATATGTTTATCATAACACAGTAAAAAAATATATTTACTTTACTTTTCAGGTGAGAGACTAATAGACTTGTCAGCTAATAAATACTGAGCTAGGATTAGAATCCAGATCTATCTACTCCAGAGCTATCATTTTATTTACTTCACTTCAATCATAGGAAAGATATTCTTTTCCCAGCTTTCCCTGGTCAAATCTCAACCTCACAGCAATCTATCTTAAAATAAAGGGGACATGGACTGAATGTGGATCACAACATAATATTTTCACTTTCTTGTTGTTGTTTTCTTGGATTTTGTTTTCTTTCTCATTTTTTTCCCTTTTTGACCTGGTTTTTCTTGTGCAGCATGATAATTGTGAAATATGTATAGAAGAATTGCACATATTTAACATATATTGGATTATTTGCTGTTTAGGGGAAAGAGTAGGGAAAAGGGAGGGAGAAAAAATCTGGAACACAAGGTTTTGCAAGGGTGAATTTTGAAAACTATGCATATCTTTTGAAAATAAAAAGTTTTAAAAATAAAAAAGTGGCATGATCTCAGAAAGACCTAAAAAATCAATATTTAAAGAAAAAACAATAAAGGGATGTCAAGTTTATTCCACTGACTTCTTACATGGTTCTCCTAGGCACTGTCTATAATGCCTTTGAGTTACTGGGCATTAGGTAGTAGGTGGTAGGTCCCTGAGGACCTATGAAAATCCTTGCTATTGCCCTCTATGTCAGATATTTAGAGGTCAAACCCCAGGGTATTCTTTATAGTTACATCACCTGTTGTTACTTTTCAATCAGAGATTAATGACTTAATGGGCTTTGGAAATCAAAGAGAAAAAAAAAAAAAAAACTAGACAACAGGCAGTGGGCAAGCCATTGGAAAGATTTGAGCTACTTAACTCTTTTCCATCCCTGCTCTCCAGATTTTTGCCATGGCTGCAGTTAATTTTAATTAATTAATTAATTAATTAACAATTTTTATTAATCTCCAAAGTTAAGAAGCTTTGCTTTTGTACTGATAAAAGTTTTCACATGACATGCATGGCTAATAAAACTACTATAATAATATTATTACTTAAGATTGTTAGAAAGAACAAATTAATATGAGAAGCAGAATATAATCATAATTATATTTATTTAGTGCTTTAAGGTTTACAGAGTACTTCACATTTGACATTTCAGTTGACCTTTCTAACAGCACTGCAAATGCTAAAGAGAGATCATTATCTCCATTTTACAGATGTGAAAGCTAGTTTGAGAGAACTTAGGTAACTTGCATCACTATGATTATTTAGCTAGTAAGTGTCTGAAGCAAATTTCAAATCTAGATATTCTTGGCTTGATGTTGATTATGCAGTGGACAACTTTTTAAAATCCTGTCATATTCCCCACCCAACCTCTGCTCATCTTTTCTGGAAATCATCTCAAGTTATTTTCTCTCTTGTTCTGTGCATATTGATGAATGACATCTTACTCTGGTGCTTGGGTAAATGAGGCAAAGAATGACCAAGTGCTTTTACCTTTATTTTTTCCAGCCAAGTGATAGATTTTATTAGGCTTTATTTGTTATTATTATTTTTCCTTCTAGTCAACAATCATTGTTATGTTAATTACTACATGGAAATTTAGATTTTTTAGACATTTTCTATTTTTCCTAAAATATGTAAAAAACAAGTTATCAATACTACACACCAATAAATATTGAATTTCCTTAAGATTATTGAGTTTTCCCTACTAAATAATTCTGTATATTTGTTTATACTTCAGAAATATGTTTTCTATTGTACTACATATTGACAATGGATTTGTATTCTTTTTTGATATGTGCATTCTTTCCAATGATGCATATGATAATATAATTATATCTGAATCTCCTTTGTGCTACTTGGATTCTTGTATATGCCTTCTCATATTTTTTTAAAGGAGGGGGAGAGAAACAATAATTTTTCATCCATTTTATAATTTGATTTTATAAAGATGCCAACAGATCACATGACTTAACTGATTTTTCAGAAGCTGCTTTTTGAACTTGGGGCTGTGGATTTGATTTTTTAAAATACTTTTTGACATTTTGATTGACATCTCAATATTATTAGTTTCCTTTATTATCCTGCTAATTTTATTTTATGAATTTAAAAATATTATTGTAGGACACTTGTCATATTGGCTAAGATGACAGGAACAAATAATGATGAATGTTGGAGGGGATGTGGGGAAACTGGGACACTAATACATTGTTGGTGGAGTTGTGAAAGAATCTGACCATTTTGGAGAGCAATCTGGAACTATGTCCAAAAAGTTATCAAACTGTGATCCAGCAGTGCTACTACTGGGCTTATATCCCAAAGAAATACTAAAGGGGGGGAAGGGACCTGTGTGTGCCAAAATGTTTGTGGCAGCTCTTTTTGTAGTGGCTAGAAACTGGAAGATGAATGGATGTCCATCAATTGGAGAATGGTTGGGTAAATTATGGTATATGAAGGCTATGGAATATTATTGCTCTGTAAGAAATGACCAGCAGGATGAATTCAATAAGGCTTGGAGAGACTTACATGAACTGATGCTGAGTGAAATAAGCAGGACCAGAAGATCACTATGCACTTCAACAACAATACTATATGAGGATGTATTCTAATGGAAGTGGATATCTTCACTCCACTTCAACTCACTTCCAGCTGATCAATGATGGACAGAAACAACTACACCCAGAGAAGGAACATTGGGAATTGAATGTAAAATATTAGCACTACTGTCTATCTACCCAGGTTACTTATACCTTCGGAATCCAATACTTAACATGCAACAAGAAAATTGGATTTACACATATATATTATGTCCAGGTTATACTGTAACACATGTAAAATGTAAGAGATTGCCTGTCATCTAGGGGAGGGAGTAGAGGGAGGGAGGGGAAAATCTGGAAAAATGAATACAAGGGATAATGTTATAAAAAAATTACTCATGCATATATACTGTCAAAAATGTATAATTATAAAATTAATTTTAAAAAAGAAATTAAAAAAATATTATTGTAGGAAAGAGTTCATAGGTTTCACCATATGAAAAAAGACATCCATGACACAAAAATGATGATAGCTGATTTAGAATCATGTAAATATGAAAACATTTTTTTAAACATTGACTAAATAGAAAATAATAGCTGATTTGGTCCAAGTACTTTTACCTTAAATATATAAGGAGTAAATGAAGATAACGAAGTGATGTTGTTGATAAGAGATAGAGAGGAACAGTCAGGGAATCCGGGAAACTTAGATTCAGGTCCAACTTCTGTCATATGCTATCTTGTTATCCTGGTCAAATCATTCAATCTTTTGGGCTCCAAGCAATTCTCAGTTATAGAAGAGTTGTTGATCTGCTTTGGTGTGAGTTTTCCAGTTTTTACATTGATGAAAACACAAGTTTTCAACACTAAAAGAAAAATAATCACTGCTTGGTAACACAGGGAATGATGCTTGAGTATTTGTCTAAGTCATCTACCCATTCATTCAACAAATATTGATTAAAAACTGTGTATTCAGGGAGGAGGAGAGGAAATAAACATTAATACTACAACTTACTGATAGCTAACATTTATAAAACATCTACTGAATTGTTAAGTATTTTATAAATATTACCTTATTGGTCTTCACAACAATGCTGGAAAGTAGGAGTTATTATGATTTCCCATTTTACAGATGAAAAAACTGAGGCAAATGCAACTAAGTGATTTGTCCAGGATCACACAGAAAATAAGTATCTGAATTCAGATTTGAACTCAGGTCTTCTTGATTCTAGGCCCAGTGCTCTATCACTATGCACTTTGCTGCCTCAAGGCATTATATTATGTTCCAGGAATACAAAATTTTAAAATTGAAAGATCCCCTCATGTCAAGAAGCATACATTATATTTGGAGAAAAATAATATGTACCTACCTGAGCAACTTTTTGTTGTCTATCTTCCTGACCAACTTTGAGACATTTCAGCCACATTTATTAACACAGATTGAGCATATTTTATACAAGGTAAATATGCTAGAAATAAGGGTACTGGTCTGCTGTCCTAAGAAAACTTAGATCCTGTCTAGGGAAACACAGTACCATTGACTGCTAGTTGGCACTTTTACCCACGGTACATGAAGGAAGTATAGAAAGGAGAAAAGAAAGGATGTTAAAGCCAAATAAGGTTTTTTTGGAGGGGTGGTTGGGTGATGGTGTAATATTCTATTACAAATAGCAGACTAAAGGCAAGGACTCACCTGAGCTTTCCCAAATTTCCCTCCAACAAGCCTCAAAACAAAATTTAAAATTGTAGAACCAACCAAAGGATGGGGTGAAACAATTTTGCAGCCAAAGATGACTTAGACAGAAAAGGTTTGTCTTACTAAGGTGTAAGTGTTCAAACCTGTAAAAACGTAAACTGTAAACCCAGGAAAGCTAGCAGCAGGCCTTGGGGACAACTGAATTGACAGTAGTGTCTTCCAAAGCTTTCAGGCCACAGACATAAGAAGGTCAGAAGGAAATTACAGGGGACCTTTGCTAGCACTAAGAGTAGAATTGTGTTACGTTGACCATACATGGTTCTGGGTTACAAAACGAGGATGAAGAAGAACATTAGCAGGGATAAATCTAGGATCAGTCCAGTACTCTGCACCACACGTTGTCTTTGTTACTCTCACATCCTGTTTGTCTCTTCTCCTTACAATCAATCCTTGCAATCACCTTATAATCTTTTTAAATGCTTGTTTGCTGTGAGGGTGCATCCAAGAAGTTTTATTGTATTTAGATAAAAGGAATACAGTGTTGGTGATGAGAAGCTCATGAGATGCACAACTATTCAAAAGTAAATGACCATAGCTATTGCTGTTTCCATTTCCATTTTGCCTGCCATGTCTGATAACCTGTGCCTACTCTAGCATTAAAGTTTTCTAGAATTATAAGCGTGTCTTCTTTTAGCAAATTTATGAAAAGGGTCTCCTGTTCTAATTCTATTCCAGCTAATATTTACAAGGTGTGAGGCCCATTGCTCATACAAAAGCTGACTAAGAATTTCCAGATTATAAGGCAAGAGGAAATTATGACCCAGAAGTTTAAGAACGCCTCTATTGTCTGTCTTTAAAAGGGTAAAGAGAATAGATTGTCCAATGACAATCACGATGGGATCTCTCTCTTAGTCATTGCTGGCAAGACTCTTGCCAGAGTTCTCCTTAATAGGCTGATCCTATACCTGGAAAAAGGTCATTTACCTGAGAGCCAATGTGGCTTCAGAAAGAGCCACGGTGACATGGTGTTTACTGCCTGGAAACTCCAAGAAAAATGCTAGGAATAGAAAAGAGGTCTATATACAACATGTGTAAATCTGAGCAAGGACTTTGATACTGTCATTCAAGGTGGCTTATGGAAAATTTTGTCAAAATTTGGTTACCCAGAGAAGTTCATCATTATAGTATGTCAATTTTATGAGGGCATGGTTGCCCAGGTTCTGAACAATGGGTATGCTCTCCCCTTCACTAATGAAATGAAACAAGTCTGTATGTTTGCATCTATGCTTTTTAGCATGATGTTTTCAGTCATGTTGTCAAATGCCTTCAATGAGGACAAACATGGAATCAAAGTCAGCTACTGCATTGATGCAAATTCTTCAACTTTTAAAAACTACAAGCCAAAACTCAAGGGGAGGGAGTGTTGGTGCATGATTTTTGTTTGCATATGATGGTGTACTTGATACAGCCTCTGAGGATACAAAGTATCGATCAATTCTCTGCTGTTTATGCTAATTTTAGCTGCACAATTAATACCAAGAAAAAACATGCCCTCTATCAGCCAGAATCACATATTCCATAAGTGGGATCATCAATCACAGCAAATGGTGGAGTTCTGAATGCTGTGGGTAAATTCACTTATCTTGGCAGCATATTTTCCAGGGATATTCACATTGATAATGAGGTAGATACACATATAGCTAGAGCTAGCTCTGTATTTGGGAGACTCTAAAGGAAAAGGTGGGAGAAGAAAGGTATAAGACTGACTACCAAAGTGAAAGTCTACAGAGACATTGTGCTGACTTCATCACCATATGCCTGTGAAACCTGGGCAGTAGACTAGCACCACGCTGGGAAACTAAATCCTTCCATTTGAATTGTCTTAGGAACATTTTGAAGATCAACTGGCAGGATAAGCTCTAGACACCAAGGTCCTTTCTTGAACTAACTGTCAAGCATTCCAATTCTACTTCAGAAAGCACCACTCCATTGGGCTGGCCACATTGTTCAAATGTCAAATGTATGCTTGCCAAAAAGATTATTTTATGGAGACCTCACACATGGCAAGCACTTACAATGTGGTCAGAAAAAGCAAAACAAGGACAGTTTTAAGTTCTCTCTTAAGAACTTTAGAATTAATTGTATGGCATGGTACAAGATCACCTAGCATGGCATGCTCTCATCAGAGAAAGTGCTATGTTCTATGAGCAAAGCATAATTAAATTAGCTCAGAAGAAACAAGTTGTACAAAATTAAAGAAGCTACTCCAAATGTTGAAAGGGACTATATGTGTCTGACCTGTGAGAGAGAGAGCAATCTGAGCTCATATTGGTCTGATCAGCCACAGTCAGACATATTGTAACTTGACTTTAACATAGTGATATCATTTTGGTCTTCTTCAAAAACAAAAAAAAAAAAAAACAACAACTAACCAAGAAGATAATTTGGGAATTATGTAAGAAAGATGTCAAGCAGAAGTTGGTACTTGAATTTGAATTTTAAGAAAACTGAGGATCCTAACAGGTAGAGATGAGGAAAAAGTGAATAGCTGGAATAAGAAATAGTAGAGACCCTGTTTTTAACTGGAAATAGCAGCTTTCTTTATGGTAACACAGAACTAAAAATTGCATAGATACCCAAACAGGTTGTGGTAAATGATTGTGATATATTGTGCTCTAAAAACAATAAACTTAGTGATCTTAAAAAACATGGGAAGACTTGCATGAAATGAAGAATGAAATGAGTAGCACCAAAAGTCTACTGTATACAGTAACAGTAATATTGTTTCTTTTTTTTTTTTTTTTTTTTTTGAGGCTGGGGTTAAGTGACTTGCCCGGGGTCACACAGCTAGGAAGCATTAAGTATCTGAGACCAGATTTGAACTCGGGTCCTCATGAATTCAAGGCTAGTGCTCTATTCACTGTGCCACCGAACTGCCCCTAATATTGTTTCAAGAATGACTTTGAGTTAATAAATTGTGTGTGTGTGTGTGTGTGTGTGTGTGTGTGTGTGTGTGTATACATATTTGTGTCTAATGGTAGCTCTCTCTAGGTGGGGATAGGGAAGAAAAAAGTGGAAAATAACTTACATGATAATTTTGTTATATATTTGGAAAAAATAGCAAATTGTACATGATAGATTGCAGTTTTATGGACAATCATTATTTCTTATACTATGCTATAGAAATGCTCGTTTTGTGCCATAAATTGAAAATAAAATACATTTTAGAAATTAAAAGTGTTCATGATTGTTTATAGACCACAGCACAGGCCAGACAAGCAGTGATCATACCTTTCCTTAAATCATACCATCTTGGAAGAAGCTAAAACTTAGAGACCCCTAGAATTAGCTCTGAAACAGCATCACAAAAAACCTAAAGCAAGGTTCAATGCCCCACACTATTCCAGAAGCAAAGTTCCAAATTTATTTAAAATAAATTTCAAAGTAAAGAAATAAAAGCAAACAACAAGAAGAACAAGAATATGAAAATGAAAAGTTATTATGTTCATAGGAAAGATCAAAACACAAACTCAGATGACAAAAGTGTCAAAGTAGCCATATGCAAAGCCTCAAAGAAAATCTTAATAAGTCATAAGCCCCCAAAAAAGAATTATTGGAAGAGCTCAAAAGAGATTTTAAAAATCAAATAAGAGAAGTAAGGGAAAATAAGGGGGATGAGACTAATGCAGTAGAATCATAAAAAAAAGATTCAATAGCTTTATAAAGGAGGTACAAAAAATACTAAAGAAAATAACACCTAAAAAAAGAACAGACCAAATAGAAAAGAGGAAAAAAATCCACTAAAGATAATATCTTCATATAATTGGCTAAAAAGGAACAATGTGCTAAAATCCACTGAAGAGAACTCCTTTAAAAGAAGAATTGACCAACTGAAAAAGAAGGTACAGAGGTCACTGGAGAAAATAATTCCTTAAAAATTAGAATTGGGAAATAGAAGCTAATGTCAAAAATCATTAAGAAACAATAAAGCAAATTCAAAAGAATGAAAAATAGAAGAAAATGTGAAATATCTCATCAGGAAAACAACTGGCTTAGAAAATAGATACAGGAGAATTAATTTTTAAAATTATTGTACTATCTGAAAGCAGTTATTTAAAAAAAATACTACCCATCATATTTTGAGAAATAATTTTAAAAAAATTTCCTTTATGTAATAGAACCAGAGACTAAAATAGAAATTTAAGGAATCCACTGTTCATCTCTGAGAAGAGATCCCAAAATGAAAACTCCCAGGAATATTAAAACCAAATTCCAGAGCAGCCAGATCAAGGGGGATCACAAGAGCTTGCAAAATATTGCAAGCAATCAGAAAAGAACAATTTAAATATCGTGGAGCCATAGTCAGGATAATACAGGATTCAAAAGCTTCTAATTAAAGTATTAAAGGGTTTAGAATATAATATTCCAGAGGCCAAAGGAGCTAGATTACAATCAAAAATCATTTATCCAGAAAAACTGAGTATAATCTTTCAGGGAAAAGATATATGTGCCAAATGGTACAGCATTCAAATTAAATTAACTTAATTAAATTTAATTTAACTACATTAAATTTAAAAGGTTTTGCATAAACAAAACCAATACAGATAAGATTAGAAGGAAAGTGGAAAATGAGGAAAACATTTTAAAGGAAGTGTCTCTAAAGGACTCATTTGTCAAATATGTACAGAATTGAATTAAACTTAAAGAATTCAAATCATCAATCAACTGATAAAATAGGCAGTTTTCAGATGAAGAAATCAAAGCTACCTATTGTCATATTAAAATGCTCTAAATCACTATTGATCAGAGAAATGAAAATTAAAATTAATTTGAGGTACCACTTAAATTTGAGGTACCATTAAAATAAGGTAAACTGAGGTATAAAGCTCCCAACATACTCAATTTAATAGTAAAGCATGAATTTACCAATAAATCAGATCTCAACTTCTCTGGTAAGTTAAAATCATGAATGAGGGGGACAATTTGCTTTTATAGGTTTTGGGGATTCCAAAACAAAGAATAAAGCAAGGTGGATTGGTTACATCATGGCATTGAGGACATGACTGAGTACATAATTAAGGCACCAAGTACAATATGATTGATTAAAAGTTTGTTAATGAAGGACTAGTGATCCCTCTCTTCCACTCTTTGACTAAGAAATGTTTATTGTTTGAGTCTACTTGCAAGATAGTGGCTTATATATCTTTAGATAATAATCCATATATTCTTGAAGGACAGCATGGTGATATACTAGATCTGACTTCCTTATTACAAGTCACATTCTCCAAGGATAGCAGAATTTCTTGAAACAATAATAGAACAGTGATTGTCAAGAAAATAGGATTTCTAAACTTAATCTATTTCAGGCCAGAGACAAAGAGCTATGTTTTAGGCAGTTACAGGACAAAATCAATTAACTATTGACAGGGTCAATAAAAATAATACAGCACCAATCCTGATCATTTTATCACCTCACACCTATCAGATTGGCTAACATGACGAGAAAGGAAAATGGCAAATGATGAAGGAGATGTGGGAAAATTGGGACACTAATGCACTGTTGGCATTGTGGAAAGCAATTTGGAATTATGTCCAAAGAGCTATAAAATTGTGCAAATTAGCAATACCAAAACAAAGTCTTTCCCTCAAAGAGATTTTTTTAAAAAGGATCTATTTGTAAATATGCACACATACAACATACTCCCTCACATATATGTGTGTATATATATTTTATATATACACACAGATTTATCTTTATATGTATATATAATTAGCTCTTATGGTGGAAAAGTATTAGAAACTGAGGAGATGCCGACCAATTGAGGAATAACTGAACAAGTTGAGGTATATAATTGTGATGGAATACTATTATGCTGTAAGAAATTATAAGCATTAAAGACTTAATATGAACTGAAGCAAAATGAAGTGGGCAGAACCAGGAGACTATTGTGTTATAGCAACATTGTAGGATTATTAACTGTGAATGATTTAACTATTCTCAGCAATACAATGACTTAAGATAATTCTGAAGGACTTATGATGAAAAATGTTATCTACCTCCAGAGGAAGAACTTATAGAGCTTGAATGTAGAACAAAGCATATTAAAAAAAAAAACAAACCTTTATTTTTCTTGGTTTTTGTCTGTTTTTTCTTTCACAATATTACTAATATAGAAATGTTTTATATGATTATAAAAGTATAACCTATATTGACGTCCTTGCCTTCCTGATGAGGGAAAAAGAGAGAAAAGTAGAGAATTTGGAACTCATTTTAAAAACTTTTAAAATGTTTTTACATATAATTGGAAGAAATAAAATATTTTTTAAAATTCTCTTCCACAACCCTCCCTCAACCTACTCTCCCTGCTTCTGAATAGAAGGAAGAGGTTATTTGCTATAATGAAGGTCGAAAAGAGTCAAGCTTCTGACAGAAGAATTAGATACTGTAATTGCAGAAACCATTAAATATTTTGAAGCATCTTGCCTTTCTCTCTCCCACTCCCATAATACTCCTAAACTTGTGTTAGTGAATGGAAGAACATCTTCCTCCTATCAAGACACTCAGGATGTCACGGTTCCAATCATGATTCAAAGATAATGGAATTCTCTTCAATAAGATGCATTGTCATGATGGTACACTGACTAGAGCTTATGTTTGATTTAGAGTGAGATAACCTTTGTTCAGATTGTGAATTGCAACTTACATTACTTTGGAACAGTCATTTTCTCTCTGATTTTCTTATTTGTAAAAGGAGGAGTAGAATAGATGGCCTCTAAACTCCTTTTACTCTGAGTTCTACAATTGTTACTTAAAGAAGAGTTCCTATACATAATACTTTCTAATGTGTCCAAAGAGCTTTTCTCACAAGTGATCCAAGAATATTGTTCTTATCTCCTCCCTCTATGATACAGATTAAGATTTAAGCTCAGCAAGATTAGTCTACTTGCCCAGGACTATTCAGCTAGTATGTATCAGAGCTGGGATTTGAGCACAGAACTTTTAACTTTAATTCCAGCAAGCTTTCAATGAATCTAACCTGCCTCTTTAAACACATACACACCCAAACACACACACACACACACACACACACACACACACACACACACACACACACGAACACACAAACTTCTGCTTTTTCAATTAAGACAAAACAGATTTTTTTTTTACTTTATCATCTCTTTATTTCCTTTTCTGTGGGTTTTACTGTATGCTAAGATTTGAAAATATGGGGGTAGAGGTGAAAGGTGGGGAATGGAGGGGAAGTTCAAAGTATTTGGAACTCAATTTCATTATCTTTTATTTTTACATTTATATCCCCAGTGCCTGGCAAATGAGGTACTTACTAATTGCTTGTTGATTAATTGTGTCTGGCTAGAGACTCAGTTGGGCCATATCTTTAGGAAAATGAAAATCACAAATTGGGAATTGATCAGGGGAATGACTCAGGTCACTGTTGAAAAAGGCTAGTAGCAGGGAGGAAGGCTAGAAGGCATCTCTTTCTTTGGCTATCAACCATTGTATTCAATATAAACATTGCTTGAAAGTGAAAGAATAATAATAATAACAGCTGACATTTATATAGCACTTTAACATTTATAAAGCCCTTTGCCTGCCTGTCTCAGTGATGTTCCCAACACCCTTGTGAAGTAAGCACAGAGAAGACTCTGAAGGACCTGGCATCAGAGAATTATGGTTTTAAGGTGGGAAGAAATATGAGGGTCCATCTATTCCAATCCCCCCATTTTATAGATAAGAAAACTGAGGCCCATAGGGACTAAATGACTTGGTGAAAGTCATACAAGTTATAAGTAGGAGAATCAAAATTTGAACTGGGTCCCTTGAATTGCAAATCCAAGTCTCCTTCCTCAGTCACTTGATTTCTCCACTCTTGTTTCCTCCTCTATAAAATGAGAGCTATAGATTAGATGACTTCTGAAGTGACTCACAGCTAAAACTCATATGTATGTAGATATTCTAGGTAGAGTGCTGGACTCAGAGTCAGACTCAGAGTTCAAATTCTGATTTTTACTTCTGATTTACACTTCTGATATTTACTGTCTAGTTTTGTGACCACAGAAAAGCCATTTAAACTTTCTGAGCTTCCATAAGTTTCCTGATATATCAAATGAAGAAAATTATACTTTAAAAAAAGACATGGAAATGAAATATCTTATTGAGTTCAACTATCCACTTATATGTCCTAGTTTTTTCTCATTTCAAAAATATAGAAGGAACTGATTCAAATTTATAAAAATAAGAGCCATTTTCCAATTAATAATTTGTCGTCATTCAGTTGTGACCATCTCTGCATGACCAAATTGGGTTTTCTTGGTGAAGATGTTAAAGTGGTTTTTACAATTCTTGTTACATATGAAGAAACTGAGGCAAACAGGAGTATATGACTTAATTGTCATATATAGCTAATAGGTGTCTTAGAATATGTTTGAGGTAAAATATTTCAAAGGATCATAGACTGAGAGTTGTAAGGAAATTTATCAGCCATTTAGTCCAATCTTATCAGTTTAAAAATGAAGACACTGAAGCCTAGAGAGGTTCAATAATTTTCAAAGGTCATAGTGAGAGTTAATTATTGAGGTAGAAAGTGAGCCATTCCAAATCACAAGCTCTTTCCTTTATCCTTGTTCTTGTTCAGATTTTCTAGCCACTGAAAAGTACATAGTCCTATTTTTACTGTGCTTCTCTAGCAGGCACTATGCTAATGTCTTCTCTTATGGCCTTGGACAACCTCAATGTTCTTGAACTTTGTGTGTGTGTGTGTGTGTGTGTGTGTGTGTGTGTGTGTGTGTGTGTGTGTGTGCTTATGTGTAGGCAGACCTGGCAATTATAATCTGTCTGCTAAATGGGATTTGATAATAATAATCTTGCCTCCCACCCACCTACCCCACCAGAATTTGGGGAAGATGAATGAGTTGATGTTGGCA
This sequence comes from Sminthopsis crassicaudata, assembly GCF_048593235.1. Taxonomy (NCBI): domain Eukaryota; kingdom Metazoa; phylum Chordata; class Mammalia; order Dasyuromorphia; family Dasyuridae; genus Sminthopsis; species Sminthopsis crassicaudata. The sequence continues at coordinate 362,419,442 of NC_133620.1, forward strand.
AAGGTTGTCAGAGACTGAAAGGCACTGTTGGAACACCCAGTATTATTTTATTAACTAGAAGGGTGGGTGTTGGAGATTCAGGGTTGTATTTGAGATGCCTCCGCTGGAGGCTCACATAGCCATTTTTGTGACAAGCCTAATTCTTCCCTGTGCTGTCAGCTAGCCTATGGGGTTAGTCATCTGTATTTAGTAATTTAATTCAAGGATTCTTGGCTCCAAAATGAGAAAAAGAACAAGTAGAAACTCTTCATCTGGGAACACATGCATTATCACCATTGTTTTAACAGTGTCTTTTTCCTTTCTTCCCCTCTCCTAAATGTTACTTTAGTGATTAGGAGTGAGAACTTTAGCTCATATTCAGTCTAGCTCATATTCAGTGTAAAGGATACATGTAGCTAAGCTGCAAGGATGGGGCAGCATAGTGCAAGCCAAAGTTTTATGGAGAAAGGTGAATTATCAGAATAAAATGCATCAATCCTATCTTCATACTCTTTTCAATTATCTTAATTTATTTGTTGTTCAATTGTTTCAGTTCTGTCTCTTTGTGATACCATTTGAGGTTTTCTTGGCAGAGATACTAGAGTGGTTTGCCATTTCCTACTCCAATTCATTTTACAGATGAGGAAATAGGCAAACAGGGTTAAATGACTTATCCAGAATCACATAGCTAGTAAGTGTCTGAGGTTTTGAACTAAAAAAGAGGAGTAGTCTTTCTGGTTTCCAGACATGTGCTCTATTTAGTGCACAGTTCAGATGTCCCAATTAATTTATATTTCCAGTTAGAATGGCAATGGATTGAGTATCAGGCTAGGCATTAGGATAAGACTTAGATTCAAATTCTTCTTCAAACACTCAATTTAATTTAGAAAAATTTATTAGGAACATGAACTCTATTAGATAGTGTATTAAAATCTGAGAGTACAAAGATAAAAATGAAAAAAAAAATCTGCTCTTAAAGGTAGTTCTTTAGATAGAACATCCAGCCTGGAGTTAGGAAGACTTGAGTTCAAACAGAATTACTAGTTGGGTCACCCTGGACAGAAAACTTAACCCTGTTTGCCTCAGTTTCCTCATTTGTAAAATGAGTTGGAGAAAGAAATGGCAAATCACTCCAGTATCATTGCCAAGAAAACCCCAAATGGGGTCACAAAGAGTTAGACATAACTGAAAAAATTTAATACAATTCTTAAGTACTCTATAATTCCACAATTCACTGATTGGTTTCTTCGTTGTTCTTCAAACATGATGCCTCATTTCCCAACTCTATGTATTTTCTCTGGTTGTCCTCCATGACTGGAATTCTCTCTTTCCTCATTACCAACTCCTGGCTTATCTATATTTCCCAACTTCTGCAAGAAAACTTTTGTTTCCTTAAGAAATCACTTTTAATTGTAATGTTATCCTGCTAAGATTAAATTAAATTTATACTATATATACTGTTTTCTTTTGCCACTGATGTTTGCCTGTTTTCTTTCCCATTGGAATTCAGGTTCCTCGAGAGCAGGAACCACTTTTTCCCTTTGTTTTGACTTTTGTATCACCAGTCCTTAGCATAGTCCTTGATACATAATAAGTGCTTAATAAAAGCTCATTGACTCCTCAACCTATTTCATATTGTCTCTCTCAACCTTACTTTGTGAGCAACACTGCCTGTTTTTGATGAATGTGGCCAGGGCAAGGAATGTGGTCCTAGTGGACCAAGAAATTGAAACCATAGCCTTTTCTTCCCAATCCCTATGTTTTGTTCTCATTAGCACCAAGAGGAGTTTGTTCTAACCTTCTTTCATTACAACAAAGTGAACCTTAGTGACTGAGGCATGCTTCAGGATGGAGACCTTCAAATTTGTGTTTTTGGTCTTATTCTTCCTACTGTTGCCCAGTCAAGGACTCCTCTTAGATCAGAACCTTTCTCTTTGATAATGTAGTGTGTGCTTGAAGGTATTAATTAGCTACCATAGTAACTATAAATTATCATCTTTCTTTGACTTTCTTAAACAATGTAAAGAAGATGTAGTCAGCTTCCCCTACAATTAATCCTCCCTAAAGAGGTGTCTAAGTGTTGTGATCTATTACTAAATTTAGAGTTTCAAAAGCAAAGGTTGGGTCACTTTAACCAGAAATGCATGTAGTCAAAAGAATTCAGACTTAGAGATAGAATAGATTTCAGAGGTTATCTAGTTCTATTATTTTACAGATGGGGAAAATGAGGCCCACAGTAGTTAAATGACTTGCCCAATGTCACATTGATATAATGTCAAAAATTCTGAAAGACATATACTTTTTCCCACTCTACCACACTGTCTCAAAATTTGGCTTATCCACTTACTATCTTTGTAACTCTGAGCAAGTCATCTAATGTTTCTGTGACTCAGTTTCCACATCAGTAAAATGAAGAAATTGACTGGAAGATGTGAGAATAATGGCAATGTTGCCTCTGATGATGGTTGAAAGGTTGAGCAGATGGCCCACGCTAAACTAAGCATTTAAGTAAAGGAAAACATTTCACTGGAGCATCAAAGAGACTTTTTCCTGTCCCCATCTTAGCATGCTATATATTTCCTTGAGTTTCCTTTACCTGTAGGATTTTGCCTAGGTTGTACATCTCTTCATTTGTTCAGTTCTTGTGGCACAGTCCTCCATTTGGAATCACTGCCCTGAGTTTAGACTCTTACTCTGCTGTTTTCTTATTCTGTGCCCTTAGGCCAGTCACTTCATTTCAGTTTGGGCTTCCTTTTTTTCATCTATAAAATCAGTGAATTGGATCAGATCAATTATTCAATAAACCTTATTAACACTGTGCTATAGTAGATAATCTACTGTTTGGATTGTTAGTTTGTTTTATTTGTTTTTCTAAGGTTGAGTCTCTATCACACCCATGCTGGTAGTGCAATGGTCGTTAATGAGGCTGATCCCAGTACTAATTAGCTCAAAAGCTTTAGCCTGCTCCATTTTTCTAACCTGATCCAGTTTACTCCTCCTTAGATAGATAATGACTCACAATTCCTGTCATAGTGGCCCTAGTAGACATTCAATTGGCATTAGTCCCATTAAAGCTCAAAAACCCTGAGTTCAAGGGATCTCTCAATCTTAACCTCTTCAGTAGCTGGTATTACAGGCATGTAGTACCAGACTTGGCTCCTTTCTAATTTAAAAGATAAAGTCAGGATATCATTTATTCTATTCTCCTAAGATACATCGAGGTGCATTGATAACCCAAAGAAAAAGAAACTTATTAAGAACCAATCATAAGGTTCTTATGCTTTTGTTTAGAATGAGTAGGAGAACAAACATCTTGTATTAAAGATTCCATTAGTGAGACAAAGAAGCAGTAGGAGAGGGGAAAGATGTACAGTAGACATCTTAAAAAGAATGAACTATTTTGTTTTTAAAATGCTGCTTCTAAATATAGACTGCCAACCAATATCCTTTACTTGCAATTTGTTTTAGCAAAATACTAGCATTTAATTATTGGCTAGATATACGACCACATCTGACCGTTAAGTGTGGTATGACTAGCCCCAGAGGGAAGAGTTTGTAATTTATAATAGTAATCATGTATTTTGTCTTAAAAAATGTAATACTTGCAGGATGATTGGAGTGGCTTGATTACATCCATCAAACTACAGAGAAATCTCCCTAGGGTGAATAAAGTCAGCCACTGTCTGGTTCCTAATATTCTGAGAATTAGAATTAATATGTGTGTTGTCAAAATATAGTAAAGCCCCAGCAATGCTGGCATAAGAAGAGTACCCAATTTGGACTAAGAATTAGAGACACTGATTTAAATTCTGGCTCTACAGACTTACTTGTACGACCCTGGGTATATCCCTTCTTTCCCTTCCAATTTTAGTTTGCCTATTTTTCAAATGCTGATCCCTAAGATCTCTGCCAGATCAAGATCATCTGATCCTATTTAAATAAACTGGGAGGAGGCCAATTGAATACAGTGAAAAATTTTAATTACTTTGAGTGTTTTTTAGAAAGAAGTATTGTTCATCTCTTTTTTCCTTCCCTCCCTCTCTTCCCTTTCTCCCTCCCTTCTCTTCCTTCCTTCCCCCTTCTCCCCTCCCTCTCGCCTTTCTTTCTTTTTTTTTCTTTCTTTCCTCTTTCCTTCCTTCTTTTCTTCCTTCCTTCCTCCTCCATTTCACCTTTCTTCCTTCATTTCTTTTTCTTTCTTTCATTCTTTTTTCTTCCTTCCTTTCTTCCATCCTTCTTTCCTTTCTTCCTCTATCCCTCCCTTCATTTCTTCCTTCCTTCCCTTCTCTCTTTCCTTCCTTTCTTCCTTCCTCCCTTCTCCCTCCCTTCTGCCTTTTTTCTTTTTCTTCCCTCCTTCCTTTCCTTCTTTCTTTCCTTCTTTTCCTCCTTTCTTTCCTTTCTTCCTTCCTTTTTTCCTCCCTTCTCTCCTTCCTTCCTTTCTTTCTTTCTTTCTTTCTTTCTTTCTTTCTTTCTTTCTTTCTTTCTTTCTTTCTTTCTTTCTTTCTTTCTTTCTTTCTTTCTTTCTTTCTTTCTTTCTTTCTTTCTTTCTGTTTCTTTCTTTCTTTCTTTCTTTTTCTTCCTCCCTCCCTTCCTTCCTTCCTTCCTTTCTTTCCTCTCTTCCTTAAGTATCCCTACCCCAAAGAATATATCTCCTCCATTATACTAAAAGGAAGCAATCTATGAACAGATAAACAAATACAGCATCACTCAAAGAAAGAAAGAGGATTGTACCTCTGGGGAGATCGAAGAAAATAGGTGGGGAAATGAAAACCACCTCAATTGATCTTTTTTTGTTTTAAGACCAATGATTTTAATTCAACCAGGAAAACTTTTGTTTGAATGCCATAGATCTTGTAGGAGATAGGGTCATGCCCAAATGTCTTCTAATAAGCATTGAGAAAGAGGTGACATAATGTGTTTCTAAGGGAAAGCATTGAGACTGCATACTATAGTAGAAAGAATTCTGACTCTGGAGTTAGAAGATCGTGTTCTAATTCTGATTCTGATGGCCTCTACTTGTATGACCCAGGGCAAATCATTTAACTTTCTAAAACCTCACTTCCTGCATATATACAAAAGGAGGACCTTGCACTGGATTGTCTCTGAAGTCCTTTCTAACTGTATAAGAGAGATCTCAAAAGGAATTTCCTATACTTCTTAACAGAGGTGGGGTACGATGAGTTCAGAACTGTACATATACTGGCAGCTTTTAATAATTATATTAGTTTATTTTGCTAACCCAAATTCCCCCTCTTTTTTATGAGATAACTAGAGGAATAAGGGAAAGAAATGTATTAAGAGATATAGATGATATAATAATAAGATACCAATAAAATTTATTTTAACTTTTTAAAGGAAAGCAGAATTCCTGCTTCATACTAGGATTTGGAAGTTGATCAGATGTTATCTTCTAACTCTTTATGACTAATGCAAGAAGTTTCAATTATTTTATTAACATCACATTACCATGCTGTTTCTACTAACATAAGATCATATTCTGGGAAGTGCCTACTATGTGCAAGGCACTATGCTAATTATAATTAAAAATCATTTATACTATAGTAAATATTATCTCATTAGATCTTCACAACAACTCTCTGAGATAGAAGTTATTATTATTTGCATTTTATACTTGAGGAAACTGAGATAGCATAGGTTAAATGACTTACTAATGATCACTTTTAGTAAGTGTTTAAGTTAAGTGAGTGTTGAATCTTCTTTCTGTGTTCTAGAGGAAATAGGATTAGATTTGAAGAGAACCTGTTTTTGATTAGCAGAGTTATTACTATTTAGCTTCTTAACCTATGATTTGTGACCCCATATGGAGTCTCATAACTGAATGTGGAGATCATGAAATTATGATTTATTATCAATAAATGTTTGATTTGTACATCTATTTTATATATCTATATGCCCAGGGCATGTAAAAATTTCTCAGGTCAGATTTCCTGACCGTTCCTGTGCTTTCTCTACTGTGTTACCTAGATGTCTAAGAAAAAGTAGAGAGGGTAATTGCTGAATGCTCTCAGACCTTTCAACACAATGCTGATCTTTCCCCTTTCTCCCTACCCCAAAAAACACGGATTGGGCAATTTCTCCTAGAATTTGGAAAGTCTTGCGGCCAACCCACCTCTCCCCTCTGTAACTCTGAGGATGTTCAAGCTGAGACTCCATTGCCATTGAAAAAGTTTCAGTCCATCTGTCTGAATCTCTGAGTTAAGATTAATCTGATGAAGACAAAATTCTTGGGTGTTTGTGATGTACAAGATGGAAATATTCTTGTTTACAGAAACTTTTGAAATATGCATGTTCTACATCTTCTGTTCTCTCTCTTTCTCATATTGTTTTAATAAAATTTGAGGTGAAAGATGAGCATTTCCTCCAAGAATAAAGCAAGCTAAGGAGAGAAGGAAAATCTGATGATCCTCAAACCATGGGATTTCACTAGCCAAATGAAGTACTCACAGCCTAAATAAGACAGAATTGTAGCCCCAGAACTTTATTTGAAAAAACTGTAGATTCTCAAAATGTTACCTTTGAATAGTGGTGAATCTTCTCTCGGGGGTCTAGAGGAAATAGGATTAGGTTTGAAGAGAACCTGTTTTTGATTAACAAAGTTATTATTTACTACCCAGGTTCTTTACCTGTGGTTTATTATCCCATATGGGGGTCTCATAACTGAATGGGGAGATCATAAAATTATGATTTATCATTAGTAAATGTTTAATGTATATACCTACTTTATATACCTCTATGCCTAGGGTCATATAAAAATTTCTCTGGTGAAAAGGGATGGTGAATGAAAAAAGTTGAAGAAGCCCTGATTTTACTATACCTAGATGATATTGGGGAACTTATGTTACCTTTCTGTATCTCAGTTACCTTCTCTGAAAACAAAGGAGTGGTGGACTAAATGAATCTAATGAGGCTGAGAAACGAAGTTGGAGTTAGCTTGTGAAAAATTTTAAATGTTCAACAGTTAGTGAATAAGCATTTATTAAGCATCTGGATTTGAAATCAAGTCTTCCTGACTCTAGGTCCAATACTCTATCTACTGTGCCACCTAACTGTGAGACAGATACTACATATGTTAAGAAATTGATTCTCTATTATTGTTCTATAAGAAATGACCAGCAGGATGATTTCAGAGAAGCCTGGAGAGACTTACATGAACTGATTCTGAGTGGAAAGAACAGAACCAGGAGATCATTACACACAGCAACAACAAGACTATATAATGATCAATTCTGAAGGACCAGGCTCTCTTCAACAATGAGATGATTCAAACCAGCTACAACTGTTCAATGATGAAGAGAGCCATCTATACCTAGAGAAAGGACTGTGGGAACTGAATGTGTTTCACAACATTTTTGTTGCTGTTTGCTTGCATTTTATTTTGCTTATCTTTTTTTTGTATGGCATGATAATTGAATAAACATGTATACATATATTGGATTTAACATACATTTCTACCATTTTTAACATATATTGGACTACTTGCCATTTAGGGGAGGGTGTGGGAAAGGGGGGTAATTGAAACAGAGGGTTTTGCAAGGACTAATGCTGAAGAACTGTCCACGGATATGTTTTGAAAAATAAAAAGCTTTAATTAAAAAAAATTGATTCTCACAGAAATAATAAGTTTAGATGCAGGATTTCTTTGAATCTAAATCTTCAACAAAATGGGATAAATTTTAACCAAGTTTGAACCAATTTATTCATTGAATATGCCCATACTGCCTGCCTATCATTGATTATTTAATTAGACTTAAAAAGCATCTATTAAGCATTGTGCTATATGCTGAGGATACAAAGTTGCCTCTGCTTTCTAGGGGGTAGAAAACTCTCTGATACATGCAGGAAGAAGGAAAGAGATTTGATAAATAAGACTTCCTGCCAAGCAAGGGTGCCTATCCTGGGTCCCTTTCACCAAATGTCTGAAGAAAATCATAAAGCCAAAATTGAATGGTCTCAGGGTAGAGATACTGAGGAATGACATTTGTAAGACAGCTAACTATCCCCCAATACCAAGAGAAGGGTGTTCTAGAAAACTTCTGGCTAGGAAATAGACGGCCCTGAGAAGGAAAGTCAAGATGATTCAAAACTAGAAACCAAGTTGAACACTTGGCAAAGATAATAACTGACATTTATCCAGACTTTTAAAGTATACAAAGTCTTTTATATACATTATCTTCACAGGGATTGTGCCTTAAGTTTTATTCCATTCCCACCCTCCATTTTTAGGGCAGCTAGGTGGCACCATAGTGTACAGACTGCTAGCTCTAGAGTCAGGAGGATTCATCTCCCTGAGCTAAAATTAAACACTTATTAACTGTAGAGACCCTGGAAAAGTCACTTAACTCTCTTTGCCTTAGTTGCTTCATCTGCAAAATGAGCTAGAAAAGGAAATGGAGTTATTCCAGTATCTTTATCAAGAAAACCCTAAATGGGATCACAAGAGTTAGACATGACAGAAAAGACTGAACATTAACAATATGCTCCATTTTACAGATGAAGAAACTGAGACCTAGAAATGACTTGCCAAAGATTGTCATTTCCAGAGTCAACAGTGGGATTTAACTCCAGTCCTTTCCAACTTCAAGCCAAGCTGAGTTTCCCCTGCATCCCAAGAGTTGGCACAAGACACAAGAAATGCCAAGTAGTTGAATGCTAAGTGTCTCCAGTGAGGTGTCATTTCCTTTTTGTGAGCTGGGGCAGCAGGGTTACTTTGAAGATAGCTCCTTGCTCCAGCTGTCTCCTGAAGCAATAAGGGAATAGGGAGAGACAGAGGATTGGAGCTTTCTGTCATCAGGTTATTTATAGTCCTCTCCTGATGTGATAGTCTGTTCTATCTACTTTTGTGCCCCTACTGATGGATCCCCACACTTTATATGGGAAAAGAAAGAGGCCAAGGAGAAAGACTCTGAGCTAAAAAGAAAAGAAATTAAAAACAAACCAAATATATATATATATATATATATATATATATATATATAGTAAGGGTCTGGAGACAGGAGTATTTAACGTCCATTTGAAGAGCACATTGATTTTATTTTTTGGAAAAAATTTGATTTCATTGGCATAGAGATTTCTTGATATGGAAATTTTGTTCCTCCCTATGCAGATTAGCAATTCAATGATTACTTATACTCTAAAAGAGTTGCCTGGGGTAAGGGGAAGTTAAAGAACTGAAAACATCTACACAAACTTATTTCATTGATAACATTTGAACCCAGCTCTTTCTAACTGTAGGCCACAGGAATTTCTCTAAGTAAAGCTAATCCTTATTTTAATCTCCTTAACTGGATCATTGTTAAATTTCCTAAATCTAAGTGCACCCCAAGGTCCTAGGCTCTTTTCTTTTTTTTTTGCCCTATTCCTCTTCTCATTCCAATGTCTCTGTCTCTATCTGTGGGTGTCTCTCTGTATCTGTCTCTGGCATCTCTCCCTGTGTCTCTACCTCTCTGCCTCTCTGCCTCTCCTTCCTCTATCTCTAGTCTCTCTGTCTCTGTGTTTTTCTGTCACTGTCTCTCTGCCTCTAGCTCTGTCTCCTTGAGTCTCTGTCCCTCTCACACACATCATCATCATCATCAGCAGCAGCAGCAGCAGCAGCAGCTTCTATGGATTTAATTAACATTCCTATACAGAATACTCCTAGATCTATATGACTATTCCTAATATCTCTCCTGGATGTCAATCTTGTATTAAAATCTTGTAGTCATTATTTAGTCATTTTCCAATCTTGTCCAAAGTCTTCATGACCCCTTTTGGGTTTTTGGGGGGCAGAGATATTGGAGTGGTTTGCTATTTCTTTTTCCTTATTTTACAGATGAATAAACTGAGACAAATAGGATTAAGTGGCTTACCCAGGGTCAACCACTATTAATTGTCTTAGGCCAGATTCGAATTCAGGGAAATGAGTCTTCCTGACTACAGAATTAGAGCCCTATGCACTATGGCACCACCTAGCTGCCCCTGCCCTGCAAATATAATTTACCTACAGTATATTTTAAACAGGATGTTCTACAGGCATCTCAAACAGAACTTGTCCAAAACAGAGAGAGAGAGATGGAGAGACAGAAACAGAGACAGAGACAGTTACATGCTTTCCTTACAAGTTCTCACAATAGAGCACTAGCCCTGAAGATGAGGGGAAAAAACAAAAAGCAAAAAAAAACAAAAAAAACAAACATTTTTTTTCTGGTTTTAGACATCTAATTAATCATGAGAACTTGGGTAAGTCTATTTACTTTCCAGTCTTAGTTTTCTTATCTGTAAAACAAGAGTAATGATAGCTCTTGCCTCACACAGGCTTATTGTGTAGAAATGTGAGCTTTTAAAATTTCCCCAAATTTTAAGTATTTATTGAAAAATGGGATGTCATAAATTCCTGGATTTATAACTAGAAGAAACTTTTGAAGTCATCTAATCTTGAACCTTCATTTGGCAAAAGAGAAATGAGGCCTGAAAGAAGTGGCTTGCCTACGGTTCTATAGGTACTTAATTACAGGTACTCTGACTCAATCCCACTGCATTTTTCACCACCCTACGACAAAAGCCTTAGTATAGTGCCACTCCCCACCCTGCCACCCCTTACATTGCCAAAGTGTTTCTTCCCTGATTCTTTTATACCAGATTATTATTTAGGTGACATTTCTGTTCTTATCTTTTCCTTAATGCCTCTTCAGATAATGGGAAAAAATCCAGCATAATCAACCATGTGGATTGAGTGCCCACTCTGTACAGAGCAGAACATAGTACAGGCAGTCCCCAAAAGATGAACAGGTTGTTTTCCAAAGGCTTATTTGTAAGTCGATTGTTTGGAAATTAGAAAGCAATTTTCCATAGAAAATGGTTAGGTTTCCAGACAAGGCCCAATTACTTACATAACCTATAATGTAGCCAACATGTACAACTATACAATGCATTATACAATAGTACTATATAATGAAACCCACTTTTTGAACAATATCTCTTTGGGAAAATGTATTTGGAGATCTTATGTCAAATGCAAGCTATGTTATCCTCTCTCACTTTAACCTTAGCATTGGGATTAGGGACTTCTCTGTCCCCCAAGGTGATGGCTTCTATGGTTTAAGGAAGAGAGTCTGATAGGACAGGAACTGAGAATGGTGGGGAGTTCAGATAAGAGATTCAGAAAATCACAGGGTTCATAGGAAAAGACGAGACTAGGAGTAAATGTTTAATACCTGGGTTCTCTAAAACACCCATCTCACACTTAATCTCCATTACTAACATTTTCACTATCATTTTATCAGATCAAGATAAAAAACAAAATAATGAATCAAAACTGGACTTATAGCATTTACTGATTTCTGAAGTATAACTGCTTCACTTTAACAGTCAGGTTTTGGGAACTTTGTTTGACCTGGCTTTAGCACATCCCTGGGACTCTGGCTTCTTAGAGATTTTTGTTGTTCAGTCATTTTAGTACTGTCTGACTTTTCATGACTCCATTTGGGGTTTTCTTGGCAAAAATACTGGAGTGCTTTTCCATTTCTTTCTCCAGCTCATTTTACAGCTGAGGACACTGAGGCAAACAGGATTAAGTGACTTGCTCAGGGTCATACAGCTAGTAAATGCCTGAGGCCAGATTTTAACTAAGGAAGATGAGACTTTCTGACTTCAAGTGCACAGTTCTTAATCTGGATCAGTTCTATCCTGTTACCCCTTTGTTATACACTTTATTTATCCATTTATCCACTCAGTTAATATTTGTTAACTTGTGGTTATGATTAGTTTCTGCCTTTATGGTACTTACATTCTAATAGAGAAGCTATTGAATACTAGAATTATTCAAACACATCTAAAGTCTCATTGATATGGCTCCTCTGGTGATACAGATCATAATTCATCCATGTTTGCCCATTGTGAATCTAGTTTATGTATCATGTGTTTGCCACATGGGCTCCAAAAACATGCTTGTGGCTTTCTTCTTTTTCTCCATTCCTTTGTCTCTTTTCTTTCTTCCTGTCCTCTTTCCTTCCTTCCTTCTTTCTTTTCTTTCTTTTTCCTTCTTCCTTCCCCATCTTTCTATCTTCTTCCCTCCTTCATTCTTTTTTTCTCCTTTTAAAAATGTTCAACGCCCCTTTTTATTATGAATTTATTAAGCATGAACAACCATAAGTATTTCCAAACTGAAGACTAGAAGAAAAAAAAATTAAACATTAAATTGAAAAGGCCCATTAGATGTCAAGTTGTGATTTTTAAAGCACATATAAATTGTTTTCCAGAATAGTTGGACCAATTCACAGCTCCAACAGCACTGCATTGCTGTGTCTGTCCTCCCACAGACCCTGCAACAATTGATTTCCATCTTTAAATTTTTGTTAATCTGACAAGAATGATGGGAATTTCAGAGTTATTATAATTGGCATTTCTTTTGTTAGAGATTTGAAGCATTTTTTTTTTCATATGGTTGTTGACAGTACCCCTTGAGAATTAGTCATATATTCTTAAGGGAATGGTCTTATTCTTTTATAGTTGCAATAAATCCTTATACTTTTTTTATATCAGAGAAATCTACTCCAAAGATTTTCCCCATATGATTTCCCTGGCCAATTCTAACTCCATTAATTTTATTTGTGCAAAATCCTTTCTTGCTTTCTTTTTATATAACAAAGATATTAGTGAAACAAATGAATCAGCAGCAGTTATCCTTCATTCTTGATGTATGATCAGTCCATCTTCTTTATTTGTTTAATTTGATAGATCTATGTGAAAGAACATTTTGCTTTTTGTAGTTTCTTATTTGTTTTATCCTTTGGTTTGTTTGCAGCCTTGTCACACTCATTACGTCTCATTTCTTTACATTATAATTATACTCAATTTTAATTCTTCAAAATACATAATGTTCCATGTCTCACAATAATAAAACATTGTATGAATAATTATATAGATATACCCTGCATAATGTTGCTTCAACAAATGTAATTTTTCAGTAATGTCATTTGTAACTACACAATATTTCTAGGTTTAATACAGCTATGTTTTTTAATAAGCAGCTATTTCAAGTCACAGTCTCCAAATTTCTACTTAGTACAAACTTTCTTCTCTCTCTTACTAGGTTATATGACAGTCCCATCAATCCAGTAATAGTAACATTAATTGAGGACGTGAAATAATCTAAATAACAGTGGAGGGAATCCAATATTACTATAATCTCTTAACCTATGCACAATTTTCTATACATCCAGAAGATCTTTAAATTCCCTGATTGTCCAGAAAAACAATATACATTTCCAGACTCACAAACATCAATAGTGCATGTGGTGCTATCTGTCATTCTTATCTAGCATAGAGTTTCAGTACAAAATGAACCATGGTTGAAACTTCCAACCTTACCTCTAGGGTATCACAATCCAGTTTCAATTAGGTTGTAAAAGGATATCATAATCATACCACTATATGTGATCACTCCATTATGACCATACTCTAGGCCCTTGCCTCTCTGTAGTAGTTCTTTCTAAGGCATGTAGGTAGGGCAGTGGATAGAACATCAGGCCTAGAGTTAGGAAGATCCTAATTTCCAATCTGAACTCTGATACTTATTAGTTTTATAAACATGGGAAAATCATTTAATTTTATTTGCCTCAGTTTCCTTATATATAAAATGAGATGGAGAACAGAATGGAAAACTATATCAGTATCTTTGCCAAGAAAACTCCAAATATGGTCACAAAGAGTCTGAAGTGACTAGAACAATGAAATAACAATAAATTAGTTCCTCTACTCTCCTAAATATTTGTTTCTTCTTCTTTCCTCCCATATTGCTTTTTAGAACTTCTGTCTTGTAGAATACTTTCCAACACTCTATGGACTTGCCTGCCTCAGCTTCACATTCAGGCTTCTGGAAAAGAGAAGTCCAGAGAATCCCAATGAGTATAACAATGAGTGACTTTTTCTCAGCCTTTAGTGTTGTGGGAAACCAAATCTGAAGGACACATTTATTAAGCTTTGTGACCTTGGACAAGTCAGTTCTCTACTCTGCATCTGTTTCCTCCTTTATAAAAAGTTGAGAAAAATGCTATTTAAGGTATTTTGTAGTACTAAAAGACTAGAAATCTATGGCTCTCTAAAAACTGAGTACTTTTAGCCTATCACGCTTGTTTGTAGAGAAGGAAACTAATGTCCATAGAGATAAAAAGTTAAGATTAGTGATAATAATGACTTAAAATTTAAATTAATGATAATTCAAAATTTAAATTAAACTTTGATGATAGTTTTATAATAAATGCATATTAGAAAACACAATCATATATCATGCACATATATGACATTTAATTCTAATATCATTATTATAATTAGTATTCATATACCCATTATGTGCCAGACACTGTACTAAGCGCCTGATCAGTATTATCTCATTTGATACTCATGACAGCCTTGTGAGATAGGTAGGCACTATTATTATCATTTTACAATTGAGAAAACTGAAGCAAACAGAGATGAAATATCTTGCCCAAGGTCACACAGCTGTTAGTGCTTGAAGTCACATTTGAATGCACGTCTTCCTGACACCAGATTTTGCACTCTATTCATACATTATACAGGTAGCAAATGACAAAACTAAGATTTGAATTGACGTCTTAGGACTCCAAATATATCCTTCTTTCTGCTAAGTCATATAATCCTAACTCCCCAAACAGGATGATAAAAGGAATTCACTCCAGTAGAAAATGAAGTGCTAAAAAGAAGCAGAGTAAAGGATGACACCAAGAAAGGATCTGGGAACAGCAACAATATTAGCAGTATTGGGTTTGACCAGATGCATCTGAGTAGCCTTGTGGAAAATGTTTGATGGACTTAAAGGGATTTGTCATTGTTCCTGCTGAAGCCTGCTTCCAGATGATTACAGTGAAGCCAATTTTATCTTATTATCCACTTGTTAGGACTGAGAAGGACTTGGAACTTGGATATGTTTATTTGGCATGCTTGTTTAAAAAAAAAAAATGCACCATTTTCCGAGAATGAATTCTTCCTCACTGGAAAATTATTAGCTGAAAGTGCTGTGCAATCTGGGTCTATTTTGAGGAGGACTGGCCTCTCATACTATGGATTGGAGGGTAGAGAGGGAGGGAGTTGCAAGAGTGGGCTTTTGAGTCTTTACTTTGGGGATCTAAGAGATTTTCCGATGTTTAAGGTCAAACTCATTTAAAGATGCGGATGCGATAATGAACTTTAGCCAATTGATGTTCATATTTATTTTGCTCCACCTCTCAGATTTTTGATATGTTCTAGGGCAGTAGGGTTAAATAAATAAGGCTTATTGTTGGATTTGGAGTGAGAAAGACTGGAGTATGATACCCATTCCATATACTTATTCTCTCTGATTACAGGCAAGTTATTTTCACTCTAACCTCAATTTCCTTATCTGTACAGCATAATTATCCCAAAATGAGATTTGAATGAGATAAGACACATAAAGTAGTCAAGAAATCATAACTTAAATGTCTGTTGTGATGATTACTATTATAGGCAACAGTTAAAATGGATTTATGATCTTGTCCATAGTACTATGAATCACCACAGGTCTTGTATCATCATCTTATTTAAAGAGCTTGCTATCCATGCCTTCGTCTAACTCATTGATAAAAATGTTAAACAGCACATAGCCAAACACAGATCCCTAGGGAACTTCATTGTAGACTTCCTTCCAAATTAACATTGGACTGTTAATGACTACTCTTGGGATGCTGCCATTCAAACAGCTGAACCCAGCTAATTGTAACATCATCTAACACATAATTCTCCACCTTCCCAACAGTAAAATCATTATTAGGCACAGGTTTCAGAATGAAGGTCAGTGCTCAGGAATTGCATTTTAACATGTTCTATAGGTAAGAAAGTGGATACTTATGTTGGCTCCTTGCCAAGAGGGAAATCTTGAGCCTTTTGATTTGAAGAGATCCACAGGAGGAGCCCACAATAAAAGAGACTCTTAAATATGTGAATATTATGGAGTAAGCAATGGCAATATAGAAGAATTGCTTTGAAGAAAACATTTTCTTGCCTTACAGACTACATTCTTGAAGGCTACCCTTACCACTCAAAGAAATATCAGCGATGATAAGTGTTCTTACCCTTGATATGATTTTATTCTCTAAGACTTTATTCCTTATATTTTTTCCTTTTCATAGATCATGATGAAAGTATAAAAGATTCTTTAGACAAGAAGTCAAAGAGAGAAAGAAATAATTCATATACACAAAAATATTTGTAGCAATACTCTTTTTGACAACAAAGGACTAGAATAAACTAGGCCGATGAATATCAGTAGTTTACTGCTGAACAAACTAGGTATAGGAAAAAAGTAGGATTATTACTGGAGAAGCTAGATTGCATAGTGGTTAGAGTGCTATCCCTTAAGTCATGAAGAGTTGAATTCAAATTCAGCTTCTGCTCTTTACTATATGTGTGACCTTGGGCAAGTCGTTTTGCCCTGTTTGCTTCAGCTTCCATAGATGTAAAATAATTGGAGAAGGAAATGTTATTTCACTATCTTTGCAAAAAAAAAAAAAAAAAAACTCAAATGGGAGTCATAAAGAGTGAGAAACAACTGGAAAGTAACAGGATGTTATTTTGCTATAAGTAATAGCTAATGTGAGGAATTGAGAGAGCTATCATTGGTTTTTATAAGCTGATGTAGAAAGAAGTAAAGGGAATTAAACAAAACAAAACACAATGACAGCAACAATTTCAATGAATACAATCCTAAAAACAAATACAAATTCATGACAATGATCAATCTTGATCATGGAGAATAATTGTTGAAATATTATTCCCCACTCTTTCTTTATCATAGATTTCTAGCCTGGGGTTTGTGAACTTAAAAAAAAAAAAAAAAAAAGTTGATCACTGTATTCCAATGATTGATTCTTTTTGACATCTTATTATTATTTTACATTTTATTTATATTTATTATATTTATGTACTATATATATATATATATATTATTTAATATTTTAAAATATTATTCTAAGAAATGTTCTTTTCCCCAAACTTCTCAAGGGGTCCATGACACAAAAAAGGTTAAAACTTCTGACCTAGATTAAGAGATATCATTATAGGTCATGTTGTCATTGATGAAACTTTGGAAGCCAGCTAGTCCACTCTCTAGATTGGTCAAGTCAATTAGCTAAGGTTGTGCAAGTACTAAATGTCAGAGACAGAGGATTATATATGGGCTATATGGAGGTTTCAGCAGGGCTAGCACCTCTGGTGTGAGAGTTTGCCAAGCTTCCTTTTCCTTCCCTTCATATCTACTTTTGTTATCCACCTGTCACCCAACTCTCACCTGTGGCTTCAAGAAGCAGTACCACTTACAGAATCCACACCAGGGTAGAACTCTTAGCAGATGGGCTAAATCAGACTGAAGGTAACTGACAGGTCTCAGACCCATTGGTGAGTTAATGGGATATCTGCCTCAAGTATGTGAAGACTTCCCCCAGCGGAATGCACAGATGAAACCAATTTTTTTCCCCCAATGGCCATGAAGACACCCACAGTAGCTGCTGTGGAGTGCTTAAGAGCTTGGTCAGATATAGAAGACACCAAGGTCATCCACTGCATTATTGGCCATCACCAGCTCTTTGATGACTCTAGAGTAGGACTGATGACTTTCTACAACTTTGCCTCAGTTAAATCCAATTTGCATACAAATCAAGACATAAACTTGGGACACAGATGCATTGTTGGTGGAGTTGTGAATGAATCCCACCATTCTGGAGAGCAATCTGGAATTATACCCAAAAAGTTATCAAACTGTGCATACCTTTTGATCCAGCAATGCTACTACTGGGCTTATATTCCAAAGAGAGACTAAAGAAGGGAAAGGGACTTGTATGTGCCAAAATGTTTTATGGCAGCCCTTTTTGTG
Organism: Sminthopsis crassicaudata; assembly: GCF_048593235.1. Taxonomy (NCBI): domain Eukaryota; kingdom Metazoa; phylum Chordata; class Mammalia; order Dasyuromorphia; family Dasyuridae; genus Sminthopsis; species Sminthopsis crassicaudata. The sequence goes on from NC_133620.1 coordinate 362,437,317, forward strand.
GTGGCTAGAAACTGGAAGATGAATGGATGTCCATCAATTGGAGAATGGTTGGATAAATTGTGGTATATGAATGTTATAGAATATTATTGTTCTGTAAGAAATGACCAGCAGGATGAATACAGAGAGGCTTGGAAAGACTTACATGAACTGATGTTGAGTGAAATGAACAGAACCAGATCTTTATACACTTCAACAACAATATTGTATGAGGATGTATTCTGAAGGAAGTGGATATCTTCAACAAAGACAAAATCTAATTCAGTTCCAATTGATCAATGATGGACAGAATCAGCCATAGCCAGAGAAGGAACCCTGGGAAATGAGTATGAACAGGTTACATTTTTGTTTTTCTTCTCAGGTTATTTTTACCTTCTGAATCCAATTCTTCCTGTGCAATAAGAGAACTGTTTGGTTCTGCACACATATATTGTATTTAGGATATATTATAACATATCTAACATGTATAAGACTGCCTGTCATCTAGGGGAGAGGGTGGAGAGAGGGAAGGGAAAAGTCAGAACACAAGTGAGTGCAAGGGATAATGTTGTAAAAAAAAAATTACCCATACATATGTATTGTCAATAAAAGATTATAATAAAATAAAAAAAAATAAAAAACAATTAACAAGCATTTATTACATTCCTACTTAATGGTCTAGGCACTGTGCCTAATGTGAAATGCTAAATGGGCAATATTTTAACAAAATTTGCCAAATATAACTGAATTCACAAAATTAAATCTTTTTGGTTTAAAAAAAAAAAAAGACAACCCTGTGATATCATTGGTTTTCTTAAAAAACAAAACAAAACAAAACAAAACAAAAACCAAACAGCAATCATATGTAAGGGAATTTGGTGTTGTTTTTAGACAACATTAACTGCTTAGCTGTTTTTTCCTTTTTATAAGAGAAGTTTCAATGGTGGAGTTGGAAATTGATGTCAGGAAAACACTGGTGTCAACAGGAAGCACTAGTAAAACTTCTTCAAAAAATGATTCCAATGTTTTCCCATTTGTCACATGTGAACTAAAAATGTATAACTAGAAGGAGCAATTTCATGACTTTGAAAGAATGGAAAGACTGAAAGAGTCAAAAAAAACTAGGTTCTAGACCTTGATTTGCTATTAACTTGGAGTATGATCTCATGTCCTTCTAAATCTTAATTCCTTCCTCTGTGAAATCAGAAAATTAGATTAAAGGACTGGTGTTAAACTCAAATAGAAATGAGGTATAAAATCACACATAACAATCATTGTTGACCACATATTGATTTAGAAAACCATGTATTAATGTTGTCTATTTCATAGACAATAGACAATAGACATAGACAATATTTCCCTTTTACCCTGGTTCACCCTTTACTTGGGGATGTTATGAGTTGCATGGCCTCTGAAGTGCTTTGATCCCAAGTCACAAAGATTAAGTGGCTTGTAAAATTAAAGAATTGATTTTTTAAAATTGGGGAATTAACTTCCACTCCAACATCAATAAATCAATGGAAAATTACTTTTGGTAGGTACTTATGAAGGAGTATTATATAATAATATATCATTACATATTAAAAATAAGATTATAAATGTTATATCATCAGCATCAATAAATTCTATAAAAATTATATATGGGAACAAATGAAAGCAAAAAGCATAGCAGGCAAGGTGGTGTGTACATAAGACTAGATTTCAAACCCAATAACCTGAATTTTTTTCAGTTATTTAATATAGTATATATACATATATATATACATAAAATATTTTTATATTACTCATTTTGTAAAGAAGATTAGAATAAAATAAAAAGAAGGAAAGTAAAAATAGCATTCTTCCATCTGCATTCAAACAATATCAGTTTTTTCTGGAGGTTGATAGTTTGCTTCATCATTAGCCTTTTGGAATTTTCTTCGAACTTTGTGCTGCTGAGAGTGGCCGAGTCTTTCACAAGTTTTCATCAAAATAAAAAAAATGTTGTTACTGGGCCCATATTCTCCTGGTTCTGTTTACTTCACTTTGCATTAGTCCATGTAAGTCTTTCCAAGTTTATCTGAAATCATTCTATCTGTTATTTCTTATAGCATAATAATATCCCATCACAATCATATGCCATAACTTGTTTAGCCATTTCCCAATTAATTCGATTTCCAATTCTTAGTGACAACAAAAAGAGTTTCTATAAATATTTTTGTACAAATAAGTCCTTTTTTCTTTTCCAAAAAAGAAAAATGTCTTTGGGATATAGATCTAGCAGGCAATAACCTGGCTTTAAATATGAATCCTGCAACTTGTTATCTTCTTGGCTCTAGGCAAAGTCACTTAAGTCTTAGTTTTGCCTTTTATAAAAGTTGGGTTGAACTAGATGATCCCAAGGTCCCTTCAAACTATAAATCTACAATACTTACATTCCCAAATGCTTTCAAAGAGCTTAATAAATAAGCATTATATGAATACAAGGTAGGGGAAAAAAACAGAGAAATCATGCAAGCACTGTTTCTCCATGCAGGCAGTGGGAAAGCAGGATTCTGAGGTTTGAGCATTACTCATTGTCCTCTCTGACATCCCCAGGACATTGGGAGCTTATCACTTACCCTTATGATAATTGTGTCACTGGGGCCCTTTTAAATCCTGACTTGAAAGGGAAAGGTTTGACAGTTTATTGAATGTGGAAAACCAAGATATAATTTAGAAAAAATCTTAATTGCAGGGCTTTATGACTGAGGCCCATCTCCAGTTCTTTTAGCAATGCTTCCTGCATTTGTGTGTTTAGCCTCCTCTTGAGTCAGATCTCTCTCCTATCACTTCCTCTTTGCAAATGATCAAACAAGTTAATAATAGTTTCTTGGCTTAGATTGCAAAAACCAACTGTTATTTTGTGTTTCAGCTGGAATGGTTTACAACACATTGGCAAGTCCCCAGGTCTTTAGCCCAAGGCTACCTGTGGCTAATGATTGAAAGTTGCTTAAGAAAGAAAACTTTTGGGAGTTAAAATTGCAGCTTAAGGCACTAAGATAGGATACTGGATTGGGAATCAGATGACCTAGGTTAGAAAATTGACTTTCCTAAGTACCAGGTGTGACTATGTTTTCTCAATCTGTTCTTTATCCCCAAAATGAGAGGATTGGGTTAGATCAGAAGTATCAAACTCAGAGCCTCCAAACTCATAGACTCCGAGACATGGCTGGCAAAGCTACCTATGCAGGTGAATCAAATTAAAATATAATTGGGAAATCTTTAACAAAAACAGCATAGATGACATTAATTGTAGTTTTCAGTCACCACCAGACCTCTAAGATTGGTTTTCTTTTTAAATATTTATACATTTTAAAACATTTTTTTCTTTTTAAAATTTTGAGATCCAAAATCTCTCCATTCCTCCCACCCCTTTATACCCACTAAAAAAACAACCAATATGATACCAATTATACATGTGAATTCATGTAAGATTTCTTTCCACATTTACTATGTCACCCCAAAAAAGTGAGAAAATTATACTCCAGTTTTCACTAGAATTTATCAATTCTTTTTTTTTTTTTTTTTTTAACTGGACAGTATTTTTTTCATCATTTGTTCTTTGGAATTTTCTTGGATCATTGAATTGATCAGAATAGCCAAATTTTTCAGTTAATAATCATTATAATATTGCTGAAATTATGCATAATTATCTTCATTTTCTTACTTTATATAATTTGATTCATCATTTATATTATTGTTGTGCTTTTTTTTTCTGAAACCACCTTCTTTATAATTTCTTAGGACACAATAGTATACCATCACATCATATGCCACAATATTTTCAGCCATTTCCCAATTAATGAGCCTCTGCTTGGTTTCTAATTTTTGCCATCACAAAAATGAATTGCTACATATAAATTTGAATATATAAATTCTCTTTGGGTTTTTTTAATCTCTTTGGGGGTACAACCCTATTATTGTGTTGCTGGGGCAAAGGGCATAGAAATTTTATAGGGTTTTTGGTATAGTTTCCAGAATGAGACAATTTCATTTTTCAGTTAGCTAATTCTACTTTTTTTTAATTAAAGCTTTTTATTTTCAAAACATATGCATGGACAATTTTTCAAAACTGACCCTTGCAAAATCTTGTGTTCCAATTTTCCTCCTCCTTCCCTCCACCTCCTGCTCCAGATGGTATATGTTAAATATGGTTAAAAAAAAAAAAAAAAAAAAAAGGATGTTAAATCTACTATATGCATACATATGTATACAATTATCTTGTTGCCCAAGAAAAATCAGATAAAACAGGGGGAAAATGAGGAAGAAAATAAAATGCAAGCAAACAACAAAAAGAATGAAAATGCTATGTTGTGGTCTACCCTCAGTTCCCTTAGCCCTCTCTCTGGGTGTAGGGTTCTCTTCATCACAAGATCATCCAAACTATCCTGAATCATCTCATTGTTGAAAAGATCGATGTCCATTAGAATTGATAATTGTATAATCTTGTTGCCATGTACAACCATCAGATGGTTCTGCTCATTTAACATTAATTTATTTACTTCTCTCCAGGCCTCTCTGAAATCATCCTGCTGATAGTTTCTTATAGAACAATAATATTCCATAATATTCATATACCATAACTTATTCAGGCATTCTCCAACTGATAGGCATCCATTCAGTTTCCAGTTTCTTGCCACTACAAAAAGGGTTGCCACAAACATTTTTGCTATGTGCGTCCCTTTCCCTTCATTAAGATCTCTTTGGAATATAGGTCCAGTAGAAACACTGCTGGATCCAACGGAATGCACAGTTTGATAGCTCTTTGAGCATACTTCCAAATTGCTCTCCAGAATGGTTATATTAGTTTACAACTCCACCAATAATATATTAGTGCCCAATTTTCCCACATTCCCTCTAACATTCGTTATCTTTTCCTGATCTGAGCCAATCTGAAAGGTGTGTAGTGGGACTTCAAAGTTGTTTTAATTTGCATTTCTCTGATCAATAGTGATTTAGAGCACCTTTTCATATGACTAGAAATAGTTTCAATTTCTTCATCTGAAAATTGTCTGTTCATATCTTTTGACCATTTATCAATTGAAGAATGGCTTGAATTCTTATAAATTTGAGTCAATTCTCTATATATTTTATAAATGGGGTCTCTATCAGAACTCTTGAATGTAAAAAAAATGTTTTCCCAGTTTATTGCTTCTTTTCTAATCTTGTTTGCATTAATTTTGTTTGTACAAAGATTTTTTTAACTTAATATAATCAAAATTATCTGTTTTGTGTTCAATAATGACCTCCAGTTCTTCTTTGGCCACAAATTCCTTCTTTTTCCACAGATCTGAGAGATAAACTATCCTTTGTTCTTCTAATTTGCTTATAATATCACTCTTTATGCCTAAATCATGAACCCATTTTGAGCTTATCTTAGTATACAGTGTTAGATGTGGATAAATGCCTAGTTTCTGCCATACTAGTTTCCAATTTCCCCAGCAGTTGTTTTTTTTTTTTTTTTTTTTTTTTTTTTTTTTTTTTTTTTTTAAATCAAATAGTGAGTTCTTATCCAAAACCTGGGGTCTTTGGATTTGTCAAACACTAAATTGCTATAATCATTGACTATATTGTCCTGTGAGACTAATCTATTCCACTGATTGACTTCTCTATTCTAATTCTACTTTTTAAGAAGTTCTCCTCCTGAGTGAATTTTTGTACATCTTTTACCATTGGACCAATTCTGTTTTTTAAGGTATTTTATTCAGTATTTTTGTTCCTCTTTTCCCAAGCTGTTAATTCTCTTTTCATATTTTATTACATTATTTTCACTTTTCCCAATTTTCCTTTTACCACTCTTATTTCTTTTACTTTTCCTAGAATTCTTGTTTAGCTTGGGTCCAAGTAGCACTTTTCTCTGAGGCTTAGCTTTTAGCTGTTTTTGTGTTATTATCTTCTGAATTTGAGTCTTGGTCTTCCCTACTACCATAATAGTTATTTTATCAAGTTTTGGGGAGGTTGTTTATGGTTTGTTTTTGCTGTTTGCTCATTTTCCCCAACCTATTTCTTTGCTATGTTAAAATTGGGTTCTGTTCACCTAGAGTTTGGAAGGCACTATTTCAAACTTCAGCTCTTTTCATGCTGTTGTTTTCAGAGCTATTTCCAGAGATCTGCAAGTTTTCAGTGCTTCCAAGGTGGTGTGATCTGAGAAGAGGTATGGTCACTGCTTTCCTGGTTTGTGCTCTGGTCTCTATCCAGGAAAGGTTTCTACTCTCCTACAGTGGGAAGGCCTAGCACTCCTCTTGGCCTTGGAACTGAAAGAAGGATCTCCACTACATTCTGATTGATAATTTATATTCTTCTCTGCAATAATTGTAATCCAGAACTGTGTATTGGCAATAAAGTATTCAATCAGCTCCAGTTCCACCCAATATCAACAAAGGGCCCCTGGTAATTGTTTTCTACTCACTCCTCCAAGTCCATTACCAGCTTTGGGTTGAGAGTTCTTGAAGTTAATGCTGCTCCTGCTCTATGATCCTCTCCTAAAGCTCACTTCTGATGCCCCTGTTGCATTTTAAGTTAGCTTCCACCCCAGTTTTACAGATTTCTCTGGTTATCTGTTTAATTTGTCTTAGACTAGATATGTAATATTCTGATCTATGCTTGGCTTTGCTGCTCTAAAATTTTGCTTGTAGGGAAAGTTTTACAGAGTTCAACTGAGCTATTACTTGTACACTATCTTCTTGGCACTACTTCAAGTTCTAAGATTCCTTACAGTATTAAATTTATTACCTGTCAACCCTATCATTCCACCCAGTCTCATTCATCTCCCACTTCCCAAAGTTCCCAACATCAAACTTAATAAAAAAGGTAAGAGAGAGATTAGATTATGTTTAACTATTATGTGGGATACAATAGAAAGCAGCTACAGTGAAGGCAAAGAAAAGCTGAGAAACTCAGAAGTTGAGGAGACAAAACCCAGGAAGAATTCTAATAATAAAAACCCAGATTTCAGATATCTCTACACAAATACAAAAGATTTTGATAACATGAAAGGTAAACTTGAAGTCCAAACACAAAGAGCCAAATTTGATGACAAGTATAGCACTAAGAATTGGAATTAAAACAATGACTTGAGTATATTTCTGCAAGGACAAATTTTATTCAAAAGAAAGCAATATTTAAATGGGTTAGGTGGTAACAATATATTTAAAAAGATGTATTCAATGACTAAACAAGTTGTTATACATGAAGATAATGGAATATTATTATTCTGGAAAAAATGGAACAAGCTGATTATAGAAACACCTGGAAAGATTTATATGAACTGTTGCTGAGCAAAACAAGCAGAAACAGAAATACATTATACACAATAACAGAAAGAATGTGTGATGATCAATTATGAAAGATATGGTTCTTCTCAGTGGTTCAGTGATCCAAAGCAATCCCAATATTCTTTAGATAGAAAATGACATCTGCATCCAGAAAGAGAGGTGAGGATACTGAATGTAATTCAACACATGCTATATTCACTTTTTTTTTCTGCTTTTTATCTCTCCCATAGTTTTTCCCTTTTGGTCTGATTTTTCTCTCCCAATATGAGTCATAAAGCAATGTATATTAAAAATAAATAAGTTTACTACACTAAAAATAAAAAGATGTGCTCATAAGTAATAGTAGTGGAAGAGCATGGTAAAGAAAATTTGGGTAAATATCAGTTGAAGGAAAAACAGATTGGGCTTTGTTATCAATGTATACTATAGATCATTTTGATTGAAAGCAGAAATAGATGAAGTCAGTAAATGAATTACATGCTTCATAACAAGGTATGCTATAGTAACTTTCAATTATCCACACACCTTCTGGAGTTCTTCCTGCCAAATATAACAACATTTTTTTTAATTTGCCTTAATGATAGTTTCATCCTTCAAAAGGTATAGTAACCAGTTGGAGGAAATTCTATTTTGGATCAGATTCTTCCAAACATAGAGGAAATAGTTGCTGGAATGTAGAAATAAGAAGATGCTTGGGGAGTAGCTAGGTGGCCCAGTGGATAGAGCACCAGCCTTGAATTCAGGAGGATCTGAGTTCAAATCTGGTCTCAGACACTTAACACTTCCTAGCTGTGTGAACCTGGGCAAGTCACTTAACCCCAGTCTCAGGGGAAAAAAAAAACAAACTACACTTCATAAAGTCAGAATGACAACTAGAGATTTTTATTTCCTTTTCTAGATATTAATTAGCCATCTCATTATTAGTTTATATTATATAAAATTTATATTAGCCATTAAAGGAAATAATATAACATTTCATCAATAAATTGAAATGTTAATAAATAGGAATTGAGCAAGAATCAAATCCTAAAAACCCTGATTATTAGGAGAACTGAGGCATTATAGAAGGATTTTTCTTTGGAAGAATATGGAGTTTTTACATTTTAAAATTTTTTCATGAAATTTCTCCTTGAGAACAATGCTACAATATTTCTTTTTTTTTTTTTTTTCCCTGAGGCTAGGGTTAAGTGACTTGCCCAGGGTCACACAGCTAGGAAGTATTAAGTGTCTGAGACCAGATTTGAACTCAGGTCCTCCTGAATTCAAGGCTGGTGCTCTATCCACTTAAAATCACCTCTAGTCGAGGAAAGAAGAGATATATGAAACCTTTTCCTGAAGAGGACTCAGATCAATAAATACACTAAGTAAATACATTAGAAGCATCTATCTAATCCTGAGGAAGAGAGGACAAGAAGCTGGTTATAAGTCACCAGGGTTTAACCTTATCTTTCAAGGAGAAGAGTGTAGTGTAGGAAAATGGAAGCAGCATTCAGTTCTCCCCTGTTACTTCTTATTGGCATTTGATAATAAACACCTACCAAGAAGGGAACCCTCAGCCCTGCTTAATCTTTTCTGTTTATTATGTGATAAGTGGAATCCTAAGGTATCAGTAATCTCAAGTTCAGTCTTTTTAAAGCTAAAATTTGGGGCATTAATAAAAGCAAAGATTTATTGAAGTTCATTTATACCAACATCTTCTACAGATTATGATTCTGATAAAAACAAACAACAAACAAGACAAACAAGTAAAGATGAAAAGAGCCTCTCATGTGTCATGTGCTTCTTACAGAGCATAAGATGGAGATATGTCTTCTGTTTGAAGAAAGGGCACAAAGATGGAGATGGGCCAGATCATAAGAGTCCTGAGAATATTGACAGGATTCTTACTAGCCTGATGCTCTAATGGATCAGGAATAATTCCAAGTGGAATCAAGTTGAGCCTGCTTCATTTTATAATATGAAATATTGGGGAAAAGAACAACAATAATAACAACAAAATCTATTGCCTCTGAAATTAGAAGACCTGGATTCAAATTCTTCCTCTGATTCTTATACTTCTGCTATTTTGAATATATAATTTAACTTTCCTGAAATTCAGTTTCCTTCACCTTTCATCATAATAATAAACATGTATGTAATAACCTTACTGATATTTAAAACAATCCCATGGGGTAGGTGCTATTATTTTCCTCAAACTTTAGATAAAGAAACCAGCGCTGAGACAGATTCAATGATCTGCCTCAGGTCACATCCTTAGTGTCTGAGATTGGATTTGGATGCATGTATTTTTGGTTTCAAGTCCATACTACTATACCTATTTCATCATACAGTGGTTTGGACTAAGTAACCCATAAAGTCATCTCCAGCTCAAATTCTTTGATCTTATGTTCTTTTCATTTCTGAAGCTGTGGCCACTAGTGGACTATCACTTTCCTGTAGCTAGTGAGACTGACTGCTACATAGAAGAGATTTTCTGCTCTCTGTGTGATAGCTAATAAGGAGGCCTCAGGGTGGGCAAGAGCTTACTGGCAGAAGGTAGTGGCCCTGGTGTTCCTGTCAGTATCCCTCCTCTTGTCAGACCTCTTGCTGTGATTATAAGAGCACTCTTTCAGTTGTCATAGAAACTGCATCTTTCTTCTTGACACCTAGCCCCTTTGCTGTGCCTGCTCTTTTGGTGCCTTGCTTCTAATGAAATTAGGCAAACTATTAAATGCACTTACCCTCTCCTACAACCACTTCTCTCTCTTTCACTCCCCACCCCATGAACCAGGCATCTTTTTAACTACAATGGCAAAACCAGATACCATTCTAAAGTCGTCCTCTCCCTTCAACCCCCACACTAATGGATGTTTCCTCATTTAATGATTTGGGCTTCTGTGGCTGCCACAGCTCTAATTTGAGATGAGCAGTTTAGGGATTTATGTTCCTGGTTTATTTCTGAATTTGTGGTTCAGAGTGGAGGGGCCTAGAAATTTACAAAAAAATAATAAAGTCCTGAGAAGTTTCTTTATTGACCAAGGTGGGGGTAGTATGGAGCAGGATGTCATAGATGTGCAAGCAAGTTTATTGGGGAAGAACAAGTTTCTATTGATACAGAGCTGGACTTAATATGGTATTCAAAAGACATTATCTTTAGAAAATGTTTCAACTATTCTCTTGACAAGACCAGATTTCTCATTACATTCTCTCATGGACTGTTGGAATACACAGGAACTGTTGGAATACACAGGAGCCACTTGACAGTGGCTGCTAGAGATCCAACCCAGACCTACAGAATGGATCTCCTCTTGTGAGAGAATGATACAAGAAGACTGAGAGGCAGATGCTGTTCTCTGACCTGACTGAGAGGCTGTTGCATTGTCTGACCTCTCTCCTCTTCCCTCTGTCTTCAATTTATCTCATTCCCAGTGAGCAACACCTGTGTCAGCAAAGGCTACCCTGCAACTCCTTCAGATGATCCACAGCTGTGGAGGTTCTCAGAGAATTGACCTGTCTCTTAACAATGGACTTTACTTACACTCTGCTTCTTTTACTAAGTCTATAACTGTTCTACCATGCGCTATTACCCTTGGGAAGAGGAAGCCATGCAACTTATTTGGAAATGTAACTGAATCACTTAATGCTGAGAGCCAGTAGGACTTAAACTATGTAGAATTGATTGATTCAATATCATTTTAAAGAGGCATTAACCACATCTTCTGCCTTTCCATTGCAGTGGAGCTAGAGAAATAGACGTCCTTATGTCACTTCCATCTACCCATCCCTGCCACAGATAGAAAAATAAGATCCAGAAATGAGAGGGGGGGGTGGTAAAATAGCAAAGGCTAGACATGATTGAAAGTTCAAATCAATAGTCCAATTAAGCATTTACTAAGTCCAGAGTATTGTACTGGACAGCATGATGACCTTAGAGTCAGGGAAATCTGAAAAACAACTCCTGGCATATATTGTATTACTTTGGGTAAGTCATTTAACTTCTAAGTGCTAAAAGAAATTTAATAACATTGTATAATTTCCTCCATCTGAAGTTCTCCATATCACAAAAATATTGGTTTGTAATAAATTATGAGTAAATAAAATTGCAGGAATAAATGTTAAAAGGTGCAAAGTATCATGTTTGGTGTATAAATGTGAAAAATAAAGCAGTTCCCTATCCTCAAGGAAATTAAGTAACTAAAGGATATAAGTGGGATGGGAAGACATTTCTAAAAATAGTTACCATGCAAGGAAGATAAGTAATAAATGGGGGAAAAGGTCTGGTAAAATATGCTGTGACAAATTTGAAGAAAAATTCACTTTTAATTGGGAAAGAGGGATGGTGGTAGAGATAGGTAAGGTTTTTGAGTCACAATAGGCTTCATAGAGATGGTAATACCTAAGTATAGCCCCGAATGCTAGGACATCAACAGAAAAGAAGGAATGAATGATGGTGGGGAGGTATGGAGGAGGATGGATTCAAAGAATGAATGGCAGAATTAGAATAGCAGGGTAAGATCAAGTTTAGAAAATAATTGTATTTGGTTAAATTATGGAATATACAAAGAGAATCAGAAAGGCAGCAAAGTTAGTTTGAAGTCAGACTTTTTAGAGTAAGTAATAGAAATAAAGAAAAAGAACAATGGAATTAGAGTTTTTAAGGGGAAAATGGAGAAACATAGCTTATATTATAAAATGAAAAAATGCTCTCTAAAAATAGAGTAAAAAATTCAAATAATTGCATAAGAAAATAGGGAAAGGAAGGAAGGAAGCAAGCAAGCAAGGAAGGAAGAAGACTGCCCTGATCTACTAAAACCAGAAAGGAAAGGGAAAATGAAAAGAATTGCCTCCTGAAATAAACCTCAAATTTAAAACACTCCAGAATAGCAAAAATATAGAACTTCCAAATTAAAACAAAGACAAAACATTGTAAACAGTCAGTAAAAAATAGTTTAATTATCAATAAATGGAGGTCAGAATCTCAAAGGACTACATTACAACTACAAAAAGTAGAAATAATATTGTAGTTTAGAATTTCAAAAGGCAAAAGAAAAAGGTTTATAACCCAAATTAACTTACAATGACAGAGTCAATAAAAGTATGGAAGAGAAAAATTGACCTTATTTAACTAGAGAAAAAGAGTCCTGATTAAAATTTTAGAGTTGGTAAAAATCTTCTTCAAATTTGGGAAATTTGAATGTTTCCGATGAAGTATTTAAAAATCTTTAAAAAGTCATAATAGCTTTTTATTTTTCAAAATTCATGAAAAGATAGTTTTCAACATTCATCGTTACAAAACTTTGTGTTCCAAATTTTTCTCCCTCCCTTCCCACAATCCCCCTTCCTTAGGATCCAATAATTCTTCTAAACATTTCCACATTTATCATTCTGTACAAGAAAATCAGATCAAAAGGGAAAAATGAGAAAGAAAAAAGTAAGCAAGCAAACAACAGCAAAGGTGAAAGTATTAGCTATGATCCATATTCAGTTCCCATAGTCTTCTCTCTGAATGCAGATGACTCTCCATCACAAAAGTTAGAATTGTTGAAAAGAGCCAAATCCATCAGAGTTGAACATCACATAGTCTTGTTGCTTTGTACAATGTTTTCTTGGTTCTATTCACTTCAGTTAGAATCATTTCACATATGTCTCTCTAGACCTTTCTGAAATTAGTTTGCTGATCACTTCTTATAGAACAATAATACTCCATTATATTCATATACCATAACTTAATCAGCCATTCTCCAACTGATGAGTATCTACTCAGTTTCTAGTTTCTTGTCACTACAAAAAGAGCTGCTAAAAATATTTGCCCCTTTTTTATGATCTCTTTGGGATATAGACCCAATAGAGACACTATTGGATCAAAGGATATGCGCATTTCTGTAGCCCTTTGGGCATAGTTCCAAATTGCTCTCCAGAATGGTTTGATATGTTCACAATTCCACCAATAATGCTTTAGTGTCCCAGTTTTCCCATATCCTCTCCAACATTTATTATTACCTTTTTCTGTCATCTTAGCCATTCTACCTCAAAGTTGTCTTAATTTGCATTTCTCTATCAATAATGATTTAGAGCATTTTTCATATAGCTCGAAATGACTTTAATGTCTTCATCTAAAAATTGTCTGTATCCTTTCAACATTTATCAATTGGGGAATGATTTGTATCCCTATAAATTTAAGTAGATTCTGTATGTATTTTAGAAATGAGGCCTTTATCAGAAATCATGGATGTAAAATGTTTTTCCAGGTTTTCTGCTTCCTTTCTAATCTTGGATGGATTGGTTTTGGTTGTAAGAAACCTTTAAAATTTAATATGATCCAAATTATTCCTTTTGTATTTTATGATGTTCTCTGATTCTTCTTTGGCCATAAATTTCTTCCTTCATAGATCTGAGAGATATCCTATCCCTTGTTTTCCTAATTGGTTTATGGTATCACCCTTTATATCTAAATCATGAACCCATTTCAACCTTATCTTAATATAGGGAGTTAGGTATTTGTCAATTCCATATTATATTCTAATTTCCCCTGCAATTTTTGTCAAATAGTGAGTTCCTATCCCAGAAGCTGGAGTTTTTGAGTTATCAAACTATAATATATCAATATTATACATATATATATATTGTATATCTATATCTCAAATAATCTAATGATTACTATAATCATTGACTATTGTGTCTTGTGAAAAACTAATCTATTTCATTGTTCCACTACTCAATTTTTCAGCCAGGACCAAATGGTGTTGATGACTACTGCTTTATAATATAGTTTTATGTCTGATATAGCTAATCCACCTTCATTAGCAATTTTTTTCATTACTTTCCTTGAAATTCTTGACCTTTTATTCTTTCAGATTACTTTTGTTATTTTTTTCTAGCTTCATAAATAATTTCTTGGTTGTTTTCTTGGTATGGCACTGAATAAAAAGATTAATTTAGATAGAATTGTCATTTTTATTATATTAGCTCAGCCTGTCCATGAGTACTTGATATTCTTTCAATTGTTTAGCTCTAACTTTATTTGTGCGGAAAGTGTTTTGGAATTGTGTTCATATTGTTCCTGGCTTTGTCTTGACAGGTAGAGACCCAAATATTTTATGTTATCTAAAGTTATTTTAAGTGGAATTTCTCTTTCTCTCTCTCACTACTGCACTTTTTTGGTAGCATATAGAAATGCCAATGATTTTTGTGGGTTTATTTTCTATCCTGCCATGAGGTATTTATAATCAAATAAAAGAAAAGAGTCACATTTTTTTTCAAAATTCAATAGTCTTCCAGGGTTACAAAGGGAATAAGACAAATATAGGGTTTGGGAAGATGATGATGATGATGATGATGATGATGATGACGATGATAATGACGACGATGACGACGATGATGACAATACTGTGAATTTTAAAGAAGAAAGAAAATGGAGGGACAGAAGAATTCAGCTGGGAAAGAAATGAAAAACAAGTAATACAACTTTACATTTTCTGCATAACTGAGGAGTACAAGAAATGTATTCAAACATGGAGACGTGAGTCTCTAACTCTTATCTGAACTAAGAAGAAATACATCAAACTCAGAAGAAAGAAGAAGAGAAATTTAGAAGGAAGGGGTACAGTTTAGAAGAAGTAATAGTCAAGGACAAAAAAAAACCTTTAAATTTGATAGGGTATATTATGAAATAGGGAATAGATAGTGGCAAACAAAATACAAAATGATTTATTTTGCAGAGAGCATTATGGCTTGTTTAGAAAACCCAAGAGAAACAACAAAAATGTTATTTAAGATAATTAATACCTTTAGCAAAATAATGAAATACAAAATAAATCCATAAAACTAATCAAAACTTTTACAAAAATCAATAAGAATAACCACAAAATGATAAAACATGTGGGAATCACTCTGCTAAATATACTTATTGATTATATAAATACAACCACAATATTTTCTTTTTAGAAAAAAGATAGATATTTGTATGGATGTGAAACTCATTACTCATTTTGGGGCTACCCATATAGTAAAAACTAATCTACTAATTTAGCCGTATCCTAATCAAATTAACAGTCTTCTAAAGATTTTATTTGCAAGGCTCTGCAATATTTCAGGGCTTAATAATATCAACATAATGTCATTCACAAACTGGGTATCTATAGGACCTCTCCCTCTAGAGAAAATTCTAAACTCAATTGTGAGCACAGGTTAAAACTTTTGAAGGATTTAGTGTGTTTAGTGAAGAAGTTTTAAGTAATAATTGGAGCTGATGGAGGAGTTGAAAAGACACAATCTTGAAAAAAAGGTTAAAAAAAAGTCAGACATATCCCCAGTCAAGACTATAGTTTACTTCTCATTTGTATTGCCTTGCTCCATTAAATCAAGGACAACTCAGTTGGCTTTTAAAAGATTTAGAAGTCTGAGAGATGACATTTCTTTTATGATGATATGTCAGCCCAAAGAATTGTGTTCCCTTGCCAGTATCTGCCACTTTTATTTCAGCAACACACACACACACACATACACACACACACACACACACACACACACACACACACACCTTTATAGAATATCTATTTGATTTTGTTTTTAATCATTTTATGGAGATTTCCTCCACCACCAATACACTTTACCCTCAGGAAAGAGGACTGCTCTTTTGTACCTAGTTTCTAGTTTCTGTTAAATGTGTACTGCTATCATGAACTATTCAGCTTCTCATTTATTCTTCAGGGCCCTTTAAGTGGTTATGCATATGATATATTACTTCTATTTAAAGAGGTAGTGGGATGCCATTCCCAGTAAAGGATGAGTCATTCTATTGCTTTCATTCTATAGTTTCTATTTGCATTCATGATGAGGATGATGAAGTTTACTGGTAAGGGGAATAGTTGTGAAAAGTTAAGAGGCAGGTAATAGAGATGATTAAATATTAATGTGTTAATAAGGTATTACTCTTTCAACTCCACCCAACTCCCTTTAATGAAGTGTAAAGTTCCCCTAATGGAATTAGGATGGCAGCCTGCCATCAGCTGACAGAAGATTGGTCCCATAATTGGTCACCTTTTAAAAGCTAATTTACTAATCCTTATAGCCAGTCAAAGCTGGGAGCAGTTTTGTGGAGTGTGATTCCTAATCCTATACCAGTAGAAAGTGGAAGAGCTGGAGGGAAATCTCAGTTGGAGAGCTGTTCCTTGATTAGGAGACATTGCCTTTGGAAAAGAGAAGGCACAAATTTTCCAGATAGACACATAAAAACATAGAGAGAATTGAGCTAGACCAGACAAAAGCCAGAAATAGAAGAAAAATCCAATCTTCGAAAGAGAAATTCTCTTTGTCTTTTGAAGGATTTCTCTCTTTTCTCTAGTTTCCCCCTTCCCCACCATCAGGGACATGACATCTTGCAGTGTAGTTACTTACTCAGGAGGAAGCCTGAATCAAGATTCACACATATAATACCAGAAGCATACTCTGTATGGAAATATAAACACAGAAAGAAATAGTATCCTGAGTTGGAAACTTTTTCAAGGAGATTTCTGGCAGTGTTGAAGATAAGAAAATACAGATTTGTGTGAGAATTGGCTCTGGCAGTTGGGAATTAAGTTGCAGAAAGGAGCAGACTTAAGAAGCACAGCTGTTACCCCCCCCACACACAAAAAAAAGCTTCACCTAGGAGAGAAAAGTACAAAGGATATAAGTGCACAATGAGAGAAAAGACCAACAGATTTTCAATATCACAGATATGAATTGCTTGACCAAATTTGTCATATATATATGTATATATTACATAAATATATATATATGTATATATATATATATGGCTCACTAACACTGTACTCTAAATTTATGCCTTCTCTTCCCACATAGTACACCTATGTTTGTGGGAGGAACATGCATAGGTATTCTTCCTATCCCATCTCAGTAAATGCTTTTGCTTTTGGCTACTTTTGTCCATAGACTGTTAAAAATATACTAAGCTATAATCAATCTGGAAATAGAAGCCATCCTCTGGGTATGCAACTTATTGATTTGATAGGAGAATAATCCATAGAGAGTAATATAGAAACAGATGAAAATTGAAGAAAGGCAGATTTTGACTTTTAAGAACATACTTCGAAACAGTTATGACTACCCAACCATGAAATGAGAAGTGCCTTGGGAAGTAAAGGATCTGATATTACTAAGAGTTTCTAAGTAGAGCATGGTACAATGTCTGTGTTGTAGAGGAGATAACTGTTCAGATATAAGTTAGCCTAAATGACCTCTTAGGTTCTTCTGAGTGGTTTTATAATTTTTATATTCCAATGACTATCTCTTAAAGTGTATGCTAATTTAATTTGGATTGTTTTATTCAGGAAGACCTGAGTTTAAAAACTGCTTTATACCCTTATTAATGATCTGAGGCAGTCTTCTTTTTGTGCCTCAATTTCTGCATTTGAAAAATGAGGTCAGAATCAGTAGACTCTTCCAGCGCTAAATTGATCATCCCATGATTCTTTGAATTCTCCATAGAATTTTTTATCCTCATTAGTTTCTGTAATAAAGGTTGGAGTATAAGCTGCAATGAAGTTCATAGTATTGTTATTGATAGTGTTATTCTAGGAGCACTGAAATATAAATAAATTCAATATTCCATGAGACAACATTTCTTGCTGCTCTTAAAGTACATAAGAGGAGACAAGTAGATGGTATAGTGGATAGAGAACCAGCCCTGGAGTCAGGAGAACTTAAGATCAAATACGGCCTCAAGCACTTAATACTTACTAGTTGTGTGTCTCTGGGCAAGTCACTTAACTCCAATTGCTTCACCAAAATAAGTAAAGGAATAAACAAAGTACATAAGAGAAACTTCTCTAACATCTTTATTTGCCCATCTAGGGAAAACTGTGAAAGAGAAAATCTTCCATTTAGGCGTAATTTCACTTTGGATTTGGATGTAATTTCTAACACCAATGTCAAGACTCTTATGATTTAATGCCTTCAGTAATAAGACTAGCCATTGGTTACTTATTAAATATTTTGTATTTATAACATCAACAGCCACATTCATATTTATAAAGAATCTAAAAACTGATTTTTTGCATCTTCTGCCCCATTTCCACTCTGCTGCCATGGTCATTGGAGAAGCAGAGATATTTCACATAGAACTGGAAAATTTTATTTTTTGTCTTATGAGTTGCCATGGTGAAATAATTCATTGCCAAGTAGTAGCTTACCAATGATGAGTCTCTCTGTACTTAATTAATGTGAATGGTCCACAGGGAAAAAAAAAAAAGATGAACTCTTTCCAGGACCATCTCAAAACCTTTTCTATACAATAGAAACTACCAGACCCTGTCTCTTATGTCTTAGACATCCATACTAAGGTGAGGCATCAGAATGGAACTTAGTGGAGAAAAGAATAATACTTCAGTTAAAAAAATCTACTGCACAAAAATAAGATATGGAGCATGGAGTTAAATAAAAACTCATATGGATATTGACATGAAATTCTAGGTCAATGTAAATGTTTAAAAATGTGATATGGCAGGCAAAAATTTTAATGCTATCTTGAGTTGCATATGTAAAAATATACCTCTAGAATGATGAAGGCTATAATCCCACAGTATTTGAACTTAATTAGACTACATATGAATTAGTATGTTTAATTTTGGGTAGCATAATTGAAACTGGGTAACAGCAGAAACTGAAAAAAAAATTTAGTAATGATAAAACACTTGTCTTCAAGCATTTAAAAAGCCTTCATAAAGAGAAGGGATTAGGCCCCAGAAGGCAACACTATGAATAATGGGGGGGGGGGAGGAAATTAATGAGACACAAAATTTAGTTTCTGGAAAATTAGAACTATCCAATGGGCTACCTTGGAAGATAGCATATTAAAAAATGTTGTGTATGTATTTGTGTTTGTTTCAGTGTGAATTAAATAAAAGTATAAATATGTATTGAAGAAATGGATTTCTTGAGATGCAAAGCACAAGTAAAGAGGGAAAGGAAGTTCCAGGTGGTAAAGAAATGTGGGCATGTACTTCTAAGGGTGGACAAAAAAAATAGTAATAAGTGTGTAATATTTATGCTGGAAATTAATCCTTAAGTAAAGTCAAAGTTTGGATTCCCTGCTAGATAGAAAATGAAGGATCTGAGGAATACCATTGTATTCACTTAAATATCAAGTGATGTTAGACTATGATAACCACTAAGATCTATAATACTTTGATTTAAGGAGAAACTGGAGGACCACTTGCACCAGATGTTTTAGGAGGCAATCCCTGCTCAAAGAGGTCAGCTTAAGAATTCTTTTAGGTTTCTACTAATTCCGATGATATGATTGTCTGTCTCCCTTAGTCTTTCTTTGTGTCTGTTTGCATCTGTCTCTTTATCTCAGTTTCCCCTCTTCCTCCTTTTCTCTCATTTTCTCTATCTCCATCTCATGTATATGTCTATGTGTCTTTAGGTCTCTATCTCGGTGTGTCTGAATCTTTCTGTGTTTTTCTCTGTCTCTCTCTCTCTCCTGTTTCTGCCTGTGCCTCTTTATGCCTCTGTCTCTGTCTATCTATCTGTCTGTCTGTCTCTCTTTTTCACACACACACACACACACACACACACCATACACATCCCATGTATAACTGAGCTAATGAGTGATATATCACTCTAAGAAGTTTCTGGGTCCCAATTCCAAACTCTTCCAACTCTAACTGAAATCCCTACTCAGTGGCAAACCAGGGATTACTTTATTCCCTTTCACTCCCAACCTAATAATATCCTCCAATCTTTGTATAAATGTTCATGTCCCCATCTATTCCCTGCTCTTGTTGTCTAATGCTTGCTCAAAATAGCAAACTAACTTAGAGACATTTTCTTCAGTTCAAATGACTGAGAAGGGATTTGTTTTCAGAGTCTGAGAGAATCTGGATTTTGGAGTCAAAAGAAAAGCTTACTTCTAGTCATCAACCTGTTTCTTATATATTTTGCAGTTTGAGAGTGGAAAACTAGCTACAAACACAAATGAGTATAGGTGTATAGAGATCATTGTTGAAAAAGAGGTTACATTAATCCTTACCTTTACTTGGGTAAAATGAAGATTTATATAATTTAAACTACCTAAATATTGCAAGAGATTAAGTGATCTGTCCTGGGCATGGATAAAACCACATACCACAGAATATTACATAATACAATAGTTGGTCTCACAAGCCCATGTCTGGCCAGCTTATGCAAATATCCATAAACAGAAATGCAATTTATAGAAGCCTTTTTGGCACCTTCTGTTTTCTAAGGAGAGTTGTCAGCAATATGGAAAGACCTATGGAACTTTATATTAAACAATCTGCCTATATTCTCACCCTCGACCCCAGCAATAAAAAATAATTGCTTGTTCTTAGCTCACAATTTTGGGTGTGGGTGTGGGTGTGGGTGTGGGTAGGGAATTGAGGCCAGGAAGAAGCATGTGTTTCTGCATAGCAGTAATTCTTATCCTGTCCCCAGCTCAGCTTAATCCTCCAGCAGGAATTCTGCCTTGATTAATCCTAATAGATTCATCTCTTGTTAGCACTGATAAATGCCTTGTATCATAGAAAGGACTGGGATCATCTCCCATTCTCCACCTCTCAGATCAAAGCATCCTTATCCAATTTCTCCCCTTTCCTTTATAGAAAGCATAGACCTTTTCACTAAGGCTAATCTCTTATGTATTACTAATTTGGTCTTATTTCTCTCTACCAAGGACAGTGACCCTCCATAGTTTCTGTATTCTCAAGCAACTATATACACCTTTATATTTAGTCAGGCTATTGTTAGGTACATGTGAATCTAATCTTTTTTTCTTACATCTAGAGACAGATGTATCTGTGTCTTGGACCTTGGACCAACAGGCAACCTAAATACTTACTGGCAGGCCTAGGAGTTTATGCCTTATGGTATATGCTTTGTTGCTATTGCCTGTAACTCTCTCATATTCATGCTTTCTCTCACTAGTTCAGAGAATGATAAGCAAATCATGCCTACCATTAATTGTTATTAACTATGGGTTTCCTTTCTTATTCTTTTTTTCTGGCTCTCACTTGATCACAAGAGTTCAAAATGCATTCAAGTATTATCTTTATACAGATGATGCTCAGGTTTATATCCAATCTAATTTCCTGAGATGCAGAATCACACAACTGCCATTTAAATGTCTTATAGACATCTCAAATTCAACATGTCCAAAACAGAACTTACATCCTTCCTACTGTTTCAAACTGCCCTGTTACTATTATAAGCATGATCTTCTGAGTTTCCTAGGTTCAAATTTTGTTTTTCTAGAAAGTTCAAATTTCTCTTTCTCACTCAGCCCATATGTCCAATCTGTTGTCAAATCTTGTCATTTTTATCTTTACAATATCTCTCTTATTTGGTCCCTCCTTTCTTTCACAAATGTACCACAATAAACCTTAGGTCTTCATTATCTCTCATGTGGACTGTTGCAATAATCTTTTATTTGGTCTTCTCATTTTAATTCACTTTCTACTGTCCCCCATTTCTGGAATGCATTCTTTCCTCAACTCTGCCTATTTACTTTCCTAGTTACCTTTATATCTCAACTAAAAACTCATTTTCTAATGATAGTCTTTCCCAAGTCCTTTTAATTCTAGCACCTTCTCTCTCTTAATTATTTCCTATTATATATATATATATATATATACACATATGTACACACATATTATATACACATACACATATACATTATACACATACATATATACATATACATTACTTATATGTTATATAATATATGTGTGTGTCAATAAAATATATTCGAATAAGATCTATTTTGTTTGTACATATTTGTTTGATTGTTTTTTTCCTATTAGATTATGAACTCATTGAAGGCAAGAACTATCTTTTTTTTAAAGGCTATCTTTTGCTCTTTTTTGTATCCATACACTTAGTACAAGGCCTAACACAAAATAAGTCCTTAATAAGTGGCTTTGTCTTGACTAACTAATAAACCAATTTTCCTAAAGCAAAGGTCTGACCATCTCCTTACTCAATAAATTCTGTTAACAATTATATGTTCCTCTATTTGACATTGATATATTTAAATAAGCTAGTCTCTTCTGACCTTTCTAGTCTTATATTACATTTCCCCCCCTCAATACATTCTGAAGTCACCTTGGTTGGTTATCTCTTTCTTTCCAGTTTCCATGGCTACCTTTTAGACCCAGTTCAAATCCTACCTTTTGCAGAATGCCTTTTCTAAATACCCTAGCTGCTAGTGCGTTCCTTCTAAGTTTTCCCCCTATTTGCCCTCTTGTATTTATAGTAATTTTTGTGCTGTTTCCTACCCCCCAGTCCCATTAGACTTTGCTCCTTGAGAGTATGCCTTTGTATCCCTAGCGTGGGATCACAATGTCTGGCATATTGTAAGCATTTAATATGTCCATGCTGATTGATTGGCTGATTAGTAGATGTAATAATGTACTTGTCTTATGACTCTCCTCAGTATCCTTGTAACTTAGGGTCATATGTTGTCAAGGCAGAATCTCTCTGCCCTTGCTACAATTTCTTATTCTGTCTTTCACTTCCATTATTCCACTTACCCTTCCTTCATCCACATCACCTGTCCACTGTGTTCTATGGAAACTCCATTCTACAGTTAAGAAACTATCCTTCAGGGATAACTAGGCAGTGCAGTGGATAGAGCATCAGCCCTGAAGTCAGGAGAACCTGAGTTCAAATGTGGTCTCAGACACTTTAACATTTCCTAGCTGTGTGACCCTAGGCAAATCACTTAACCCCAAATGCCTCAGCAAAAAAAAAAAAAAAAAAAAAAAAAAAAAAAAAAAGAAAGAAAAAAAGAAAAGAAACTGTCCTTCATATTTGACATCACCTTCTAAAAATGTTGCTTCCATTTTCTGGTAATTACAGAAACCTAGTTCCTTACAGAAGACATCTGTATCCATAGTCACATCCTCTGGTGCTGGATGGACCTTCACTCCTGTCTTGTGATGCATTGGACCAGAAGTAAAAACTAGAATAAGAAGAGAAAGGAATTTTTCTGATTCCTTACAGCTATTTACAGATAGAGTATTCAGAAAGATTACCTATCAACCAAGCATTTAAGTATTTACTATATACTAGACACTATTCTAAGTACTGAGGAAATAAATTCTGTCCTCAATGAGCTTATATTCCAAAAGATCTTGGTCGCTGTTCTCTACTAGTTCCCAGATAATTTGTCCTCCATTCCCAGTGAGTTCTATACTTGATTCACAATCTATCTCTCTAGCCTTTTATACCTGGACACTTTACTATACCTTCTGATATCTCATGCCTGGGGATGTGCTGGAGAAGCTTGAATCCAAAGGTAAATTTGATCATTTAAATCTGGGGAATTGTGAATATTTATCCCTGAGAAATCAAAATGGCAAATGCTACAATTTAAGATGTGATTTATTGTTCTGTAAATTTAGAATTAAGACAGTGATGGAGAAAATTATAATAAGGGAGATTAAAATTTAAATATGTCATATGCATACATATACATACACACATGCACATGTGTATATGTATATGTATGTATATGTTTGTATGCTTGTATGTATTTGGAGATCTAGTTGCTAAATATTTATACTCTGCTTAAAAAGGCCAAGCAATGTCTCTTACTGCTTTGAGGGCCATCTCTAGTCATACTGATCTATATTTTGCCACTGGACACAAATGGGTTTGGAGAAGAAAAGAAAATAAAGCTGGTGACTTTGCACAGCCTTCCCTCACATAATTCCACTTAATTTGCATGTCATGATCTTCTTTGGGAACAAAGGACAAAAAACAACTCTATGAACAGGAAGAAGCTGCCCCACTGGGGATTCAACTAGAACTGGTCAGACAACATAGATCTTTTTTCCTTTCCTTTTCTTTCCTTTTTTTTCCTCTTTCCTTTCTTTTTCTTTTCTTTACTCTTTCCCTTCCCTTTCCTCTGTACACATAAGATCTCATACCCTTTTTATAGGTGCTCTGCCCAAAAGAATGCAAATTTGATCACTTGCAAGATATCTTGAGGTTTAAAAGCTAGAACTATGCCTTAAAGCCAAATCACAATCTAATCGATTGACATAAGCTCTCCTAGGTAATTGTTTGGACTCTAGTTAGCTCAAAATAGATATATATAGCAGTTGTTTCTGATATATATGTACACACACACACACACACACACATACACACACACACACTTAAGTATGTGTATGTGTTTGACTAGATAAGAGACAGTCTTTTCCTCATTTGTTACCTAGCCTTAATCACTGATTGCATGTCACCTAAATCAAACTGAGATCTGTTAAAGGCCAAGGTCTCCCATTGCATCTCCTGTTGTCCTAAACTATATCGTGTCACTGGACCCAGATGGTTCCAGAGGAGAAAGTGAGGCTGGTGACTTTTCACAGCCCTCTCTCACTTCAGTCCAATTCACTTGTATTTCATTGTCCTCTTCAAGAAAGAAGAACAAACAATATTTATATGCTATATCTTCACTTCCTGGTTTACCAATAACCTCTATTCTCATAATTGCAATTTTAGTACTATGGGGATTTCTTATTCACTGCTATCTTTCAAATCACTTAAATATTGTGGGTCCCATATATCTATTTCTTCCTTTTTTCCACTACCAGAGGAAAAAATTAGCTCTTCTGATTGACAAGGCCATCCCCTCTTCTTGTATCTTGTTTTCATCACTACCCTTCTCTTTTCTAGGAGCTTGACCTTTTAATCATCCCCCCCCCTCTCTCTCCATGATTTTTAATCTTTCCTTATGCATTAGTTCCCTCTCAACTGCTTCACTGATTACCCCTAACGTGTGAACATCTTCAATTGCTACCATCATCTTTTTCAATTATTGGCCTACATATTTCTTCCCTTTCATAATCAATTTTTGGGGGTAGATATTAAGGGAGAGGATTTCACTTTCTCACTTCTAATTCACTTCTTAGCCCTTAGTAGTCTAGTTTCCTGTCCTGACCCTGTGATTGAAACTTCTCTCTCCAGACTCACTAATGAGCTCTTAATTCCTTAATCCAAGAAATAATTTTCATTCGTTCCTCTTGTTCTCTCTCTGCAGTTAAAACTCCTCTGGCGCCTAATACATGTTTTGTCATGGTTCTTCTGTCTAACTAATCTTTTCCAGGCTCCTTTATATCTATGTTGCTCTATTTTGTGTATGCACACACATCTTCTATGTTGATAGATAGATCAGTCTATAGATAGATAGATGAATGGGTGGATAGATTGATGGATGAATGGATCAACAGGTAGATAAGATATTTTTTAAACAATTTCTATGTATCAGGAATGTGCTATACATGGGTTTATTTCAGGGCATTCTCCTGTACTCTCTTCTCTTCTCCTGGCACTGGTAATTTCTCCCTCTTTATGATTTCTTCAGCTTTCCTGGGCTTAATTATTATCATTATGCAGATAACACTCAAATTTCCATATCTAGCTCTCACCTCTCTCCTAAGTTATATATATATATATATATATATATATATATATATATATATATATATATATATATAATTATTATTAGTGTATCTTGAACTGCTTGTTAGGATTTCTATCTAGGTATCTCTTATATGCATCTTAAACTCAGTGTGTCTCAAAATGAACACATTCTTTTTTTCCCTAACTCCTTCCCTCATCCTAAAAGTTCTATTTTTGTCCACTATTCCCTCAGACAACTAGCTTCATATCTTAAGAATCCTCCAGAAGGTCTTTATTCTCATTCAACCCAGCATGTCCTATCAACTGTAAAACCTTGTCAATTTCAACTCCATGTTGTCCCTCATATTCTTCTTTTTTTCCTCACACATGGTCACTGCCTTAATTCAGACCTCTCATGTATTTAATGTAGACAATTGTACAGCAGGGAGATCAATTATGAGGCAATCTCTCTCTCTGATTCCTACACCTCATCATTCAATTTTTCTTCTGACTGCTCCTTCCATCCATCTATCCATCCATTCATCCACCTATCTATCGTCTAACACATAGATACTAGACACTGCTGTTCCCTTACTCAATGTTTCCTGCTCCCTCTTGGACAAAATACTATCTCCTCTATGTGGCATTTACAATCTGGCTCCAACCTATTTTTTCCAGGAACATTATATATTAGTCCTTTTCACAAATTCTGCTTTTACAAAAAAGCATGTTTAATAATTCTTTCCTCTATGCAACATTCCATCTTCTGTTTCCATGCCTTCACACAGGCTATCCTACCCTACCTGACATGTTCTTGCTCCTTACCAATACCTTTTTGAATCCTGAGCTTTCTTGGAAACTCGGCTTAAGTATTATCTCCTATAGCAATCTTTTCCTTATTTTCCCACCTGTCATTGTGTCCTTCCTGAAATCATTTTGTACCTATCCCTATTTCCTTATGTGTGTGCATATTTACCTATTAGTAGAATACATCCTCCTTATTTTTGTTTCTTTATTCTCAATATTTAGCCTATCTCATTAATAGAATACAACCTCTCTGAAGACAGGGATTATGTCATTTCTATATTTGTATTCCCAGGAAGACTCCCTGGAACAAAGGAGGTATTTAATCAATGTTTGTTGAATTCAGTGGCATTCCCACCTGCCTCCTCTAAGAGACTTGTTTCACAGTGACAGAACGCCAGAGATGAGGTCAATTGAAGGAATATTTTTTTTTTAAAGTGAGGCAACTATTTAAACTAGTCATGAAGACATGAGTTCAAATTTGAGCTCAAGCACTTACTAGCTATGTGCCTCTGGGAAAGTCACTTTACCTTGTTTACCTAAAGTTTCCCCAACCATAAAATGGGAATAGTAAGGGCATCTACCTTTTAGGATTGTGATGAGAACCAAATTAAATAAGATCTGTAAAGTGCTTAACTCAGTGCCTGGTATATAATAGATACTTAATAGAAGCTTCTTTACTTCCTTTGCAAAACTTAAGTACTAGGTCTTCATAACACTTGAGGAATAAGGTCTTATGATTTCTGAGGGAGGATTGTATGACTTCACTCTATATTAGTATTTTGGGGGAAAGCCCTGATAGTTTCAACCTAGTTATCACAATGATAGCATATTTTCTTTTAGGGAGATAATCTATCCTTCCACATAGAACTTCACACAATCAGTTCTCCTTTCCATATAGATTGCCTGGCTAGTTTAACTAAAAGGAAAGATATTTTCTTTTTGAGGCAAATTTGCTTATACATGTTGTGTAGATTTCTCTCCCACCTTTTTTCCTCTTGGCTTCTGGGAGAGTCTCATTATTTTTAGAAAAATTCTCCTAAGACTCTTCAGCTTATATGCATTTGTTAGTCCAACAAGGTTTGTTTGAACACCAATCTGTTTTCAAGCATTCAAAATAGCTGGGAGGAGAGGAGGTAATGGGATGAGGAGAAGAGAAAAACTTGGAAAGAACAGTGGCAGAGGGGGAAATGGGAGGATGGGAGAGTTCTCAGCCTTTACTGGTCACACATTCGAATCACCAAAAAAGGGACAAGGAGTCTACAAGATTCTCTGTGAATAAATAAGCTTTGTGGGTCAAGTACAGAAAGTGCCTGCAGCTGTATTTGCCTCAGCTTCCAGGGCCCTTAGGCAGCTATAATTCAAAAATTTCAGGGTTACTGGAAAAGATCTTTAGGTCCCAATTTTAGCTCTGGTTCGCTAGAGAACTAAGCTCTGACTTAGTAGAGCACATTTATATTCTAATGGCTTATTCTGGGCTGTTCTTCTAGATTTCTGGCTTTTCTCCAAACCTGCAGGAAAAGCTACATCCCTAAGCCAGAGATCCTTAACCTAGGATTCCCACTTCAAAGAGTTTGTGGACACATTTAAGTGTTTCTGTGAAGTTGGATGAAAAAAAAATGCATCTTTGTTTTCACTATTTTTTAGCTGAAAATTGACATTTCCTTCCATTTTTAAAATACATGATTCTGAGAAGAGGTCTGTAAAAATAACCAAAATCCTAGAGGCATACATGATGATACAGAAAGGTTAAGAATTCTGAGCCTAAAATGATTGGATTTCTCCCTCCATCCTGACCTGACTTAAAGTTTGAGAGTTTTCAATCTTGCTAATTCCACAAATTGGGGAAGGTCCATGAGAGTCAACTTGACATAGTAAATAGAGTACTGACCCTGGAATTAGAGAAATATGGTTTCAAATGTTGCCTGAGATTCTTATTGTGACTCATTCTAGGTTGTTCTTCATCTTTATTACTTCTAAAAGTTTTTGTGAGAATCAAATGAAATAAAGTATGTAGAGATACACATTTTAAGTTGTTTTTTAAAATGTCAATTATTATTATTATTCTGTATCCATTCCTAATTGGTAAATGTGTTATTTCCATCAACACCCACCTCCTGTCAAAACCAACTAACAAATAGACAAGCTAATCAGTGCATTAATACTAAAAAAAATATAATGAGGCATCTAGATGGTATAGTGGATAGGGCACCAGCCCTGGAGTCAAATCTGGCCTCAAACATTTAATGTTTATTAATTGTGTGACCCTGGGCAAGTCACTTAAATCTAATTGCCTCACCAAATAAATGAATAAATGAATTAAAATAATTGACAGGGAGTCAGGAGACCTGGGTTTTTAGTTTTATCTGTCCTAATTAAGTGTGTAGTCATGGAAAAGTCACTTCTCATTGGGAATAAGTTACCTTGTCTACAAAATAAGACTAGATGACTTAAGATTCCTTTCAACTATAACATTTGGTTATATGTTCATTATAAGTTTCTATGTAGTAGGAGGAAAGATGAGAATGTCAGGTAAAATCAACAAGATTTAACAGTAGCTTAGAAAATGGATGGGAGAAGAGGTAAGGAAAGGAAGTCCAAGCCAGCACTGGAAAATGAGACAGTTTGTCTTTTAACAGTGTTTATCTCTACACTATTTCTTTTAGTGGTGTATAAGGATATGCTGACCATGAACCCTCTTACCACTTGTAATGTAAGATTTGGGTGTCAGATAGCAGGAGGATTGCGATCCAATAGATCACAGAAACATATATACATTCACTTATAAGCACAACTCAAAAAAATACTTCCAAAAGTTTAGAATGATGCCTTAATTCTCTTATTTATAAAGAGATGAACTTGAACTACCTCTCCTTGCTCAGGTATAAATCCAATAATTCTATTTTATCAGAAGAATTAAGATAAAGTCCTCAGATATATAGAATAAAGACTGATGAGGATGCATTGGATGGATATAGATCTAGGCTTTTCCTCATATCAGTATAATCAAATATTATTGACACATGGCCAAACTCCTTTCCATTTGAGGATGATAAAGTTTAAACTAACTTTAAGGGTCCTATAATCCAATCCCTTCATTTTCCAATTGAGGATAGTAATACCTACTGATACTTTGCCCAAGTCCTCGTGGTAGTCAATGACACAGAAGGGATTTGAATCCAGGTCCTTCAACACAAGATCCACCACTCATTTCACTCTTCTACAGGCTCAGAGGCAATAGGAAACCATAAAAGGTTTTTGAGCAAGGGAATGACAGTGAAAATAATGATAATGATGAAGAGGAAGAGGAGAAAGAGGAGACTACTAATCATACTAACTTTTATTAGTAATTAAAAATTTGAAAATCCCTCATATGTTATCTCATTTAGCCATCATAATAACTCTGTAAGGATGCTGCTAATATGATCCCCATTTAATAGATGAAGAAACTGAGGCTGAGAAAGGATATTTTCATATAGCTAGTCAGTAAATTAGGGGAAAAAAATCAAACTATGGTCTTGGCCCTTTTAACTACATTATCTAACTACCTATGGAAAATGTTTTGTTTGTAGAGTGTAATGTCCTGACTGCTCTCTGGAGGACGTTGGGATCAGCACAAGTTCTTGTTCTTAGTGGAGGAGTGAAGGAGGCTGGTGAAAGATGGAGTCTGGGATCTGAAGTCTGGAGCCTGAAGTCTTCTCTGTGTCTGTGGTTGAGAGCTATGGCTGAGAGTCTTGAGAGTTATGGCTGAGAGTCTTCTGTGTCTGAGACTCCCTTAAATACCTTAGTACTATTACATCACTACAACACACTGAGCATGCACAACCATTACATCATCATCATCATTATCATCATCATCATATTAAGTAGGGAACCATTATCTCACAATGAGTAGGTGCTTAACTATAAGTACCCTGTTGCCCTTAATTCAAGTATACCTTTTCAGAGTTCCAGACCTCTACAGTAGAGGATGAATTTGAAAAGGAAAAAAGTTGGAAACAAAACAAAACAGCCTACTAGGAAATATTACATCAGCTTAATCAAGTGGTGATACAAATCTGAACTAGGTTGGTGGCTATGTATATGGAAAAAAAATGGAGGCAAAAGATGTTTTTAAAGATGGAATTGACAGAACTTGATTGGATTAAACAGGAATTGGAGGTAAAGAAAGAGTCAAAAGTGGCTCCAAAGTTTTGAGCCTGGGAAACTAAGGATTAGTAATGCCCTCAATAGAAATGTTAGTTTGGAGAAAGGTTAGGATTAGGAAGGAAAATTATATAGTGGACCTCAAACTTTTAAAATAGGGGGCCAGTTCACTGTCCCTTAGATTGTTGGAGGGCTAGACTATAGTAAAAACAAAAACTCACACTCTGTCTCTGCCCCTCAGCCCATTTGTCATAACCCAGCGGGCTGCATCTGGCCCACGGGCTGTAGTTTGAGAACCCCTGATAAATACAATTTTAGTTACACATATTGAGTTTAAGGCACTGACAGAACAGGAGCTGTCCAGCAAGCAGCTGTTGATCTGAGACTAGTCTTCAAAAAAGAGCTGAGTTGCATAGATAGATTTGGGAGTCATCTATATCACCTTGAACTCTCTAACCATAGCTGTTTTACCAGAATATAAAATAAACTATGATGTATATCCTGGGAGAAGATTAAAATATCTGTGTTTAGGGGCAGCTAGGTGGTGCAGTAGATAGAGCACCAGCCCTGAAGTTAAGAGGATCTGAGTTCAAATCTGCAAACACTTAACACTTCCTTCAGTTACTATGAGATCCTGGGCAAGTCACTTAACCCTAATTGCCTCAGCAAAAAATAAAATAAAATATTCATGTTAACTCTTCCCTTTCTCCACATTAAAAAACAAATCTTATTATTTAGAATCTGCCATTTCTCCAAAATATCCTCATATTATTGGCAAACTGATTACTTAATGCAATATATTTTTTAAAAGCCTCCTAATTACTTTACTTTTTTCACCAAAGGAAATGAAATTGGGTTATTGTTACCCCACTGTTTCCCAGGATTCATAAGAAGGGAGGTTAGGAGATTGTTGCTATTGTTGTTTTAATAAAATCATTCTTCTGTGTATTGTTATCTCTGAAGAGAAGCAGGTCCAAAGGAAAGGGGTAGAGGTAGTCATAGATTCTTACATTAAGATATGAGCAGTCAGATTTCTTGGAGATAGATTTTTCCCTTCTCCTACATTATAGCTGAATAGAGGGAATAGACAGACATAACAGAATTGGAATCATTTGGGAGTAAAGGGAAAAAAAAAATATATATATATATATATATATATAGATAGATAGATAGATCTATCTATCTATCTATCTATCTATCTATCTATCTATATATCAATGTGATAAAGTATCCTTCAATTCCAAAGGATTTGATCAATTCCCTTGCCACATGCTACAGAAAGAGAGGAAAGAATAATAGAATAAAGAAAGTTCTGAAACTTTACCCTTGAGGCCATTTTTTTCTAGTATCCTACTAGAAAAACTACTCCTCTCTCTCTCTCTCTCTCTCTCTCTCTCTCTCTCTCTCTCTCTCTCTCTCTCTCTCTCTCTCTCTCTCTCTCTCTCTCTCTCTCCAAAGGCTTTTTCTTTACTGATTTGTGCAAGAAAGGCAATGTCATATGACTGGCAATTCAATCTGACTTTCTGCCCTCTTGCAAATAAACAGCAGAACCCCATTATACGCTAGATCATCATTCTCCAAATTCAATACAAGTAATTCATGTCTCACTACACACAATCTTATGCATTTAAGAAAGCATGCAGGGGCAGCTAGGTGGCACAGTGGATAGAGCACCAACCTTGAATTCAGGAGGACCCAAGTTCAAATCTGGTCTCAGACACTTAACACTTTCTAGCTGGGTGACCCTGGGCAAGTCACTTAACCCCAGCCTCAGGAAAAAAAAAAAAAAAAAAAAAAAAAAGAAAGCATGCCATAGATCATTAACATAAGTCTCATTCTCTTAACACCATATTAAGAAATGCTTCCAATGTTCCAAAATACTTAATTTATAAAAATGGTTGGCCTATATGCTAAAATAGGTGACTAAAATGTCCATAGTTCTTAATCAAGAGATCTCATCATTAGGCATATACCACAAAGAAGTCAAAGTTAGAAAGAAAATTTTATTATTCACCAAAAGCAGTGCATATATATATATATATATATATATATATATATATATATATATATATATATATATTTGAAAGGAAAGGCCCTTTGATTGGGTGATGACTAGAGAAGTTGTGGTATGTTAATATAATGAACATCATTGCACCATAAGAGAAAACAAATGAGAAGAATTCACAAAAGCATTCAAGACTTTTAAGATCTGTTGCACAATAAAATAGAACCAAAAAAAATTATACTCTTTAACCACAAAAATGTAAATGAACAGGATAATAAAATAAAACTGAACATTGTAAAACTCAATAGCCAATCTTGACCTCAGAAAAGAATTGAGAAAATGGATCATCTTTGCAGAAATGACAGGGGTGAAGTGAGATCTATGGTTGAGAGCTATTGCCTAAAGTGTCAGACATAATTAATGTGCTTGTTGATTTTGCTAAATTGGTTTTTCTCTTTTGCTTTTTTGTTGCAAAGAATGTCTGAATAGGGCAAATGGAAGGATGGGTTTAGAAATTAAAGTGATATAAAAACAAAAAATTTCAATTTTTAAAACCATTGCCTGTAAATAAATAGCTGCCTTATCCAATGATAGAGTATCTCTTCTCCCTTGAAATTTCAAAGAAAAAGAATCACTTACTAGGTGAATTTTCCCTTTCTGTCACATATTCAGTGGCCAGTGGCTTCCTTGGCTGAAGTGGGAGAGACATATTTCTGGAATCTCTGAGTTCTCTTTTTTGCCAAAAAATGTGATAGAAATCAATTGCTCAGCTTATTCAAGGGATATGAGAATTGCCTGAGACATCAAGTTCACTTTTTAGTAATGCTGAATGATAAACACATTCTCCTACAGAACTAGTGGATACAGTAATAATTTTTTGTTATTGACTTTGGTGAGAACTGTGATTTTCTTGGTATAAAATCACTCTCTGTTGTGGTAGTTCTATTATTTGTCATACTTAACCCATTGCATTTTTCTCATTTAAAAACTATATGTTGTGAGAATGTATACCTATGGATCTATTTCTGTGTTTCATTAGGAATATTTTTCTGCTTCTCTTTCTCCTTCTACTCCTCATTTTTCTGCATCCATGGCCAGTCATTATGATAAGCACTATATAAATGTTATCTCATTTGATCCTCATAGTCCAAGTAATTGACTTAAAAACAAATTCTGGGGACAGCTAAAATTTGGTATTGGGGACTTCCAGGAAAGATTTCATCTTTATGTAGTTTGGCCATATAAAGGGGCTCCTCTATTTTCTATCTTTTGAGGAAATAACCATTAGTTCTATAGTGAGAGGATTAGACTGGCTAGCCTCCTCTATATTAAGGGTTTAGCAAAGTTGGTTTGAGGTTCTTTATTTTCTGGATCTGGCCCCTCTCCCGCAAGACCATGCTAGCTTCAAAAAGGAAATTTATATCCATATATCACACAGGTTCTAGATTAAAAGCAGAGCTCAATAAAACCCAAGGAATTATTTTGACATAGAGTGGCAGCATGTTCCAATGAACACAACTGAAGATTCATCTGGGAAAAGAGGAAAGGCTCCATTTCAGAGAAAAAGGTCTAACACAGAAGCTAGGTGAGATGTGAAGGAAATGTCAAACCTGGAATTAGGAAGATATACTTCCTTGAATTCAAATCTGGCCATAAACACTTACTAACTGTGTGATTCTAGAGAAGTCACTTAACTCTATTTGTCTCAGTTTCCTTAACTGAAAAATGAGCTGGAGAAGGAAATGGGAAACCACTTCTATATCTTTGTCAAGAAAACCCCAAGAGGGATCATAAAAAATGAGATATGACTGAAGAAGACTGAACAACAACCAATTGTATATGACACAATTTCTCATTGCAGGTTGTAGACTCATAGAAACTTATAGCTGGAAAGGATCTCGCAGATCCTTCAGTCTAAACATCTCAATATATAGCAGAGGAATCAGGGTCTTAAATAGACTTAAAGATTATCTAATTCAAGCTGAAGCCAAGAGTGTTTAAGAAACTCAATCATAGTCACAGAAATACTAAAAAGCAGAAGTAACATTTGGACCTGGTTGCTCTCCTATTCCAAGCTCTAGAGGTAATTTTCTACACCATTACTCTGACTCTTCCGGTGTCTATTTTCCCCCAGGAGTAGTAGTAGTACTCTGAGCCAACAAAACTTCATTTGACTCTTATCTTAATGACAGCTTCTTATCTAAATGAAATTCTTGGCTGGGGCCAAGAACTAGTTCCCACTTCCTTCTTCCTTGACTTCTTTGGAGGGACAAAAGATAGCAAATACCTTGATGGAAAAAAAGGCATCTTTTTCTAATCTAATTTTAATTTGTAGGGATTATCATTTCCATTAGATCCTTTATAACCAGTCCATTTTCAATTGTTCATGTCTAATTTTTAATCCCAAGATGGTCCCCTTCACTTTGTTTTATACACACTTAAGTCATTACCTCCTGCTGTCTGGTTAGTTTGAGCTAGGGAGAGTAAAACTCAATGTTATTACAGGACTAGAAAACATAATTAGGAAGCTAAATCATCTGCCAAAAATCAATGAAGTGCATTCCAGAGCCAAAACAATTAGGACTCTGTATGTGTGTACGTGGGTCGGAGAGAGAGAGGCAGATGACTCATTACTTTGGATTATTCACACCAAGAGCTGAAACTAGCAATTTTTTTGTGCTTAGGGCAAGTTGCACTTAAATGCACCTTCAAATCATTTGAGGTTAAAGGGTAGACAAGACCGCAGCTTTAACAATAATAAAAGCAATAAAAACAGCATTTATGTAACACTTTGCAGTTTACAAATTGTCTTATACATTGCTCTCTCATTTGATCCTCTCAACAATACTTTCCTTTAGTATGTGTCATCTGGGCTCTGACCAAGTCACTTCAAATCTCTCAGTCCGTTTTCTCATCTATTAAGTAAGTAAGTTGTTCTTTATAAACTCTAAGGTTTCTTTCAGCTTTATACTTATGATCTTCCAATCTTCTAAAGTGATTCTTACTCATTGATTTCTTGGCTGCTAACAAAATATAAAAGTAGCATTTGTGCTAACATTTTAAATTAGTTTCTTAAATTTTATATCATGTGCATTCCTTTTTTTCTTTAAAAAAAATGGACAACTTTATTTGACCTTCTCCCAGAAAGCCATCCTCTATAATATTAAAAAAAAAAAAAAAAAAAAAAAAAAAAAAAAAAAAAAAGCAGGGGGAAAATACTTCAGCAAATCTAAAAAACATATCAAAAAGAAGAAAAAAGTAGAAGGAGGAGGAAGAGGAAGAGGAGGAGGAAGAAGAGAAAGAAGAGGAAGAGGACAAGGAGGAGGAGGAGGAGGAAGAAGAGTATAGTCCCCTACCTCTGCAAAGAAGGAAAGGTGGTGCTTTCTTATCTTTCTTCTTTGGTGGCAAATTTATTCATTGTAATTTCTCTGCATTCACTTCCCATCATTTTTTTAATCGTTCTTTCCATTCACAATATTGTAAAAATGTTGTATATTGTTTTCCCATTTCTGCTTAATTCACTTTGCATCAGTTCATATGTCTTCCCATATTTCTCTGTACTTACCATATCTATTATTTTTTGCAATGCAATCATATTCCATTATGTTCATATATCACAATTTGTTCAGTCATTCCTCAGTCAATGTCCTTTATATTTCTGTACCCTCTGACAAAAGTCTGGGTCAATATTTAGTTATGGTTCTATCTGAACCACTGATCACCCCCATCAAGTTGGAAAAGAAATGAAGAACTAAATGAAGATCTTATTTCTTGGCATATATTGACTTAGCATCATAAAATCATCAGATTTAGAGCTAGAAATTACCTTAGAGATTATTCATTGCATTTCTCTCATTTAAAATATGTGGATGTGTGTGTGTGTGGATGTGTGAAAGAGAATGTTTATGGATATGTTTCTATATCTAATTATGAATATTTTTTGCTTCTCTTTCTCCTTCTACTTCTCCTCTTCCTCCTCCTCTCCTTTTTCTGTATTCCCTTCAACTGTTCTGAATCACCAGATGTGCTGGTCAGAACAGCAGACACAGTCCAAATAGTAATAGGTCATAGGTGGGTTCTCCATCTGGATAATGAAAGCACCTGCAAAAAGTCAATGATTGAGCTGACTGCTTCAGCTATAAATACCCTCATTGGCTACCAGAGAAAAAGAAGTAGGAGTTGGGAAGTTAGGTCCTTGTCAGCTAAACACTGCATATGTATGTATTAATTGCTTTGAATTCAAGGCCATCCTTAAAGTTGGCAAGTAATATAGTGGAAAGAGGTAGCTCACTGAGGGAATATCCTCATTTAAGTAGTTCCATTTTCATAGCTAAAACAATTTTGAGGATATTTACTCTTTTAATAAATGGAATCACATTAAAAATTTCTCTTTTATTATATGGCAAAAATATCAATCTCAAAGCTAAGACATCTAGATTCTGGTCCCTGCCAGCTTCACCACTTACTAGTCCTATCAGTTTTGCCAAGTCACTAAAAAATTTTCTCTAATCATTGGCTTCCTTATTTTTAAATAGGGATAGTTATTATTGTTATGTACCCAATATTTATATAATGTTTTAAGGTTTGTAAAGAACTTTCCAAATGTTTTCTCTTATGACCTCATAATCCTGAGATACCATTATTTTTATCATCCTTATCTTATAGGAACTTGAGGCAGGGAGGTTAGGTGATTTGTCCAGAATCATACAACTAATATAAATTGGGGCCAGATTTTAAAATCATGTGTTCCTTACTCCAAATTAGACATTGTATTTATAATTATCCCTCCCACATACAATGCAACTTTCCCCATTTTGGTTTCAATATATGGCAAGTTGTCATAAGAAATTAAATGAGAATTTGGGGGGGAGTTTTGTAGAAGCCACAGGCAAAGGTCTGCAGACAACCCAGAAAAAGTTTAGAATCTCAGAAATACATAAAATAGTATTATATAATGTCAACATATTTTAATCTCTAAACATCATAATTCAGATTTTTTCTGCTATCAAAGGAGAGCCAAAAATTATGCAGATTTTCCAGATCACAGGGGCACTATGACCTAACCCCACCATGATGTGGAAGAGATAACTGTACTAGGCCATCCAACTGTCTTGCTCACTTGTAGTCTTTCAGTGATACTGTAGAGAAGCTTATTTGTAAATTGTTAAATGCTATCTGAATACAAAATATTGCTCTTTAGCCTCACTCATAAGTTGAAATGCAAATATTTTTGTGTATTTTGGTCATTATTATTTGAAATTGATATGTCAGGTAATGCTTGTTAGCTGTATATGATAAACACTAGGAAAGACCAACATGAAGAAAATGTGGAGATCATCCACTTAGCCTCTAGTCTCTTCCTTTTCCAGTCTGTATGCTAACCTTTTTAGTCCACAATTCTGTTATTACTTCGTTACTCAGAAACTGTCAGTGGTTCCCTAATAACTACCCAAATAAGTCCATTTCTTTCAATATCCAAGGCCTTTCTATGTACCCAGTCAACCCGCTTAATCTATTATCAATTATTTGTTACTTTCTCTTTTAAAAAAAATATGGTTTTCTGCCTCTGCTTGAAAAATCTTTCTTCTTATCTCTCCCTTTCCAGTGTTTTCAGTTGTTAAGACATTTTCCAACTGTATCTGATTCTTGACCCTTTTTAGGGTTTTCTTGTCAAGGATAGTGGAAATGGTTTGCCATTTCATTTTACAGATTAGGAAACTGAGTCAAAAAGGTTTAAGTGACTTGCTCAGAGTCACACAACTACTAAATGGCAAAAGTCACATCTAAACTCCGGTATTCCTGACTCCAAGTCCAGTACTCTATCTATAATGCCATTTAGTTAGTTGCCTTTCCACTGTCCATACTTCCAACAGGTAAATATTGAGTGTTTACTATGTCCATTATTCAAAATATGGTTCATATGTATTTCTCTCCTGAAACCTTTAACCATCTTGTAGAATAGATTATTCCTTCAACTAACTCTTGGCATTATCTGCTTATGTCATTACTGGAAGCATATCACCTACCACTCTATTATAACTAACTGTAGTTATTTTGTATACTGGTTTTAGCTGTGTTGGGAATGGGGAGGGACTATATTTATATATTTCTTTATATTCCCTATGATACTTAGCACAATGTCTTCTACACAATAGTTGTGACAGAAATATCTGTTGATTGATTGATTGTGACTAGAGATAGAAATAATTGTACATTTTATGACAAGTGTATACTTATGAACATAAAGTTAGATTTTGTCTCCAGGGGCAAAGCTGGGAATGAGTCACAAAGAAAAAAACAAAAACCCACCCTCAGCTCAGTTCTTTTCTGAGCTGTCTTTCTCAATGAACATTGCCACTCAAAGTTTGTTCGTAAGTCCTTGTCATCACGTTACAGAAAAACTTCATGTCAAAATCCTAGGAGTGCTGGGAGCTGTCTGGATTTAGGGGGAAATTGAAGTGTTTGAAAATTATCACTGGGACAGAACATATTAATGGAAATTTTAATAAGTTGTAGGCAATGTACAGAATAGCCTAAAACAGAAGGACTAGACCTTAGTAACAAGCCAAGATCTTCATTTTCCATATTAGGACACCAGGGTCCATTCTTTGAAGTACAACAATTCCTTCCCTAACTAAGATATCTGTACAAAGGCATATATAAAACCCATATAAAGCAGATTAAAGTTAATCTTGGAGAGGAAGGCCTTCTACAAAAGGAAAGGCCTCAACAAAAAGAAAAGCCTTTTTTTTTTAAATTTTTATTTTATTTTATAATTATAACATTTTTTTGACAGTACATATGCATGGGTAATTTTTTACTACATTATCCCTTGCACTTACTTCTATTCAG
This sequence comes from Sminthopsis crassicaudata, assembly GCF_048593235.1. Taxonomy (NCBI): domain Eukaryota; kingdom Metazoa; phylum Chordata; class Mammalia; order Dasyuromorphia; family Dasyuridae; genus Sminthopsis; species Sminthopsis crassicaudata. Next base: position 362,476,800 of record NC_133620.1, read on the forward strand.
ATTTTTTTCCCTTCCTCCCCCAACCCCCTCCCCCAGATGGCAAGCAGTCTTATATATGTTAAATATATTACAGTATATTCTAGATACAATATATGTGTGTAGAACCGAATTTTTTGTTGCACATGAAGAATTGGATTCAGAAGGTAAAAATAACAGTTTACATTCATTTCCCAGTCCTTTTCTGGATGTAGCTGGTTCTGTCCATCATTAATCAATTGGAATTGGATTAGCTCTTCTCTATGTTGAAGAAATCCACTTCCATCAGCATACATCCTCGTACAGTATCATTGTTGAAGTGTATAATGATCTTCTGGTTCTGCTCGTTTCACTCAGCATCAGTTGATGTAAGTCTCTCCAAGCCTCTCTGTATTTCTCCTGTTGGTCATTTCTTACAGAACAATAATATTCCATAACATTCATATACCATAGTTTACCCAACCATTCTCCAATTGATGGACATCCATTCATCTTCCAGCTTCTAGCCACTATGAAAAGGGCTGCCACAAACATTTTGGCACATACAGGTCCCTTTCCCTTCTTTAGTAGTTCCTTGGGGTATAAGCCCAGTAGTAGTATGGCTGGGTCAAAGGGTATGCACATTTTGATAACTTTTTGGGCATAATTCCAGATTGCTCTCCAGAATGGTTGGATTCTTTCACAACTCCACCAACAATGCATCAGTGTCCCAGTTTTCCCACAGCCCCATCCAACATTCATCGTTATTTGTTCCTGTCATCTTAGCCAATCTGACAGGTGTGTAATGATACCTCAGAGTTGTCTTAATTTGCATTTCTCTGATCAATAGTGATTTGGAACACTCTTTCATATGAGTGGAAATAGTTTTAATTTCATCATCTGAAAATTGTCTGTTCATATCCTTTGACCATTTATCAATTGGAGAATGGCTTGATTTCTTATAAATTAAAGTCAATTCTCTGTATATTTTGGAGATGAGGCCTTTATCAGAACCTTTAACTGTAAAAATGTTTTCCCAATTTGTTACTTCCCTTCTAATCTTGTTTGCATTAGTTTTGTTTGTGCAGAAACTTTTTAATTTGGTGTAATCAAAATGTTCTATTTTGTGATCAATAATGGTCTCTAGTTCTCCCTTGGACACAAACTCCTTCCTCCTCCACAAGTCTGAGAGGTAAACCATCCCATGTTCCTCCAATTTATTTATGATTTCATTCTTTATGCCTAAATCTTGGGCCCATTTTGATCTAATCTTAGTATGTGGTGTTAAATGTGGGTCCATGCCTAGTTTCTGCCATACTAATTTCCAGTTTTCCCAGCAGTTTTTGTCAAATAATGAATTCTTATCCCAAAATTTGGGATCTTTGGGTTTGTCAAAGATTAGATTGCTATTTTTATTCACTATCTTGCCCTGTGAACCTAACCTATGCCACTGATCAACTAGTCTATTTCTTAGCCAATACCAAATGGTTTTGGTGACTGTTGCTTTATAATATAGCTTTAAATCAGGTACACTTAGACCACCTTCCTCTGACTTTTTTTTCATTAGTTCCCTTGCAATTCTCGACCTTTTATTCTTCCATATGAATTTTGTTGTTATTTTTTCTAGGTCATTAAAATAGTTTCTTGGGAGTCTGATTGGTATAGCACTAAATAAATAGATTAGTTTGGGGAGTATTGTCATCTTTATTATATTCGCTCGGCCTATCCAAGAACACTGAATGTCTTTCCAATTATTTAAATCTGACTTTATTTTTGTGGCAAGTGCTTTGTAATTTTGCTCATATAATTCCTGACTCTCCTTTGGTAGATATATTCCCAAATATTTGATACTATCGACTGTTATTTTGAATGGAATTTCTCTTTGTATCTCCTGCTGTTGGATTGTGTTGGTAATGTATAAAAATCCTGAGGATTTATGTGGATTTATTTTGTATCCTGCGACTTTGCTAAAATTCTGAATTATTTCTAATAGCTTTTTAGCAGAGTCTTTGGGGTTCTCTAAGTATACCATCATGTCATCTGCGAAAAGTGACAATTTGATTTCTTCATTTCCTACTCTAATTCCTTGGATCTCTTTCTCAGGTCTTATTGCCAAGGCTAGAGTTTCTAGTACTATATTGAATAGTAATGGTGATAGTGGGCAACCTTGTTTCACTCCTGATCTTACAGGGAAAGGTTCTAGTTTATCACCATTACATATGATGTTTACTGAAGGTTTTAAATATATGCTCCTTATTATTTTAAGGAATAGTCCATTTATTCCTATACTCTCAAGCATTTTTAGTAGGAATGGATGTTGGATTTTATCAAATGCCAAAAAGAAAAGCCTTGAAGTAAATAAGGGATTAGAGAGACATATCATAATTATACAGATCCTATGAGCCTATAGAAGTTACCTATGAGGTCATTTAGTCCTAATCCCTCCATTTTACAGATAGGAAAATAGGGTAACATAGAGTAGTGGAAAGAACACTGGTTCTGGAATCAGAAGATATATGTTCAAATTCTGATGCCATTGCCTCCTGCTTGGTTAGGTAAGTTATCAACTGATTAGGACTTTATTTTCCTCTTCAGTAAAATGTGTGAGGGTGGGATAAATGGTTTCTAGCTCTTAAATTTCTGCTCTGGCAGAGTCTGAAAAGGATGAAGGAATTGCCCAGAATTCTATGTGTAATAAGGATAAGAATTAGGATTTGAATTCAACTTTTATGACTTCAAGTTCAGCAGAGAGCATGTGTTAACTAAAATTTGTTTCTCACAGATACCTTTGCTTTTACCTAGATGCCTAGAAAAACAAACATTTATTAAATGACTACTAGAAATGTGAACTATTATTTTAACCATCTTTAATTCAAGCATTTATCAAATACTTAGTATGTACTGGTGCTGTGCTAGGCCCTAAGAAAAAGAAGAAGTAAAGTGGGAATTGCAGGTATCAGAGATTATCACCTACAAAGTCCATTTCTGATGGCTTATACCCTCTGATACACAGATACACAGTAAACCTTTCTCTTTTCCCCAGATTATCCTTTTTGATGATCCAAAAGGAATTTTAAGAACTGACCTACTTGCTTTCAGTGAGATTTAGACATGAATGAAACTATTCCTGACTTATCTCCAGGGTATACTGGTAAATGTTTAACAATCAGCTTTTGTAAACATCCATCCATTCATCTATCTATCTATCTATCTATCTATCTATCTATCTATCTATCTATCTATTTATCTATCTATAGATATATGTGTATAATACTTATCTATATGTATGTATATATGCATGCAAAACATACTCAAGTTTAATCTGCATCATTAAAATTTTTTTCCATCACTTTAAAATCTAGACAATCAGCAAAACTATAAATCAAACCCAGATCCATAGCATTTTCTGATTTCCAAAGTGCAAATTTACTTACTAAAATTTTTTAAATTGGTTCTCGGGAGTTAATTAAGGCTGGTTTCAGCACACTCCTCCTTATCCTCTTGGCTACTCTATTCTTTGTGTGTGTACATTCTGTTATTTGTTCTTGAAAACCATTTATCTATGATATAATAGATCATTGGATGAAGAGACACAAAGATTCAAGAAATGAATGAACTATAATGAAAATCCCAAACCTTTTCTCCATCCTTTAGCCCTATACCATATGGATAATTTCCAAATCTATTCCTAACATGGGAATTGACTGGAGCAAGTCTATATTGTTCATAGCTGTTTCTATTATTTTCTACTCCTGGAGTCTTAGGAGGGCCACAATATTATTCAGTTTCATAATAATGCAATATTATACAAAAATGGTTCTGAGACAGCCTTTTGGAGGTTAATTTATTTCACCTTTCAATTTTGATGGCAGATCTGATGATTTAAAGATCATAAAATATCAAACTAGAGGAGTTTTCAATCTAGGTTGTTAATAAAGATTTTTTGATTAATTAATTCATCTCTCCAAACAAATTACAATTTCTATACCTTAAAAAATGCTTTCCTCCCCCAAAGTAGAAGAGATCATTTGGACCAAGACTTGCTCAGAGGTGAGGTTAACTTGAAGGTTTCCTATCTGCTTATCAGTGTACTTGCCCTCTTCTCACCCCCGAAGGAGTTATTTTTCATCAGAGAAGAAACCTGACAAACCTCTCAGCAGCTGAGCTGTAAATCTTCTTACCTCTGACTTGTTAATAGTTTTTCTTGCCACCTCTTCTGATAATCCAAGGTAATTGTTATGAAATATGGGCTTGTTCCCTCTCTCCAGCTGCTGCTCTTCTTCCTATGCCGCATCCTGGGGTGAAGCAGAAACATTGTGTTTTTCAGTGGATGTTCATTTCCAGGGCAATAGATGTTGGGACCAAGTACGTAATGTCCTTATCTGATGGCAGGCAGAGTATCATGCATCTGACAGCTGAGAGTTAAATTCTATAATCTCCCCATCTTCCAAAAAGATTTCCTCCTTTTTTTGTTTGGAATAGTACATGCTTATAAGTTTTATTTGCAGAGGGGGAGGAAGAGACACAGAGTCCCATCTTCAAACAATCTAACAAACCTATTGCTACATTTAATTAGACTTTTAAAAAACAGCTTTAATGGAAATTTTGATTCTCCACTTAACAGTTGGCTTTGGTTTCAAATGATTCAGTTTTCATCCTTGATCATCCAGCAATTGATACTTGATGAACAGTTGGAAAATGATTGTATTTTTTCTAATTAATCAGGATACCATGGGTACACTCAAAAAAAAAAAAACTTCTGGAAATATTCTTATTAAAGACACAACTGTCGATGTTATTGAACAGAGATTCTTCATCTGATATTTATGAAATTATTTTTTCCCCAATATTTTGATAACTATTTCTCACTAATTGGTTTCTCTGATGATCCTATATTTCATTGCATTTATTTTAAAACACCCTGAGAAGGGATCAATATGCCTTTCCCAGACCACAAAAGGGAACCACCACTCAAGAATTAATTGCCCTTGATGTAGAAGCAAAGAACCATGTCACTTTGTTCCTTTATATTCCCTCTACCTAATGCTTCAAGGAATATATAGCAATTCAATGAATGCAACTGTCTTTGAGGTTTACACAGTAAAAGGAAACAGAAATACAAGGAGTGCTACCCAGTTATCTTATACTTGAGCTAGAATACTTTGCTCTGAAGGGTCCTACTTGACTTGCTTGTTCTTCTTCATCTCCATTGGAGAATAATGGGCCAACCTAAATACTATCCTAAATGTTCAGTTTTTCTGTACTTTTATGTGATACTTACAGGCAAACTCAGAGAAGATGATGCTCTTATAAGGACCATAAGCAGTAGTTGCTTCCTTCTTGATCTATAAATTAATTGCTTTGAATTACTGATTTTGGTAAGAACAGCAATTGCCCAATAGGCACTTCTGGCTTTTGGTGAAAGTTTAATCTTAGATTCTTGATTTCACAGTATTAATTTGGGACATGAATCCAATCAATTGTCTCCATCTAAAATTATATGTAGTTTATGTATCCATTCCAGGAAGCAATTGATGTATCAATTACCTCTGAAATAATGTATTCAAAGCATTTTGTAAATAGCAAAAATCAAGTCAACATCAGCTAACTGTTACTTCTATTGTTACCTTGTTATATAATATAATAAACTTACAGTCAACTCAAATGTAGTGTCATGACAGGCATCTCTCTGTGTCTCTATCATCTGTTTCTGCCTCTCTTGTTATCTCTATGTCTATTTGCCTCTCTCTCTCTCTCTCTCTCTCTCTCTCTCTCTCTCTCTCTCTCTCTCTCTCTCTCTGTCTTTCCCTTTCTGTCTCTGTGTCTCTCCTTCTGCTTCTCTCTTTGTCTCTATAACTTTGCCTCTCTTTGTCTCTATCTGTCTCTCTCTCTCTCTTTGACTTTCCCTCTTTCCCTCCATCCTTTTCTTTCTCCTTTCTTTTCTCTCTTTCTCTTGCAAAGGGTACTCATACAAGTAGTTCAAAGTTTCCTATATTTCTACTATTTACTACTTTAGTTTTTGAGATCCCATTGGTGTGATCACCATTTAACAAATCAGCCACAATGATACTGTTAACTCTTAATTAAAAACATTCACTAAACTGAAAATAAAGTAAAAAGAATTAAAATGTAACATTCCACCCACAAACCGGGAATATACTTGCTTATCAATATATATGCTGTCTATTGGAAGAAAATAAACCCAGACTTATACAATCACATTTTGAAGGAATATGAATAGGAGACATGTGTCCAAGGCTACTCACAACTCTGGACTATGAGACTTGGTGTCCTTTGTCTCTTTCAGGGACTTATAATTTAATATTATTCTGTTATTAGAGAGACAATATGAAGGATTCAGAGAAATATAGGAAGATTTGAATGTTCTGATGCAGAGAGGAGTCTTTGAATGAGGGAAAACAAGATATACAATGACCACAGTGATGCAGATAAAAAAGATGCAAAAAGGATATTGAGTATAGTATCATTGTAATGATTATTCTTTGACCCAGAGAAAGAAAATGCTTCCACCCTTCTTTTGTAGAGGTAGGGCACATAGAAATATACAGTATATTCCTTTGCTGTGCCTACTTTCAGATCACTTCTCTTTGGGGCTTCCCTGTCTACAAATTGGGCCACGCCACTTATCTGCTAGTTCTTCTTTGAGGCTGCCGAAGCCATGTTAAAAAGTTTTTCAGAAAAATGGGAACCCTAACCTTTAGATGTGCAGAGATTTTTCAGGTTTGCCCCCTTGGCTGGACCCAAGAGTTTTCTACCTTTCAGGTAGTGGATGGACATGCAAGGAAAAGCAAAAGCAAAAGCCCATTTTCCTCCAATCTCTACTTCCCTGCAAAAGATGGCAAAGTAGGTTTAGAAGATATGTTTCTAGGATGGATTAGAGCTCTCAGCTCTGAGAACTCTTCTCAGACCTAACTCTGTTTTTTCTTATGACCCACTCAGAGTTTGAGGGTTGACCAACAACTATGGTACCAAAGCAGGATCTCTTTTTGTCAAAAGACACACCTTTATTTTATATAAGATAAAGTAAGAAACCCAACATCCATAAATCTTCCAACCAAGGCACAACTAGGCAATGTACATTTATCTCATAGTTAACAAACATTGCTAGACATTAGGGTTTCCTAGACATTAACTCCTAAGTCCTCATATCCATCATATGCAAATTAAATGCTAGGAACCAGAATGCATCAACTACTTTTACTTTGAGTGACAGGCCTTTTTTCCCCTGTGAGTTACTTTCTTGTGTTTTTCTCACAGCTGTCTTTTTTCCTGCCATTTACTTTTAATAAAGTTGTTCAAACTAGAAATGACATCACTCTATATAATGAATCAATTAGCAAACATCTATTCAACACTTACTGTATGTTAGACAAAGTTTTAAGCTTTATGATACAAAACCAAAAGCGAGAGTCCTGCACTTGAGGATTTCACAGTCTAATATGAAAGACAACATGCACATATATGAGTCAGTACTATATATAGAAATATAATATGTAAATGTAATATTTATAAATGTATATATACATATAAATATACAGAGAAAATATATGCAAAAAACATCACTAGGTAGCTTTGGAGGAAAAAGCATTCAAATTTGGAAAATCAAAAGAGGCTTCATCCAGAAGGTGGTACTTGAGATGTGTCTTGAAGAAAACCAGGAATTTCAAAAAGCAAATAAAGAGGAAGGGCAAGGCAGACATAGCAGATGATAAATATCAAAGCTCAGAGGTGGATGATTGTGTCTTGTGTATGTAAGAAACAGCAAGTAGGTCAATAGTTAGGCCATAGGTGGCACAAAGGGGATACTATACAAACACTAGGAAGCTATAAATGACATGATTAGAAAACTGATTGTATATGTGAAATGAGTAAGACTAAGGGATGTCGTCAGGGTTGTGAACTTGAGTGACTGAAAAATTATATATATATATATATAAAGTCTACTGAAATAGGGAAATTCAGAATAGAGGTGGGTATAAGAAGAAATATTATGAATTATCTTTTGAACAAGTTAAGTTTAAGATACCTGTGGGACACTCAATTCTAAATGTCCAACAGACAGTAATATGAAACTGGAACTCGAGGGAGAAATGAGGAATAGATATACAGCTTTAGGATCTATTTGCGTAAAGACCATTGGATGAAAGGGAGATTAAGAGGTTACTAAGTGAGGGAATAGAGAGAAAGGAGAAGAGAATCCAGAACAGAACTGCAAAGTATACTCACAGTAAAAGTAACATAGATTATGACACAGGAAAGAATATTGAGGAATTGTGTTAAAAAATCTAAAGATGAAGGAGTTTCTGGGAGACAACTCTTAATCAATAGTATCTGTGCAGAAGATTCAAGATAATTCCAAAGTACTTATAATGAAAAATGCCATCCACTTCCAGAGAAAGAACTAAAGGAATCTGAATGCAGATTGAAACATACTATGTTTTACTTTCTTTATTTTTTCATGGTTTTAGGACAGTGACTTGCTATGATAAGGAGGGAAAGCATATGGTGAAAGAAAGATGTGCATAAAATTATTATCAAGATTCAAAGTCACTTTTTATAGCCAATTTTATTCAATTCACAAATAATTACACGCCAGGTCTCCACAAAGATCCATACAATTATCTTCTGGTTGTATGAAAATAACTATGGGTTCCTGAAGTCTGTGCTGGCATATTACAAATTTAGGCAGATTCTGCCAAGCTTCAATGACTTAAAGTATGGTTCTAACAACATAGAAAATCCGTTTTTATAAAATCCAGCCTAATTAAATTTTTTAAAAAGGCTCATGAAACATGAAAAAATACAAAATGATCCCCAGTCCTGTTTGGTTTACTTTTTCTTCTATAGTGATGGAAGCAAAGTAGCAGAAAAGGAATAAGATTCTGTTAAAGACCACATAGAATTTAGCCTCTCTCTAAATTTCACCTTGACTACTGGCACTTTACATGTGAGATTCTTGTCCAAAGACCACTGAATGAACAAATTATTGGAAGTACTACATGTTAACAATCTTTTTTTTCTTGTTATAAGAGAAAACAGAAGAAAGAAGAAAGTTGTAGATAAATGAAAAATATTTTACGCATTCTCCTTGAAAAGGGAAATAAGGATTGGCTAAATTCATTTTATTGTATACTTTATTAATGTCAGTAAAAGATAACCTAGACTTTACAGGAAAAAAGCAGCATTGCTAACTACTAACCTATATGCTTACCTTGCTTACCTTCCCATCTAACTAGAATTTTAGTGATAATCAGCTATACATATATAAATGAAATCTTCAATAGGTATTTTTTGTAAGGAAAAAAGCAGTATCTCAAAAGTGGCAATCCACAGAAGGCCATATCTTTACTATCATATAATAGATTGAATTATGTAGAAAAGATAAGATCAAATCATGATTTTTGCTGATATTTTAAAAACACATTTGATCCAGGAAGCAAAGTGCTACCACAAAGACTTTCTTTCATTAAAATGTCTCCAACCCATATCTTAATATAATTTCAAATTCCTTGAAAAATACAACCTTATTTGATAACCTTCTGATCATAAAATCAGTTGAGACAAAACAAATGTATCAATAGGGAGTGGTTGCTGAAGGTGTTCACCAGACTAATAGAGAAGAACAGATGCAGAATTGAAATTGAGGCATTGACCTTGGATTGTGAGGCCCTACAAATTTTATTATGCATGGATGACATCAAGCACAAACCCTTGCCTGATGGAAGGATTTAGTCTAACAGGATATACTCAACAAACCAGATGGATAAAGCATTGCCCAGATTATAAAATATAGTTAGGTAGATAACCTATGGAGCTTCTCCGGTGCATATATCTTTGACTCATGCATAAATTGAATTTAAGTGAGGCAGAATTGTGGGAAGTCATCAGTCTCCCTATCTCTACTGGAATTATTGGAGTCTCATGGCAAGACAAAAGCCAAGAGGACTGGCAAAGACTTAGGATGCAGTGGATGACTTTTTATGGTATTTTTGATGTTTAAACAAGTTCTAAGCAATGTATAGTAGTGCCTGTTTACACTGCCTTCATGAACCAGGGCAACAATTACTTATTCCACCAGGAAAGCGAACAGGAAAGTGCAGCTTGATGATGCAATGAGCAGAGCACCAGCTTTGGATTCAGGAAGATCTGGGTTCAAATGTGACCTTAAACACTAGTTACATGTCTCTGGCAAGTGATTTAACCCCGTCTGTCTGAGTTTTCTCATCTGTAAAATGAATTGAAGGAAGAGATGGCAAATCACCATTTGCCAGGAAAACCCCAAAAGGAGTCACAAAGAATAGTACATGACTAATAATGACTGAACTACAACATCATCACCAACAAAAAAATAAGTGGTTTTAATTATATGCCTTTCTGTAATATAATCACAAAAGGCCCCATTAGATGTTCTCAAAAACTTCAGGTAAAAACCATTACATATATGTATATTATATATATATATATATATATACATATATATATATATATATATGTGTGTGTGTGTGTGTGTGTGTGTGTGTGTGTGTATATGTGTGTGTGTGTGTGTGTGTACATAAACTCTTATTTTCTCTCATGTATCATACATATTTATGTGGAATATATGTATATCCATATGTATGCATGTTTATGTCTATTTCTACATAAATAGATATAGGGTAGATGAGATAAATTAATAAGGAATTAGATTGCTAATTAAACAGGAGAAAAAAAAAAGATGTGGATTCCTATAAGTAAAATACAAATCTCCTTTAAGCACATCTTTGTTCCAGAAACTAAGGGTCATTTTTTTCAATAGCAATTATATTACAGTATTTTTATGTTGCTTCAAGACATGGTACACTATGGTATCTAAATTAACACCAATAAATATTGGTCAGAGGGCAACAGAGATATGTGTTAGATGTGATTAGACTGCAACAGTTAATAAATACAGAATTTCCAAGAATAATCACGGTAATGAATGTCATCAAGTGAAAAGGATTACCAGGAGGGGAAAAAAAAAAAAGATAGATTATACTTGAGGCAAGAGCAAGAGACATCAAAAGGATTATTAGAATATCCCTAAAATATCCTTACAAAGTCAAGAAAAAGTAAGGAAAACTCTCAGAATATTGGGTGAATGACTTAGGGTGAATTCATGGGAGAACATGGACAAGATTGGCACAGGATAGAGATCTATTTGAGCACCTATAAGGTAATGCTTTGATTTTAACTCAGTAAGAGTAGAAAAATATAAAGATAGAACTCCACAGGAAAATATTTTAAAAAAGAATGTACTTACTTCTCCCCTCCCATCCCCTTGCAGTCATTTCTTGACAATATTTACATTCATTATTGACTTAGAGTGTAATTTAGTATAAGCATCTGAATTTGTGTTTTGATTTCCTCATTTTAAAGATGGGGGCATCATTGTTTTTAAATATTTCAAGTTATAAAAATTAGATCTAAATCTTAGAATTTAGGACAGTAAGGATACTTAGAGATCATCTAGTCTAATTATTTCTTTTACAAGTGAGCAAACTGGGACCTGGAGAAGTTAAGCTATTTCTTCCAGGTCACACAGGTAAAGAAGTCAAAGAGTTCAGGTAAAAACCTAAGTTTTCTGACTGTGGACTTGTATTCTTTTCCAGTATTTATGACAATCTTGTTTTTATATATTTTGAGTATTAACTAGCTATATAGAAGTCCAGCAACTCCAGGCTCTGAACAAGAACCTAAAAGCCCTTTCAGTTGCTAACTGTTTAAAACTCAGACAGGGTTAAATCACTTGCCAGAGACACACAACTAGGGATTTCGTTTGAATATTACTTTGTTTTTCCAGAACCTTTAAAATTATTTCTTGATATTCCTTACATATAATGGTCATTCTCTAATACTATTCTTTATCATGACTGTGTTTGCCTTTACCTGAGGCAGTTGCCCAAGCACGAGGTCATAAATAATGCCTTGTGGGTTTGCGCAAGGTTCAAAATGCCAACGAGAGACAGATGCTCTATGGTGCTGCACAGTATCATTGCGATCTAATGTGTTACTCTGTTGTCTTCAATTGCCATCCCTGGAGTGTTTTGATGCTATCGGTTGTCAGTTTCAGGTCTGTTGTTTCTTTCAGCAGAAGCGCAGCAAGTGGTAGATGAGAGACCCAAAGCCCTGCCTGCGCTAGGGGAGCAACCCAACTCCGATAATGACATAAATGAGTCAGTGTTCATCTGGGGAATCTCAAACAAAGCAGCCCAGAGGAAAACCATCCCTGTCGATGAAGGTTTGTTTCTACTGCAACGGGAAGAGCAGGAACCCAAACCCTTTCACAGACTGGGAAGAGGAAGGGGGAAACTAAAGCCACAGCGTGTGAGTACTGTTTTATTTATTTTTTTTTTTTCTGTAACCATGGAAAGAACATTGGGTAGGGGGCTTGGTTGAATGTGTGTTTGTGTGTGTGTGTGTGTGTGTGTGTGTGTGTGTGTGTGTGTGTGTATGTATGTGTGTGTCTATGTGTGTAGAGATTATTGGAGGGAGGAGAGATTTTATTTAACAAGTGCAATTGAAACCTGACCTCTTTTTCAAAAAAACACAGACACATACATGCACACACATCATTATGCATTTGCAATTTTTTCCTATTTTTTTAAGAAGTGGAAAGGGAAGGGATATTTTCTTTCTTTCTTTTTTTTTTTTCTTTTTCTTTTTTTGTTTGGGGGAATGCGCTGGCTGACAGCAAGATGTTGAGCTTTAAAGAGCTTTCCAGGGAGAAGGAAATGCTTCGTGTTTTAAGTTTCTTTTGCAGATTTAAGTATCTCCTGTTCCTAATTTGTTTGCTCTTCTTTTTTGAGAGAAGAGGTTTTCATTCAAATAACTACATCGGGAGGAGGGATATGTCATCCCTTCAGGGGATATGTTCATCTCTGCTTCTCCAATTTCATTGTTTCTTTCTGACAATATCAAAGCCAACATGGCTTAACCCCCTCCAATGTCGTCATTAAAGTTACATGAGCATAACATGAGCATAACATGGACAGGGTATATTTGCATTACAGTGGACATTACCCAACCAAAATCATCGTTTTTTTTCCAGGATGGTTCATCAATTGCTCTTTACACAGAAGTTGTATAAAGTTTTTTTGTTTGTTTGTTTGTTTTTAAAACTCTAGTATTATGACCCTGAAGGCACACATATCTTTAAAACTTAGGCATTTAAGACAGGTGACCTATTTTTAAAAACAACATAGGATGGATGCCATCTATAATTATGGATTTGTCCACAAATCAGTGAAAGGCAAATTTTAAACTGATGGGTATTATAGTATAGTCATTTATCTCAGTGCTAAAAATTCTTACTGTCCTGTTCTGAGCTGACTTGGTTGCTGGTACATAGTTCTTATTGGCATGTGATCCATGAGATGGTTGTTGCTAGTTTCTTTTTTTCTTTTTCTCTCCTTTCCTTTCTCTCACCCAACCTTCCATCTTCCTTTCCTCTTTCCTTCTTTTTTCTTTCCTTTTCCCTTCTTTCCCTTTTGTCTTTCTTTTCCTTTTCTTTTTATTCCTTTATTTCCCTTTTCTTTTCTTTTCCTTCAATTTTGCCTTCCTTCCTCCCTGCATTTCTCCCTCCTTTCCTTTCTCCTCCTTCTTTTTTCTCCCCAAAAATTTAATATTGCCATGCATTTATGTGTTTTTGTTTTACTTTTAGAGTTGGGTTTTAGCATCTCTAATAACTTCATTTCCTCTTGAGAAGGAAGAAGGGAGTGAGCCAAGGAAGACTGATAGCTTATTCAGAATGTTGCCTTTGCACAGTTTTGTATAATTAAGATAAGAGTGTCTGGTATACCATGCTGTGCCTCAACTAAACTATCACTCTTAGCAGAGGATCTAGTGACTGGATTGTACTGAATAGAAGTTCAATGGATCACAGGCTTAGAGTTACAAGAAACATTAGAAACTATTATTTTACATATAAGGAAAATGTTATTAAGGTTAAGATTAACTAGGTATATAGCTAGTATGTATCTGAGGCAGAATTTGAACTTGGGCCTTCCTGATTTCAAACCTAGAACTCTATCCACTGGATGCACTAATGAACAAGTTGCTGCCATAAATATCAACAAAGGATTACCCCAGATTTTCCAAATGATTCTTGAGGGAATAGATAAACATAAGGTGATCTTGGCCATAGTCCCTCTATCTTCTCTTATCACATAGATCTTCAAACCAAGTCCTTAGGACGTTTTTCTATTTAGTCAGGGAATTTAATAACTAGGAAAGAGTGAGGGCTAGTGATCTCATCATGTTTTGTACTACGCTGGGTAATTCTTCTAAATGCACATTTATTTATCAATGAAACTTAGTATAATAGATTTAGAACTGAAAGAACTTAGTTTAAATGCCCAATTTTAGAGATCAGGAAATAGGGTAAGAGGAAAAAATTTAACTTTTCCAAGAAAACCTAAGAGGTAAGTGGCTCAGCCTGGATTTGAGTTCATATTCTCATACAGTGGCTCCTTCAACCAAATAACTTGGCTTCTAATTGTTTTATTCATTCATTAATTCAAACAAATACATTGTATTTACTTGTTATGTGTAAAGCATATATTTAATTTTAAAAAATAATGACCTCAACACATTTCTTTTAGGTCTGTACTTACCTGGAAATGCCACTTTATTAATAATTTTGTTGGTATTTTGTCATTTTTTTAACTTGATCTCTGCTTGCATCCCTGCATCATGGGAACCTGTTATAGTGTGCTTTAGCTATAATGCATTTTGTGCATAAAATAATTTTATCCCTTCCTATCCTTACTCCAGTTTCAATCCCAACTGAACCCCTGCATTCTGAATATATTTCTCTATATTTGGGCCAGACTATATGGGAAATGGTAGGATTTGTGGAATAAGATTCTCTGACTATCTGAACTATTTTAGGGATTTTTCAGGCCTTTAGCAGCAGTATTAATTCTTCAGATTTTCTAAAAGATGGTACTTTTAGATAGTATCTAAAAGATCGAATTCCTGACTATGGTTGGCATTGTAGCCACCTGAATGGAAGTTTTTGGCACTAAGCAAAGTACACTTAGTCTTCATATTAATAATATCAGTGAGATAATAAGAAGAACTGACCGAAAACCTCATAAAAAACTTTACGAAAGTAATTTGTGGAGTCTGACCCTCTGGTGATCCCCCCTCCTCCTTAAAATCCCACAGTTATCATTAGGACACTTCAATTTCGCTTGGAAAGAGAGAATTTAGATTACATTACTACTCCAAAGTTCTTTTAACCTGAAGATTTTATGATTCTTTGCAATTTCCTGGCACCTGTGATATCATTGGTATTGGAAATACTGAGGTAAGGATTCCCTCCATCAATGCTGATCAGTACTTTCACTGTAATTTACTATCTTAGATAAACCCTAGAGCTCTGAAAAATTAAGACATATATTTGTCCAGCATGGTATGGTGTACATGTCAAGGCCAGCTTTCTACCCCCTGCCAAACTGACTCTATTTTGTGTTTAATAGACCTATATTCGATATGTTTTTATATTTGTAGGTATTTTCCTGACAGAATATAAGCATTTTGAGGGCATAAGATATTTGTTTTTTAGTTTTGTATGCTCAGCTTCTACCATAGAGCTTGGCAGATGGAAGTTGCTTAAATAAATGTTTGTTTATGCTATTCATTTCCTGCAAGATCAGTAATGAACTGAAAATGAGACATACGTTTTGGGAAATAATTAGTGTGGGAATTTGATTTGCTGACCTATGCATGCCTATAAGTGTTTTCTTTTTCATTTTTTTGACTATTATTCAATGCGTTAGAATACAATAAGAAGTATAAAATATAAAAATTAATTATAAATAAATGAAAGTAATTAATAATGATTATGATGATGATAAGTAACATTTGTAAATCACTTGTAGTTATTATAAGCCAGGTGTTGTGTTAAGACATTTTATAATTATTATCTCCTTAATAATAAATAATTTTTAAAATAAAAACTAGAATAAGAAAAATATTCTTGTTGACCAATGTTAAATACTAATACATAGCTTTTTATGTAAGGTAATTTTGAGAGAGACTAATAATGGAAAGGACCTGAAAAATGTCAGCACCTTCCATAAATGCAGAAATCTAGATAAGAAGGGAGGCAGAAGAATAAAACTTTCCAAATTATCTTTATTTGATGCTTAAGATAACCTCTCTCTTCCTCCTTAGCCTTTCTTTAGGTTCTTTTCTTCCTCCTCCCCATTTTTTCTGCCCCAGCCACTGGCTTTATTTTCCCTTTCCCTTTTCCTCTGCAGCAATAATCCTGTCTCAGAAATGCTGCTTTGGCTCAGTTCTAACCCAATAACCCTTTCTAAAAAGATTTGCAGAACACTATCATGTTTGACAAAGTTTTCTCTAATTGAATGAAATGATGACATCTGTCAAAGAAAATTCTTGATTTTTACAACAAAGCAACTAGAATGCCAAATTAAGAAAGAATATGTGCTGAGAGAGAGCTTTCGAAGTAATTTATTTTATTTCTTGAAAATGAACTGTTTTCTTCATATCACAGACTGAGAGATGATTTTATTAACTAGCATATGATTTTATGAATGCAAGATTATAGAATTAATTAAACACAAGTACAAAATAAGAGCTTCCAGAAGCCTTGGTTTTCAAATCTTGTCTTCTAGGTTTCTAAATTATTAGGTATTAGGAAAACTCTCCCACTATCCCCACCCCTTTTTTTTTCCTGCCACATCCTTGGGAACTTAGAGTGATTGGGAAGAAATAGATTATAATCCTTCAAAAGATCTGTTATTTCACTGGTATAGAGAACACAGCCCTTCCATGCCTTAGTGGGCAAATCTCCTAAGATGGTATAGCCAAAATAATCAATTCATCACTTTATGACCAATTTTTTTCTTTTAAGAGTCCCTTTTATCTTATGCAGTCCCTCTTATCTTATACTTATAGTCAGATGTATGCTGGAGTGAACTTCAAGAGCTGATTATTAAATTTTCAGTTTGAACATTATTTGTACCCTAAAAACTGGCAAAGGGTACATATTGAGGCTTACTTTATTGTTTTGTTGATTATCTCTACAATTAAGAAAGTGATGGGGAAAATCATCATGATTCAGGTTAAACTTTTTTAAAAATGTGTCATAAGAACTCTTGAGAGCTGCATATTAAACATACACTAGTATATCCTTGCAATGTCTATCTGCTGAATCATACTCAGGGTTATATAAGCTAGAAAAAATCTTAGAGACTATGTATGGTCAAATTATAACTGTCTTAGAGATAATAATAATAATAATTAACTTTTTAATAGCCTTTACTATGTGTTAAGCACTATGCTAAGGACTTTACAAATGTCTCATTTGATTCACAGAACAACCCTATGAGTTAGGTGCTATTATTATGCCAGTTTAACAGATAAGGAAATTGAGACAAATAGCCATCAAGTGATTTATCCAAGACCACACAGAAATGGAAGTTCCTTAGTCCAGGCCTGGCATTCTGTGAGCTTGTTTAGTACAAACTATTTTACTTTACAGATGTGGAAACCAAGGTCTAGCAGGAGGAAAGTGACTAGCCCGTGTACTAAATAACATAGAAAAAAATTTAACTCTATTCCTACGGTTCCAAATCTAGATCTCTTTCCACTGACCCCACTTTCCACTGGGCAGGTAGGTGGCACCGTAGTGCATAGAACATCAGCCTGGAGTCAGTAAGACACATTGTCCTGAGTTCAAAGCCAGCCTTAGACACTGACTAGCTGTATGACCCAAGGCAAGTCATTTACCCCTGTTTGTCTCAGTTTCCTTATTTGTAAAATGAGCTGTAGAAAGAAATGGCAAAATCACCCTAGTATCTCTACCAAGTGGTAGATCACAAAGACTGAACTTGGGATTCTATGTACAGTCAGTACTGAATTAATGTTTGCTGAATAAATGAATGTCAGAAGTACAGAGTGAGCAGAGCTCTGGACTTGGAATTTGGAAAACTGAAGTTCAGATCTTCTTCAGACATTTCCTAGCCCTGTAATCCTTGATAGACCTTTAAGGTCTGTCTATTTTGGTTTCTTCATCTATAAAAGAAAGATATTGGATTAAATAATCTTGAAGATCCTCTATGATCCAATCAATCCTATGAATTACTGGTTTCTCCTTACAACTTTTTCTGTCACAGCCCAAACCACCACTCACTTTCCTACTGCCAATAGTCAAAGAAGGTCTAGGTAATTCAAAAAGCTAATAATAAAGTGAAAACAACCCTTAGTGTGGAAATAATAGTAGCCTAAATGCCTAAGTAGAAAACAGCTAGCAGGACAAAAACAAAACAAAACAAACTAGCATACTTAGTACTTCTCTTTCTAGTATCTTTTTCTAATGAGATTTTATAAAAGTGATAATTTAAAACTGCTGATGACATTTTATCATTAATTGGTCGATTCTACATCATTGTCTCACTTAGTCCTGCCTTTCACTGGATCCTCAGTGCTTGGGGGCCTGGGCAATTGTCTTGACCTTTATATTGCCGTTAGACTTGGATTATTGGAGAACAGAGTGAAACTTTACCTCACTCAAATCCAATCCATATACAAATCAAGACACCATACTCATAATGTCATTGGTCCTCTTCAAAATGATGAAAAAAAAAACTTCAGTGTTTAGCACATTGCCTATCATTTAATAGGTTCTTAATAAATGGCAGTTTATTCTGCTGGATTCTAGCTTTTTCTTGAAGATCTTCCTAAAAGGAAACTTACTACCACCCCAAGACAATCCATTCTATTCTGACATAGGAAATCTTTTCCTGAATTATGCCTAAATCTGCTGCTCTGTAACACTCACATATTGCTCCCAGATCCAACCTTCTAAGGCCTCTAAAACAAAAGTCAGATAAACTCATGGCTATTGTTGAGTTTGCAAGAGAAGCAAGAATGTCTAGAAAGATGCTAAGTGATAAAGATAAATGCTGACTGGGTCACACTCAAGTTTGATTATGGAATACAGTGCTTTTAGATGAATTAATGTTATTAATCTAAAAGCTAGTTTTATTTGGGACACAGACTTGCAGTGGCTACTTCTAAGGAATTGCAACCATGTGACATGCAAAGTATGAAAGGCACAAGGATGAAATTGGAAGTTCTCATTACTAGTCAATAGGTTAGGGTACAAACAGAAATGTCTTCAGTTTCCTTAATCCTGTTTGCTACTAATCACCTCTCTCCTAGGCTAATATACATCACATAGTAGGAGCTTAATAAATGTTTATTAATTGATCGACTTTATTTACCTCTTCCTTCATCCTAACTTTTCCTTCTCCAATCTAGCATGATGATTTGCCTAAAGCACAGATCTTATAGGATCGCTCCCCTATTCAATAAACTACAGGGATTCCCAATTACGTCTAGGATTATGTATGAAATTTGCTAATGGCAACACAAGTAATCCTTTACAACCAGGACTCAATTTATCTTTCTTATTTTAATATATATTATACCACTTCATGCACTCTACACTCTTACCTAACTGCCATATTTGCTATTTGTCACATGTGATATTCCTTCATCTGTCTCTGCTTTTACAATAACTAGGACAAAGATGTACTCTGTCCTCACTTCACTCTCTTAGAAAATTTATATACTTTTATTCAAAACTGGTCTCAAATGTCTCTTTCTATAGGAAGCCTTTCTAATACCATAGTTTCTATTATTCTTGACAATTAAACACATAACATATACATACACACACATACACACAATATAATGTTGTTGTTATTCAATCATTTAGTCATGACCTCATGAACTGTTCATGGAGTTTTCTTGGCAAATGCACAGGAGGAAACATATATGTGTATGCATGTTTAGTTGATTGAAGAAGTCTTCATGGATTCCCCCAGGTTTTTCCTGTGTGTGCCTTCCTAAACTATTGAATATTATATATGTGTGTGTGTATGTGTATGTGTATGTTGCACTTACTTAACTTTGTTCATACTATTTCCTTCCAGTAGATTATAAATTACTTAAAGGCAAGAATTCATTCACTTTTGTCTTTGTGCATATAGCATTTATCACAATGCCTAACACACAGTAGGAGTGAAATAAATTCTTATTGAACTACATTTTTGATAAGGATAGCAATTGTGTTGGGACAAAGAATGGTCTGTGTGTACATAAAGTTTTGGCTTAGGGCATAGGTTATAGATCTTTTTGCATGTATAAAGAAAATTTTAGTAGTCTGATATAGCCTATGGACTCCTTAGAATATTTTTGTGATATGTTCTTTGATCCACTCATTCTTTAGTATTAGATTGTTTAGTTTTCAACTGATTTTTAGTTTACCTCAGAATAAGTTTAAAGGCATAGATAAAATACATAGATTATTAGAAAAAACATACTTAAAATAATTTCTAAAATATAAAAAAAAGTTCATGAATTATAGGCTCAGAACTACAGGTTTAGGAAAAAAAGTATGGATGGGTGAGTTGAAGATTAGATTTGGATATAAAGGGATGACCTGCTAATGGATTCCACTAAGTTCATAAGTGGGTGTTTCATGACCATCTTCTAAAGTTATAATTAGCTAGTCATGGAAGCCTTTGTGTCAGAAGAAATGTTCTGGAGGAATTTTAGCATAAAGGGGCCTTCTCATACCCCATTTCCTTTATAGCTATCACCCATTTCTCCAGCTTCTTCTCTCTACTATGCTGAAAGTATCTTTCATTTTAAATATGATGAGCATTCCCTCAACTGAAACAAATCATAATCCTTCCATCCCTTAAGAAGTGGTTTTGGGAGCTGTGGCTAAAATAATTTATCATCTGGTAGCCAAATTTCTTGTGAGAAATCTCTCCATAGTTCTCAGCTCCTCAGATAATTAATTCATTTCCAAATCTTTTATTCAAAGCCTTTTCAGATTAGCAAGATCTAGGCTAGAGAGCTTGTATTCCTCTGGAGGTGTTCAAGAACTTGAGACCACCTCCATATCCTGATGACATCTAAAGATTTAGCCATGTCAGTCTTCTACTCAAGAAACTTCAATGAATCTCCATTGTCCTTAGGATAAGATACATATTATTCTTTTTGGGCTTTGAAGTTCTTCATAGACTGATTCCAATTCATTTTTCCAGAACAACAGATATTATTTCCCTTTATGTGTGTTATAATCTAGCCAAACTGGTCTATTTGCTGTTTCCTGTACCTGAAATTCCTTCATCTGCTTCCATGACTCTATACAAGTTGGCTGCCATGGCTGAAATGATCCCCATGATCTCTTCTCCCTCTTGAAACCCCTTACTGCCCACCCTGTCCCTAACTCAGTTCAAGGCCTACTTCCTTCCAGAGATCTTTTCTAATTCCCCCAGCTAGTAGATCCTCTCCTAACACTATGTGTAGAAGGTAAAACTTTGAAGAAGTACGCTTGAAAGAAGTATACTTGAAACAAGGTGTTAACAATGGAATTGATGAAACAATGGTTATCTAGTTTACATATACTTAGTACTTAGCATGGTGCTGTAATAGTTCTACAACTGATGTAATTATAATAGGGTATTTAAACTGAGGACAAAGTTATTTTCTATCTTTAACCTTCCTCATGGTGGCTCTTCTGCCTCCTGCACTATGAGGAAGACTAGCAGACTGGCAAATTGCTGGAAGAAACTGGGGCTAGTCAGTCAGACTGTGAGTCAGACTGCTGGAAGAGACTGTGGAGCAGATTGGTTCAGACTGGGAGACAGAAGAAGACAATAAAGACTTTGGACTTTATTCCTGAGTATTCTCATGGTGATTATTCTGCTGAGACCAAGGCTGGTCCCAAGGCCCTCTAGAAAGCAAGCCGGGACATTACCACTATGTGCTTATTTTGGATATATCTTGTATGTACTTGGGGGCAGCTAGATGGCATAGTGGATAGAGTGTTGGGTCTGAGTCAGGAAGACCTGAGTTCAAATTTGCCCTCAGAGAATTTCTAACTAGGTCCTGGGAAAGTCACTTAACCCTGTATGCCTCAGTTTCCTTATCTGTAGAATGAGTTGAAGAAGAAACTGGCAAAACACTCCAATATCTTTGCCAAGAAAACCCCAAATGTGTCACAAAGAGTTGGACACAAGTGAAAAACAATTGAACAACGATAACAGATGTGTGTACTAACCTGTAAAAATGTCATGTTTTCCTAATAAAATGTAAATTCTTTAAGAACAGAGACTATCTTACTTTTATATCCTTTAGATACTTTTATATCCTTACTATATATACATACATATATGATTTAGTGATTAGAGAACTAGCCTAAAGGGCAGAAAAATCTGGGTTCAATTCTCCCTCTGACATATACTAGGTATAGGATCCTAGACAAGTTATTCAAAGTCTCAGTGCTATAGATTAAAGCTTCTTAAATTGTGATTTGTGATTCATCTGGGATCATGTTACTGAATGTGGGGAGGTCATGAAATTATGACATATTATCAGTAAATTTTGATTTATATACTTATTTTATATACCTATATATCCAGGGCTGTATAAAAATTTCTCAAATAAAAAAGGGTAATGAGTGGAAAAAAAAATTTAAGAAGTCCTGCTAATATATAGCTCTTGATACTCTAAATTACAAATAATGTGCCAACTTGCACTATCAGAGAGTTTCTTCACTGTGAGTTTCCTATACTGAAGAAATCACTTGTCTGGATTCTAATCGTTCCTATTCCTATTCCCAGTGCCTACCATAGTTCTGGGCACATAGACGCTTAATAAATGTCTATTGGCTTAAGAGGTAACTAGATGACACAATGGATAGAATGCTGATCTTAGACTCAAAAGAACTCCAAATTGAGACCTCAGAAGTGTGACCTTAGCCAAATTATTTAACTTCTTTCTCAGGCTCCTGATCTATAAAATGGGGACAATATAGTACCTACCTTTCAGGTCTGTTGAGAGAGTAAATGAGATGAGATTTGTAAAGTACTTTGCAAAACTTAAGGTGCTATATAAATGCTATTAATATTATTATTGCAATTTTTATTGATTGTATAGCAAAGGACTAAGTGAGATTGGGGAATATAAGATTACAGGGCATGACTGGTTTTCCCTGATTTGATGAGGCTTGTTTTCCTACAGTATTTGGAAATGGGTGATGTTTGTTTCTTAGACCCTGGGAAAGCTTCATTCCACAGATACACCTAACTCTTATTAGATTTTATGCATCCCTTCAGCAACAATTCAGGGAATTTGTAATTCCAGCTGTGCACTCTGGATTAGTTTCATCTTCACACAAAACATGCTGGAAGTTTACTGGTGTGTGGAGGAGGGGCTTATTCTGCAGGCAACAATTTTCTTTTGTAGAAGATGTCATTTCATTTGGAGGGGAAAGAGTGGAGCTGGTGATTTGGTGGTAAGGAAACAGTATTGGGAACAACTCCTTGGTGTTATTGCTGAGTTCTGTCTCAGGAAACTGAAATATGGAACCAAATGCTTACAGAACCTCAGAAACATGAATCAGTATGTGGCTAGGCCTGAGCCTTCTGGGTTTATCTAGGAGTGGTATCAAACATTTGGGCTCTAACTTGAGGAGGGCATCAAAGAAACATGAGTGTCAGAAAAACCAGTCTGTCCTTGTTGCCTCTGACAGATTGTGACAGTCTGGGTATCTTTAGAAAAGCTGTCCCTGCTCTTTCAGAGTAAGAAAATGGACCCAAAAAAACACCCCAAACTCAGAAATTGTCAAGATGCCATCAGAATGTTGGTGGAATTCATTATTATGCCATTAGTTTAACTGCCTCTCAATCTGCTCATATTTTCCCTCTTCCCAAGAAAAAAGGGAATCTTTCCAATTTTCCCCATCAAATGCCAGCCTGCTCAATTGGCACTTCCATCTCAACTTTGAAACAGAATGGTCCCTAATAATAAAAACAAATCTGTTATTGGCAAAGCAGAAATCTTGGCCCATTTTGCAAAGTGAGAATGAAAAGGGGGACTCAGAAAGTAAAAGCCACTCAGGCTGAGAGATCAGAGAGCGAAGTCCAAACCCCTACATTCAAAGAGGCCTCCTATCCTATATTCAAACCCTTTAGAAATGAACATCCTTGATCCCAAAGAATATTTCAAATTATATAAATGGTATTCCCTCCCTTACCTCCAGTTTGGAAGATATGGGATGAGCTTTTTCCTTAGAGAAGGAGTTTTTAGTGGTCAGATAGAGTAGATATTCAAAATTTAATCGTGGGAAGTGTTCATTTATACTCCCAGCTGTCAGATCGTCAAGACTGATCAAAGGCTCATTAGTCTGGAGCACAGGTTTGAAAAGGGTCTCTTAGGCAAGGCAATGCATTTAACATGAAAAGAGGAAGAGGTGACTGGAACATTGAGTTCTATTACATTTTGCATTAAAGCCTATTTGGAGTAATATCTCTGCTTACTTGCCCAAATCCAGTAAACCCAGAGGTTGAGACATGAGGCCACTCCTGGACTGGCAATAAGTGGGGGAAAAGACACATTTTTTGATTCTCTTAAAGATAAGCAGATGTTGATGAGCACAGGAAAGATTAATCAGTGTAAATTTTAAAAGAAGTTTCAAATAGACTATCACTTCTTTAAAACTATGTGATGAAATTTCTTAAGGGTCACCAAGGATTATCATATTTAACAGTCAACTAGCTTTGGCTATAGGTTGTTGCTGTTTGTTGTGAAGTCATTTCAGTTGTGTCCAATTACTTTGCCCTATTTGAAGTTTTCTTAGCCAAGATGCTAGAGTAAATTGCTATTTACTTCTCAAGCTCCTTTTATAGAGGAGGAAATTGAGGCAAACACGATTTGCCTCAGATTTGTGATTTGCCCAGAGTCACATTACTAAAATCTAAGGTTGAATTTGAACTCACAAAAATGTGGTAGAATTAAGGATAGAATCCATTCTCTGTGTCATCTTTTGGGGCTTCTACTTGAAGGCCTCTACAACCTGTCTCCCAACTAACTTTCCAGTCTTATTTCAGATTATTACAATTGATGGACTCTCCATCCTGGTCAAATCTTTTTTTTTTTTTTTTGTGCCTTTGCACTGCTTATATTTTATATTTATGATTGTTTCCTTCCTCCTACTCTTGGAACCAAATCTTCCTTTAAAGCACAGTTCAGATATCACCTCTTACATGTGCCTTTTCTCATATGCTCCCAGGTATGAATGATCACTAGCTTTTGAAATTACTTTATGTTTATTTATTTGTGTGCATGTTTTCTAAACCCATGAGGATATATACCCCTAAAAAGCAGGAGTTGTTTTCATTTTTTCATTGTCTCCAGCTTCCAGTACAGTATTTTGCTCCCTTAAATGTTTGTTGATCTCACATTCCTTATCTTTGAAATAAGGAGTTTGGTCCAGATCAATGTTCTCCAAGCTTCTCAACCATTGGGGCCCTCTTTTAGCATTTAAAAAAGCAATTTGGCATATCCTTACCACTCATGTACAAAATAGGGATTTCATTCCCCCTGCATATTTTGTTAGAGCTAAATAAAGATCAAAATGGCAATTTACAAGGAATCATAAACCTCTTGTAATAAACCCAAAGCCCCTAGGAGGCAGCTAGGTGGCGCAGTGGGTAGAACCCCAGCCTTGAATTCAGGAGGACCCGAGTTCAAATATGGTCTCAGACACTTAACACTTCCTAGCTGTGTGACCCTGGGCAAGTCACTTAACCCCAGCCTCTGATAAACAAACAAAAAAACCCAAAGCCCCTTGGGGGTCTTCAGCCCACAGATTGGAAGCTACAAGTTAGGTAAGCCCTAAAGGTCCCCTTTGGTTTTCAAATTCTAGGATTCTAAGTCATTTAATCCAGCCCTCTACATGACCCAACTTTATCCCTTGGGTTTTCCCTAACACTCCTTCCTTTGATTGTATTCTTCTTTATGATAATTGCAATAATACTAATATTTTTACATGTTGAGAACAGACACCCTGAGCTACAAATTAATAACCTTTCACTAAACTCCACAGGGTACCAGGTGCTGCTGCTACAAAAGAGAGGTACTTTGTAAATATACAGGCATAAGTAATCACATTTCTTTTTTCTCATTTACAAGCATATTTTCACGTGCAACCTTTCAGAACATTTGCATAATCAGCTGTTCTAACGAATAATTGATCTCACGCATAATGAAACTGCTTTCAATATGGAACACAGAAGTAAATCATCCCCTCCTACCTTTTTCTCTCTCCCTTCCACTCTGCCTTCCTAAAACGGAGGCAAATGCTACAACTCTCAGTTTTACAATACAAAGTACATTTGTAGGAAAATAATCTGCACCTAAGCCTCATATAATATAATTTAGACGGATCTCCAAAGACATCAGTCCTTCCAGGACCTGTGAAGGTCTTAGAGGATATTCAATCCAATCTCCTCATTTTTTATAGAGGAAGTAATTTACTAAAGGTCACATTATTGTTAAGTGTCAGACATGGGACTCATTTCCATAACTCTATATCTACTCCTCTTTCTGCTTTATTATGTTGCTTCTAAGACTTTGCTCTGGGGGATAAATACAATGGAGAGTGTATAATGATAGAATTCAACAATTCTTAAATCACCAAGAGAGATCTAGGAAGAGGTGCAGTTAGATAAGACACTATTCTTATCTACATAGAATTTACAATGATGTGAGGATGGGGGAAGAGAATAAATGAATACATAAATAAACAAAAGATACATACAAATTCATAAAACGATAATATAAAATGTTCAATAAGTGCACAAGAAAGATATAAGGGAAGGATATAGTCATTGCTGATATGAGGGGGAGGTAAAGGAAGTCTTCTTGGAGAAAGTGGTACTTACGCTGTTCTTTAAATACTGGATTGGGGGATAAATACTATTTTTTGAGGGACTTACATGCTAAATTGGTGGATCTGGAGAGAGTGATGTGTATTGAGAAAGATAACATCCTAACTCGAAGGAACAAAGTAAAAGTACAAAAATAAAGAATCACAGTATGCATATGAAAAATAGCAAATAGTTCTATTTGGCTGTAGGGCATCAGGACACTAGGGGTGAAGTATTTGGAGATAAAATTGGAAATGTAGGGTGATGCCTATTGTAACAATTCTTAAATGCCACACTAAAGAGTGTGGACTTTATTTAGCAGGCAAGATTGGGGGAGGGGCATTAAAGAACTTTGAGCAGCAAAGTGACCCAACTATACAAGAGGAAAAATGTCTGACAACAATGAGAATGATGAATTAATGAGGAAAAAGAATGGGATGGGAAGGCTCTTTAGGAAGTTACTCCAAAAAGTCTAGCCAAGTGTTAAAGAATAGGCTGGATTGATGATTTCATTGATATATTGAATTTCTATATGAGAAATCTCTATCTACCAAGAGAAGCTGACACCTTCTTTGTAACTTAAGCTCTTAATCATCTTTTTATCATGGAACCTTCTGGTAATCTTGTTTATGCCTATAGACCTCTTCTCAAAATAATTTTTTAAATTATTGAAAGAAATCCTCAATTTCACTTAGGAATGAACATAAAGATCCTATCCATGTTTGCAGACACCTTGATTTTCATGAATAGTCTTAAGTGCTTGCCTTAAGGATTGCCTTGAGCACTGAGTTGTGACTTGCCCAGGATCACACAATCAACACATCTCAGGAAAAGGACTTCACTTCCAGTGTTCCTGACTCCAAGGCCATCTCTTTATCTTTTATACTATACTTTTGGTTTTGTTCTTCTATAATTTCAATCTTGTTTGACTCTTTGTGAACCTCTTTTATAGTTTTCTTGGCAAAGATACTGGAGTAGTTTGCCATTTCCTTTTCCAACCCTTTTTACAAAAGAGGAAAATGAGACAAGAAGGGGTAAGTGACTTGCCCAGGCTCACACAGTTAATAAGTATGTATCTAGAGCTAGATTTAAACTTGGATCTTCCTTCTTCCAAGTCCACCCACTCTAGTTGTGCCCTATGCCACATTGCCTCTCACAAATTTTCATACCTATTTTACAGATGAGAAAAATGAGACCAAAAAAAAAAAAAAAAATCTGTGGTAATTAATGTAACTTACTCTCTGCCCCTGTCAGGAAGGTCAGATCCCATTTGTATAGAATAATGTGAAATCAGACTCTATTGTTACTTCATGCATCCAGTCTCCAATCTAGTTACTATCTTTAAAGACATTCACAGCGATCTTTGAGACTACCTTAATGGGAACTTAGCTTTCTCAGACTATCCTGATTGAAAGAAACTCTATAGCATCCCCCTGTCATTCCCCAGCTTTTTGGCATCTTCAAGCAATCTTTTAAGATATTGATTGACATCTCTCCTGGAACCTGAGCAGCCAGAAGTAGAACATCCAATTAAATAGGAAAAGACCCAAGCCTTTTCATTGGATAGACTAAAAGAAAGTAACCATCCTTGACCAATGGTCACCAATGTTGTCTGCCTCCCAGAGGTCACCTCACTTCCTGCAACTTCCTGTCACCTCCTGCAACCCAGGGCCTGACCCTCCAGAGATCTTGTGACTCTTCAGGGTCTGTACCGGACCCATTGTCCAAGACCTGATCTCCCAGATCTGGGAACGGGGATCATGTGATTTTGGTCTAGTCTCATAAATGTGAGAAAACTTTATCCCATCAATCCCATTCAAGACCATCTAGCATCCTGATCCTCCCCCTTGATTTCCTGCCTTTTTACCTGAGATACTCCATAACTATATTTCCCCTACAAAAGATTTGTTTATGATGAAGATCTTTGCTAAGTTCTCTTCAAGACTAAGCCTACTATGAGGTACTCTTTTTCTCTCTCTTGAAGTACTTTCCCTTATTATTATTTCTCTTTACTCTAGCTAACTCTAGTTAGTGTAACTAGCCAATTAATGGTTTCCTCATACCTCATGGAGTACTTTCTTTCTCTTGATTAATTGTGAGTTCCCCAGGGGAATTTGTCTTTTTCTTTGCTAACTAAAAGCTCTCCCAACTTTATTTCATATTTGTCACTCCTGGTGTGCCTATTTTATTTCTTTTTTTGGTTTGTAAGCTCTTCTAAATAAAACGTCCTTTTGGCAAAGATAATGACCATTGTGAATTTGTCTCATGTTTATTTCAAAGTAGGTCTTGCTACCTCGACCTCATCAGTAATAATAGTCTGTAGTGCAGTAATGAGAACAGAGAGGAGGAGAAGACAGATCCAAAAGAGATATAACAGAAGTATAACTGACACAATGTTATAACTCACTGGAATACAAGAAATAAGAGAGAGTGGAGTTTTGAAGAGCACAACATGAATTGAAATATAAGAGACCATGAATGGTGAGAGAAAGGTAAGGAATTAAAAGTATTTGTTATAGACAACTTTTAAAGAAGTTTGGCCATGAAGGAGAGGAGAGAATTAGTAAAATAAGTGAATGGGGTAGAATTGTCAAGAAAATGTTCCCCCCCCTTCTTTTCTCCCCTTTCCCCTCCAAAATAGAGACTTGATTATGTTTGTAGACTTATAAGAAGGTATCATTAAGTAAGAAAGGAAGAAGATGAATGATAAAGAGGGCATGATTGCTGGAATAAGTTATAGAGGAGATGAAAGCAAATGGTATCAAGAAAATAGACACTAGTATTAGCAAGGAGTGGAGATATCAATTAATGTGAGAAAGAAAAAGAGAGACTGTGGGTGATGATGCTGAAAACTTTAAGGACCAGAAGAAGACAGTTGAAAGAACTCCTTACAGGTAACCTCAGTCTTGCAAATGAATAGGAGACTAGATCATATGATTTAATAAGGAGTTTTTGTGGGAGAAATGCATCTTACAGTCACTGAGCAAAATATAGATTTAATTAGAATAAATATTATTGATTCTTTTCACAAGAAAAGATAAGAAATCCACCCTAAATACATTAAGCTCCACTTCCTCCCACCCCCACTCCCCACTTTAGTGGGAAAAGAAAGTCAATAGAAGTACCAGGAGATATTTGGAACTCTGTAATAAAGGGAAACTAGGTGAGTAATTAGATCTATTTAGATGGTTGAATTTCTGCTGTTGTTTGCCTTAAAGTATGTCAAGAATGTGCTAATTGCCAATTAAAGGCTGCTGAGCAGATAATGTCCACTCACTCAAGAAAAGGCAGGAAGCCCCCCAGAAATAAATTAAGCTTTCTCCAGGGCCTCAAGGGACTAACACCCTTCCACTCACCCCTCCAGGACAGAGAACAGGCATAGAAAACAGAAAAGTTTGTCTCAATGCATAACTGGAAGGGTTAGCTACCAAAAAAGAATAAAGACAAGAATTTTCTTTCACAAAATGATGAGGGGCAAGTAGATCCTCCTTGTAGTTTATAATGACCTTCAGAAAGAATACTATACTTGTGTTTTTACATTTACTAAGTAAATAAGTTATTTTTCCAACCTAGGAAAAAAAAAAATGAAATTTCCGGAACAACAAAACCCTACTCTCCTAGTTAGTCAGAATGAAATGTTCCTTGAAAGAATGGGAAGAGTACTTCAAAAAGGCAACAACGATGAACATAACAGCAGAGAACAATTTTCTATATGGACATCAAGTATCCCAGAATTCTCACTGCTCAGTAATATATATCCCACCAATATCATATATACGTATATGATAGTTTATGAATAAATCATGAGTATAGAAGTCAAAGGTTTTATAGTAATCAATAAAGGTAATATTACTTTAATGCATTTTGGATGCCTTTTTCAATAATTGCTAAATTGAGTAAATTGCTCACCTAGTATTATTGACACTTTTTTTTTTTTTTTTGCTTTTCAGCTAATATCTTATTTTTTGTGTTTATAGGTATTTTAAAAGATAAAAGTTGTAAATGTTTTATTACACAAATACATAATTGGCTCACATTTGGAGGGGTCATTCAAAGTAAAAGGGACATAATTGTAGAAAATATTTTAAAAGGCATTTCAATATATTAAGAAGAATAAGAAAGAATTTGCTGCTTTCTGGTAAGAAAAATATTGTTAGGCTTATATGTGAGAAAAAGTTGGCAAAATACTTTGCTTGTATCAAATGAGTAAATATATAAAACAATCTGTAAAGTTCAAAATTATTTATTTTATTTGGTGGCACTGATTTCCAGTTTTGCAGTAAAGTTCATGTTTTAGTCATCAATCTTGATTTAGCTATTCTATTTTGCATAGAGTGCAAGTTTTCTGTTTTGTATTTAATCCAACTGGCATAGTTATTGTGCTAGACTTCTTGTGAACATAGAGGTTATTGGAAGAAGTTTTCCACTTCTTTTTCTATAATTTCTCTTCCTTTCCTCTCTTTCCCTTCAATGTCGCTCTATCCTACATTTCTTTGTTTCCTCTCTTCTCTTTCTCTTTCTCCCTGTTTCTCTTTGTCTGCCTCTGTCTCTTAATGTGTCTCTCTCACTCTTTCCCTCTCTCTGTGTGTGTGTCTCTGTCTGTGTGTCTGTCTGTGTGTCTGTTCTCTCTGTGTCTCTCTGTGTCTCTCTCTGTCTCTCTCTCTGTCTCTCTGTCTCTCTGTCTCTCTCTCACATTCACATACACACACACACACACACACACACACACATACACACACACACACACATTGCACACCCATTTCTTTGTTTCTAGCTTCTCCATCCTTTGGAGTAAAATTCTTGACACCTGATGAATTATTTATTTTGGAGTGTTTTGTGGTGGACTTTTTTTGCATTACTTTGGCTGCCTTATTTTTCTGCTTTTTTGATTAAAAATTGAAGTTATATAGAATAAGATGAAAAGAAAGGGTTTTCTATAATAATAGTAATACATGCTATTTTATACTGACATGAAGCCATTGGCATGACTCTACTCAGTGATGGAAATTATATCATTACAAATATAGTTAACTAGGGGAAAAAAAATCCCTATAGCATGTTTCTCTATTAAATCTTATATAAAAAAAAAGTAAGGAAATTATTCAAATGGGTTTGAAATATAGACATAAGATAAGAGATCATTCAATTATTATTTTTTTTTCTTTTTCTGAGGCTGGGTTTAAGTGACTTGCCCAGGGTCACACAACTAGGAAGTGTTAAGTGTCTGAGATCAAATTTGAACTCCGATCCTCCTGAGTTCAGGGCTGGTTATCTATCCACTGCACCACCTAGCTGCCCTGATAATCAATTATTTTAACATAAAGGGAGAAATTTAAGCTACCAAAAGTTATATGAAAAATTCTCTATATTCCTAATAGTAAGACAAATGAAAAAAAAATCTGAGGCTCCATATACATCAAATTAGTAAAGATGACAAAAAGAAAAAAGGAACTACTATTACTACTAATAATATCTAATAACTCTTTAAGGTTTGCAAACTGCTTTACATATATTATCACAATTGATTTTTATAATAGCCCTATGAAGTAGGTTCTATATTTATCCCCTTTTTACAGATGAGGACCCTGAAGTTAACAAAGATTAATTGACTTGCCCAGAATCATACAACTAAGAGTTCTCAAGGAAGCTCTTGAAATCAAATCTTGATTCCAAGTCCACCACTATCTAAAACCCAGTAGATGCCAATGGAGCTGAGAAATCTAAAGTGGAACATTGAGGAGGATAATTTTGAGATAGATGGAGTATAAAACTAGTATTGAAGAGGATTTGTTCTTTGGCAGTCAGGGATCAGTGTCTCTGGAACTGAGAGAAAAAGAGGTCTATTTAAGGCAGTAAATCTTTGGGGAATGAGTCTAAATAGTCTGTGAGGTTCGTTGTGAAGACAAGTGATTAATGATTGGGTGGTTGTTGTCCTTCATTCTCAAAGAAAACCAAAATGATATCATTATATAAGAATCAAGTTACAGTGTATCCAACTGTGGCTGACCATATCAATGTGAGCACTGAATGCTCTAGCACAAATTAAGCACAACCAGTTTATACGAACTTTTTGGGATGGAGTTTCTAAATTTGCACATCTCATGTATCTTTTAAGATATTTCAATTCTGCTTTGCTCATAGAAATCTATGAGGAGGGCATACCAAGCTGGGCAGTACTGTGCCAGTGTCCCCCATGACGCATAATCAATTCTAGAGTTTTAAAAAGAAACCTTAAGAGTAAACCTGTATCACTTTTTCTGACTTAGCCTATATAAGTTCTCCCTAAAATAGTCTTTTTGGCAAGTGTACATTTAACATTTAAACAATGTGGCCATCCCTATGGAGTTGTGCTCTCTGCAGAAGAGTGAATGCCTGGCGGTTTAGTTGAGAAATGACGTCAGTCACCTGCCAGGTAATCTTTAGACTCTTTCTAAGACAATTCAAATGGAAACTACTCAGTTTTCTGTCATGGTGCTGGTAATATTGACCAGCTTTCACTTAGTACATTATTTAGTATTTACTCTAAGTTTTTCAAAGTATTTACATGTTACCTCATTAATTCAGAATGTTCAAGGTTAACCTTCAAAGTTTTGGGCACAACTCTCAACCATACAGTCTAACATTGTTGGGTACTGTAATGCTGGCCAAAGACTATTGTGTCCTAGAATTGAACTGGTAGCAAACTTGAAGCCTTGGGAAATGCAAAAGAACAGGGGTGAAGTAGTTGGTGCTGTGTAAAGAGTGCCAGGCCTGGAGTTAGGAAGACTCATCTTCCTGAGTTCAAATCTGGCCTCAGAGAGATAGCAGCTGTGTGATCCTAGGCAAGTCATTTAACCCTGTTTGCCTCACTTTCCTTATCTGTAAAATAAGCTGGAGAAGGAAATGGCAAACCAATCCAATATCTTTTCCAAGAAAACCCCAAATGAGATTGGACATGACTAAAATAGCTGAACAATAAAAAGTGTGTTCTAGCCCTAATTATCTAAAAATTGTCATGCTGCATTTACAATGTAGATGATGTGAGATAAAGGAAGTTGTTAGTATTATGTAGGTTCAAGTATTGTGTGGTTAAGACATCAAAAAATCATCCATAAATATTTCAGTCCTGAGAAGAAAGTTTTGAACTTAAATATTAAAGTCATCTGAGGAAGTTCAGAAATGTACTTTGAAGTCTGAAAAAAATCTGACAATGAGGATAAAGAAAGTTCAGTATTAATGGATTGCATAGACTTTATCAGAGGAAAGATTATTAAAGCTTCATGGAAGAGAAAAATTCTATACTCATAGAAAGAAAGTAGAGAGTTAAGTGCATCTATATTCCTGGTCCTGTAAGATCCAGAAATTGGGAAAAAGGGAGTGACCTCTGATGGAGACAGTTACAAGGAATTTTTTATCTTCAGTAGGGGAAAGTCAAATTATGCCAAGTTGGATCCAAATGGACTGGTGCTTTTAATGTGAGAAATATCAAGGACCCCTGAATTTGTAGAAGGATTCATTGGAGTTCAAGTCCAGGAACAATCGATCTGAAGTTAATTTTTGCTGACTTTTCATTGTTAAAAGGGGCATCCAAAGCACTGAACCATTTTCCCAGTCATGGCCAATTTTCAGAGATTTAAACAAATGACAAAATCCAATTACAGTAAATAGGCCATTCAACATATGGAAGATAGAAAGGAAAGGCAGATAGTACTTTGAATGACCGATGGCCAGGAACAAATTTGTAACCAATTATTCACAACAGAAAAACTTTTTTTTTTTTTTCCTCCAGTGAATAAAGTTTTAGGGCACCAAGGTATTTGCTGAGCTAGGCCACAGAAAGACAAAATGTTTTTTGTTAAAGTTTCTTAGCTCCTACCTTCTCTCTTTTGTTATTGGTTTTCCAAAGTTATAGTAAGATACCCACCATTTTTATCAAAAGCAACTGTCTTATCTACTCCTACCAAAAAGATTTTTAATTTACTCTGTTTATATGGCCCACCATTATATAGTTGGTTTGTTTTGAGATTATTTTTATTCACATGTAAGTAAGTAGTGTCTCAAACTGGCCTTGATTTATTATAGCTTTTTATTTACAAGATATATGCATGGGTAATTTTTCAGTATTGACAGTTGCAAAACCTTTTATGACAACTTTTCCCCTCCTTCCTCCCACTCCCTGCCCCAGATGGTAGGTTGACCAATACATGTTAAAGTATAAGTTAAATACTATGTATATATATATACAGGGTGTAGCTGGTTCAATTCATTACTGCTCTATTGGAACTGATTTGTTAAAGACTGTAAAAGAGGGCCACGGCCATCAGAATTGATCATCATATAGAATTGTTGTTGAAGTATATAATAATCTCCTGGTCCTATTCATTTCACTCAGCATCAGTTCATGTAAGTTACTCCAGGCCTTTCTGAAATCATCCTTCTGGTCATTTCTTACAGAACAATAATATTCCATAACATTCATATACCACAATATATTCAAACATTCTCCAGTTGATGGGCATCCACTCAGTTTCCAGTTTCTGGCCACTACAAAAAGGATTGAACTTGGTCTTGATTTAAAACAACAACAACAACAATAAACAAACAAAAACAAGTTACTCTTGTGTATGAGAAATGTTGGGGAAGGAAATCTTATATAGTATTTTAAGTGTTATTTAAATAAAGACTCAAATTTATGTATGCTTTAAGCTTTAAAAACATTTAAGTTCTTTACAGTCACCCACTCAACAAATATTTAGTTCCTAATGTGTTTGAGACTCAGTGCTTAACATAGTATCTATTATATAGTATTAGTACTATTGTTATTTGTCCTTCATTCTAGAAGAGGGCCAGGAACTCAAGGAGGTGATACCATGTGAATTGGATTAAAGTGGGGGAGGCTATGCAAGGTCATCTACCTCACTTTCTCCTCCGGAGTCATCTGATTCCAATTACCAGCACAACTGGAGATAACCCTGGATGCTTCGGGAGACTTTGGCTTAAGTCTTTAACTGGTCTCAGTTTGACTGAGGGCACACCCATTCAGTGATTAAGGCTAGGTAGCAATTGAGGCAAATAATGGTCTCTTCCAAGATAAATAATCTAAATAAATAAATCTGGGAAGAAAAGACCCAAACAGAAATGATTACTATTTACATTTACTTTGAGTCAATCAGGACCCAAATACTATAATATAGGCAGTTAATAAATTTTGTTGACTTGTCTTGACATAATATTCTTGACATTATATAAGATATAAGAATAAACATTAAACATTTCCTGTCCTCAAGGAATTTACATCCTTCTGTAGAAGGGTGACAAGATGGACATAAGTCAATCAATAACAAAAGTTATGAAAAATAAGTACCAAATATAAATGTTGGGGAGGATAAGAAAATGAACTGGTGGGGAGAATCGGGAAAGGTTTCATCTGGGAGGTAGCACATGAGCTGAGCCTTGAGGGAAGCAAGGTATTTTAAGAAGCAGAAATGAGGAGGGAATATATTCTAGGTTCGAGGAACAACTGATATAAAGGCACAGAGGTGGGAGAATATTTAGTGCTGGGAATGCTACATAAACCAGTTTGGCTAGACCAATTCTCTACTGCCTCTCAATTGAGCAAATGAAATTTGCTTGAAGGAACACCCAAGTAAGAAAGTCCAAGCAATTTTTTGGAAGGATTTAGAAGGATATAGATGGATCTAGGATTTGGATGGAGCAGAAATGCCAAGAATGTGTTGTATAATATTGTAGAATGAATTAAAATGTAGGTTGGAGCCAGATGATAAAGAGTTTGAGAGACAGTAGAGAATTGGCAATGATGAAATCACAATCTTGAGCCCCCAAATTATAAAACAAAATTCCAAAACATGCTTTCCTTACAATGTTTTTATGAAGTAAAAGTACATCTCATTTTAGAGATTCAAGAACCAAGACCCAGGGATATTAGGTTCCTTGCCTAAGGTGACACAGAGAATAAATGGCAGCAATGGGATTTGAACTAAAGTTCTTTCTAAGATTTAATTTCAACATTCTTTGTGTTCAGAGAGGGACAACAGAATAAATAAGCCTCGATCCCCTTTAACAGAAGTCAGCAGTAAAAGGAAGCCTCACTGACCAGGAACATTTTTCATCCTTTAAAGAATATTGTTCCAGTTCTATAGCCATAGCTGAGTTAAAGGCACAGACCTGGCATCTGTTTCAATGTTTCCTCATACTCTAGCAAGGAAATAGGCTTCTAATTAGGTTTTACATTGAAAATAAAACATGCTTTTATTGCACTCCATTGTTCCTAATTTTTGATTGTTATGATATCAAAGCTGTTCAGTTCTTCTTGGTCTCTCCATTTAGACCCAGAAAAAATGTTTTCCAATCTATGTAGCCAATCCTCATAGAGGACTATAATTTAATGTCTCTCAATTCTTCATCACAGAAGCTCCATGTTCAAAATTTCAAAGTTCAAAATTTTACACTCTACATACATACAGAGAGAAGACACACTTAAGGATATAGAGGGACAGGACTACTGTTATATTGGATCATAGGAATGTAGAGAGGGAAATACAATAGGCCTTATCTATTCCAACATCTTGATTTGATTCATGGGAAAATTGAAGCCTATAGTGTCAGAGACAATGGATGTGAAGTGAAATCTTTTCTGACTTCTCATAGTAAGACATAGGAGATACAAGTACTGCATATCTTCTTAGACATAGACAATTCATGTGTCCAAAGTCATCATCAATCATCAATCAATGGTAGTTATCATCAATCAATGATTCTTTCATTGAAACATTTAATGTCTTTTCCTCAGACCTCATTCTTCCTAACCTATCTAAAGCATTTGACACCAATGACCATTTTCTCCTTCTAAATCCTCTCTCTTTTGCAAGATTCGAACTTACATCCTTTCCTGTAATAATAGTGAGAATTTCAACCAGATCAAAATAAAGGCAGAACTACAGAGATACCTAGTTTGCTGATACCAAGCACTTGCAGTCAGTTTTTCAGCCGAATAGAAACAGAGCTCAGCACCTAGTTAGCAAAAATTAATCATTCAAAAGTACATGGTTGGCAAAATGCTGGAGTAATTATTATTATAATTCCTCTAATCTAACAATTTTAAAAGAAATAAATATTTGCTAATCTATAGTACTTGAACCAAATGAAGAAGATTAAAAAAATATAAAAACTGCAGAAGTCAAAAGACAGGAAATAAAATTGGACAGCTGAAATATTTAAAGTTCCTTTTCATTCTACTCTTATATTCTATACTCCATGGAATGTCCCATTTAATATTACAGTCAGCTCAAGTAAAAGCATAATCATGAACTTCAGGAACAGCTTTAGTGGGCCCTCTACAAAATTTCTTCATGTCATTGGTGATTCATTCTGAATAACTCACATTTTAGAAGAAAAAGAAGTGCAGGAGAATAGGGAAGGCTAGGGTATAGATGATATAGGAACCTAGAGTTATTTAAAGAGAAAGAAGATTTCCTGACTGAGAGAAAGGTTAATAGAAAATTAGTTATTTTCAGCTCTTTTCTCCATTGACCTTATTCAGTAAGGGATCAAATTGTGTCCCAATTCCTCCAACTTGAGGAGATTGAAGATAATTAAGTTCAGGGTTTATATAAAAGAAAAAGGTCTAGCCTTGTCAATGGAAGGAGGAAGAGCCAAAAAGCATTAGGAAAAAAGACCAAGAAATACAAAACAAAAGCTCAAAAATGAAAAAGTCCAAGAGTAAAAACATAGTTTTCAATCAGATAAACCAATACTGATTCTCCTCCCTTCCCCTCCCCCCAATAAAAAGAAAAGAAAAAGAAAATGGAACTTTTTAAAAGGCCTTAACACATTGAACAGTTTTATACTTTGAAGGACAGAAACACAAAGTCAACTTCCCTGTTCCATGAAAACTGAGAATTTTGTGGATTTCTCTGGAGATCAGCACTCAATGATAAGAAACTCTGAAATGGATCAAAAGAGAAATGAAACATTTAAAAGAAAATATTATGGAGGATGGAAACCTCTTTGATCCTAGCATTACTATTAGCTATTGTCCAACATCTCTTGTCTTCATGGTTAATCTCCCATGAGAAAGCCAGAAGTGCCTCCACTCTTTCCCCTTTCACTCTTCTGAATGTCCTGAAATATGGCTTCAATTCAATTAAATCTAATTAAAACTGCTCTTTCCAAAGTTATCTATACTTTCTCCATTTTCACATCTAATGGTCATTCCTCAAACCTCATTCTTCTTAACCTGTCTGAAGCACTTGACACCACTGATCACTTCTTCCTATACACTCTCTCCTTTGTGAGTTTTCATAACACTCTCCTGATTCTCCTATAGCTACATGACTTCTCCCCTGTCTCTTTTGCTTATTCTTCATCCATGTCACACTCCCTTACTGTGGATGTTCTCCCAAGGTCCTGTTCTGGGCTCTCTTCTTTTTCTTCTTGATTTGTACCATCTCATTTTTAAATCTTACAGGTTTCTTTGGGGTCAATATCATCTAACCCTACACACCCTCCACTCTTCCAAATCTTGCTATTGATATCATCATTTTTACATTTACCCAAGCTCACAATCTTAATGTTACACTTAACTCCTCATTATCACTCACTCCAATAGCCAAATCTTATCATTTGTAGCTTTATAACATTTCTCAAATACACTTCCTTTCCTCTGTTCACATAGCCAACAATCTAGTTCAGATCCCTCATAATCTCTTGACTAACCCTATTCTAGTCCTTTGACTAGCCCTACAGTTCTGGCTTTTTCTACTTCACCCTTCTCCACATTCTATGATTCAGCTTTATCAGCTTTCTGGTTGTTCTTCACATAGAATGATCCATCACCCATTTCTGAGCCTTGGCAAGAACTAGCTACCCTTCCTGGAATGCTTCCTCTCCTCACTTCTACTTTGTGGTTATCTTCCAGATTAAGCTGAAATACCATCTTCTGCAGGAAGTCTTTCTCAATCTCTTTAGCTATTAGCCTCCCTTCAGATAAACTACCTTCTCTTCTGTGTGTATTTGTATGTGCCTAGTAATTTACACGTTGTCTCCTTTATGAATATGTGAGATATTTGAAGTCAGAGGCTCTTTTTGTCTTTCTATGTATCCCAAGAACTTACCTCAGTGCCTAGATTATTTTCGGGGTAGAGGAAGAAGAAGTAATATAAGCAAAAGCTACAATAAAAATGAGATTCTTTTTGAAAAAAAGTTAATTTAATTTTGAATTAATTCTGTTTTCAGGAACGTGGAGGTTTTTATCTTCTAATTAGAGTAATGGGATCTTCCAGGTAGAAAATAACTTAATATATTCAGTCATAAGATATTTGAGATTAGATCCTTGGTGAGAGTCTCCTTCTAATTTAACATGTTATTTCGGGGATCATACTTCACTTACTAATTCATTCATTAAAAAGAAAAGAAAAAAAAACATAATTTTAACTTAAGACAAGCCTATTTCAGAAAATATAATTTACTTTTGATCCATTAATTTGAAAGAGCATCTTAATCAAATTTGAGCATAACTCCATGAAATTCCTTCTTTAATCTGAAGATGTAGATTTATGTTGAAAGAACCTGAAACAACTAGTGATTAATATTGCCAAATATGAATAGAAGAAATAAGCTGATCATTCCCATTTGAAAGACCCCTCACTTTTCTCTCTTCCTGTTTATATCTTTTTTATCCTTGAGAGTCCTACTTCTATAAAGACTTCTCTCCTATCTCTGCCTCTCTTGTCCCTTTCACCTTCTCCTTCTCTAAATTCCTATTTGGCTTATTATCTATACTCTTCACTCAGGTATTTAGCCACTTAATTGGCTTACATTTGTAGCCTTTTGATAATTTGTCTGCTCTTATCAGAATGTTTACCTCAGTAAACACATCAGCCTTTACCTTTCATTGATACTGACTAGTTTTCTTGTTAAGTCTCCTCCATATTAAATGTCATTGGGGCATAGATGAGCTATGTGATATTGCTAAAATTTCAGAAATTCTGTCTTTTAATTGGCTTATTCTAACTAGAATTTATAAGCCTATACTTTATCTTTTGGGGTTGGGTTTGTACTAGAGCTGGAATCAGAGAAATATGGGTTCAAATCATATCTTGGTCACTTAACATGTGTGACTAGGCAAGTCACTTACTCTACCTGTTTCAGTTCCTTATCTGTAAAATGAGGATGTTAGATCCAATGTCCTCTTTGGCATCTTATTGTTGACTGACCTGAAATCACTGTGAATGGCCATATACTTAAATAGCAATTTCAAATAGCATAGGACCATAAATTAAATATGAAACATAATAAATGCTCCAAAACAATGTGTAACTAAAGGGACAAAGTGGAATTAAATCTCTTTCTACCAATCCAGCTTTGTCACATTAAGAGGTGGAACTAAGGGGGAAAATAAATCAATAGGGAGCAGATTCCTTAGGCAGCTTACTAAAGAAGTAGGGTGAAGATGGAATTTGAATTTTAGACTCTGATAGTTTTACCAATTCTGGTTTACTAACTGGCCCAATTCATTACTCTCATCTGATCAGCACTTCATTTTGATTTTCTTTTTGAACACTGATATTGCCTCCTGCTTTCAATGGCAAGAGGGCCATGTGTCATTCTTAAATTCCCATCTGGAATTAGCAAGAGAAACATGGGAACAGATGTAGCCACACTTCATCCTTCTCCTTCATCTATCCCCATGACTTCTTTGTGAGAAGTTCCCCCTCCAAGTCTCCATGGCAACATCCCTGGGAGGCAATGTTCCACATTGTTAAGAACTATTTCATGAGTATATGTATCTTGCCTCTCTAACTAAACTATGAACTCCTGGAGGGCATAGACTTTAACATATTTCTTTTACCTTTCCCTCAGTGCTTAGAACAAGGTGATCAATAAATATTTATTGAATGAATGTGAGTGAATTTGACATTGCAAAGAATCGTCTTTCCCTCATTTCTTTAACCTATTAATAATTCATCAAAACCAATGAAAAACTCTTGGATTAGAATATTGAGCATTTACATAGCATTTTAAGGTTTGCAAAGCACTTGACAAATATTTTCTTGTTAATTGAAGAACCTTTGTAGTCTCATGCAAACCTCTACTGTTTTAGACCATTTTTTTCATTTGTTCATTTTTGTTTGTTTTGGGGAAGAGCATTCAATGAATTATTTATGCCCCAATCAAGTAAGCCCTTTTCTTCTATCTAATATACCCTGGTTTCTTCTCTGCCTAATTTCAGGAATGCAAACTTCCCACATTCAGAATGCTTTAAACTCTGGAGACTAGAAATTTATAGATCTTAGATAATCCCAATAGGAACTTTTATCTTAACATGGCCTACCAATAGAGGTGAAAAACCTGTAAGACTCCTCCCTCAGAAAGCACTTCCTCCTTCCCCATGAAATAACTGACCTTCTAAACTTTCCAAAAACTGTTATGATCTTGGAGATGATCTAATATCTGCAGTGAAGATGGAGCCAGGACCTCCAGGAAAAGTTGGTGAAAAAATACATC
Source organism: Sminthopsis crassicaudata (assembly GCF_048593235.1). Classification (NCBI taxonomy): domain Eukaryota; kingdom Metazoa; phylum Chordata; class Mammalia; order Dasyuromorphia; family Dasyuridae; genus Sminthopsis; species Sminthopsis crassicaudata. Next base: position 362,519,063 of record NC_133620.1, read on the forward strand.
AAATACTGGGAACAGTCAACTGTAAGACTATCATGTACTCTTTCCTCCTGTCATGATATAAGAACTGTTAAGTTCAAAGTACCCTGACAATATCTCTGGATTTAATTCTTTCCTCTTTTCCTCAGATCCCAGTCCTGGTTCAGTTCAGTTACTAGTCACTTCAGTTTGAAGGAATCAGTTTCAATCCCTATGAAGTATAATAGATGGATTATCATAATTTTGGAAATGTCAATTGTTACCTCAGTTTAGTAGTGTCAATACTGACCTAGCATATTTCCCTTCTCCATTATTATACCAGACTTCTCTTGTTGTGATTTCTGGGGTGTCTCTGTTTAACCATTTGTCTTTACCCTTAAAAGGCTATTGCTTTTATCATTAAAACTTGCATGTCTAAATCCTCTGAGATTCATCTTTACTAACAGAAATTAAGACCAACTGGAAGCCAATTTATCAAAATCAAAATAAAGTATCTGTCTTTTTTGCTGGAGATATCTTTTACCCCTTGAATTATGAATTTAAAATTTATAGAGTATAGAGTCTAAAAAGAAAACCCTTAGCTTCCTGTTAAGATGAGCTGTGAAAAGTTGTAGAATAGCATATCTCTCTCATTTATGCCCTATCAAATATTTAAAAGGAAGCAGACATAGCAGTGATCAAGAAAAGTAAAGAGGATAAGAAGTACTTCCATTCTATCTAGGATTGAAAAAAACAAAAGGATATGATGAGAATTAGATAAGGAGTATCTAAATGAAATTAACGTTAATTGAGATCTAGTGGCAGGTTTGGGGTACAGGGAGTCAAATAGAGCTCCCCTGCAACCCCTTTGGATTCAGCGCAAGGATACAAAGTTAAATGAGGTTTAGTAGTGGCACAGAAGTTCTCTGTGAAGGAATTTACAGAACCCAAAACCTAGATTAATAAAAGAAGTTTATTATGGGGTTTGGAAGTAAGGTTGAAAGGTAAAAAGACACCAGGGCCAAGGCTGGCCCTGGTGCACAGAAACCCCTGACATGGCTGGCGCAAGGATACTATGTTTGGGACTTCTGCAAAGAGTGGACTCCAGTTTTCCTCTTTTATAGTGGGGGGTTTTTGGTAATCTTGAAGGGGCTCATGTGTGGAGTCCCAAATTGGTTCCTGGCTGAATTCAATGGGTTTTTAGATAAGGAACTGTTTGTGCTTGGGGTGAGGGTTGGGGAAATCTGAGCAGATCATTAGAATGGGGGCTTGGACAGCCCAAGTTAGCTCAGATCTGATGGGGCCTGGGAGAGCCTGGATATCTCCTATTGGAATTCATGGAAGCTGGGAATTAGAAAGGAATCTTAACCCACATCAGGTAGAGGGACCCCAGGTGATAAGAAAAGAGTTGTACCAGGGAAACTAGCAAGAATTCAGCTAAATGGAGCCCTGAGGCCAGTGGGATCTCAATTATGAATTAGCTGTAAAGAACCTAGCTCCCATAGGTTCCAAAAAACAGGAAACAACTGTGTATTTATTGGATTACTGGGGGCTATGGCATCAGATAGGTCTAGTTTAGTACTTTAACTTGGGAACCATGCAGATCTAAGATCCTCAGGATTTCCAATATCAAAAAGGACCTAGGGAATGAATCTTCTCAATTGAAAATTATGCCAAGAAAAAGATTCAGAGAAACAAGCCTAAGTCACAAATTACAATTACATAAAATTGAAAAGTTTTGCACAAACTCAATACACCTAGAATTAAAAGGAAAAAATGGCTAGCTGGAAAAATATTTGTAAATAATTTCTCTGATAAAAATCAATGGTTAGGAACAGACAAATTTTCTTTTTTTTTTTTTTTTTATTCATTTTTCCAAATTATCCCCTCCCTCCCTCCACTCCCTCTCCCCGATGGCAGGTAATCCCATACATTTACCTAGATACAATATATGTGTGTAAATACCTTTTTCTTGTTGCACATTAATTTTTAGCTTCCAAAGGTATAAGTAACCTGGGTAGATAGACAGTAGTGCTAACAATTTACATTCGCTTCCCAGTGTTCCTTCTCTGGGTATAGTTATTTCTGTCCATCATTGATCAACTGGAAGTGAGTTGGATCTTCTTTATGTTGAAGATTTCCACTTCCATCAGAATACATCCTCATACAGTATTGTTGTTGAAGTGTATAGTGATCTTCTGGTTCCTCTCATTTCACTCAGCAACAGTTGATTTAAGTCTCTCCAGGCCTCTCTGTATTCCTCCTGCTGTTCATTTCTTACAGAGCAATAATATTCCATAACCTTCATATACCACAATTTACCCAACCATTCTCCAATTGATGGACATCCATTCAACTTTCAGTTTCTAGCTACAACAAAAAGAGCTGCCACAAACATTTTGGCACATATATGTCCCTTTCCACTCTTTAGTATTTCTTTGGGATATAATCCCAATAACAGCAATGCTGGGTCAAAGGGTATGCACAGTTTGACAACTTTTTGGGCGTAGTTCCAAATTGCTCTCCAGAATGGCTGGATTCTTTCACAACTCCACCAACAATGTATCAGTGTCCCAGTTTTCCCACATCCCCTCCAACATTCATCATTATTTGTTCCTGTCATTTTAGCCAATCTGACAGGTGTGTAGTGGTATCTCAGAGTTGTCTTAATTTGCATTTCTCTGATCAGTAGTGATTTGGAACACTTTTTCATATGAGTGGAAATAGTTTCAATTTCATCATCTGAGAATTGTCTGTTCATATCCCTTGACCATTTATCAATTGGAGAATGGTTTGGTTTCCTATAAATCAGGGTCAGTTCTCTATATATTTTGGAAATGAGACCTTTGTCAGAACCTTTACTTTTAAAAATATTTTCCCAATTTGTTACTTCCCTTCTAATCTTGTTTGCATTAGTATTGTTTGTACAGAAACTTTTTAGTTTGATGTAATCAAACTCTTCTATTTTGTGATCAATAATGATCTCTAATTCTCCTCTGGTCATAAATTCCTTCCTCCTCCACAGGTCTGAGAGGTAGACTATTCTCAGGAACAGACAAATTTTCAAAGAAAAGAAAATTTAAAACTCTCAACAGTCATCTGAGATAATGCTCCAAATCACTAAAAATAAAATAAATTCAAATTAAGAGAACTATGAGGTTCTAAGGAAAATAACCATCTTTTGCTGGTCCATGATATGACAGACATATTAGTGTGCTGTTCATAGAGCTTTGAATTGGTTCAAAATTTTCAATACCTCTCTTAGATATATAGATGATGGGAAAGGAGTTATAGGCATAAAAATATAGCAACACTTTTTGTTGTAGCAAAGAACTGAAAACAAACTAATATTCATCAATTGAGCTATAAATGAACAAATTCAGTCTTAGTTCCCTCATTTGTAAAGGGATTATATTAAATGGTCTTTTATATCTTTTGTAGCTATAAATCTATGAATCTATGATCCTAAGGTTCAATGTCTTTCTTTTTAAACCTATAAGTGAGCAAGAATTCCTTCTATAACATATTCATGTTCTTATGACTTCTATTGATGGGGCTATGAAAATGGCAGTTTCCAAAGGAAAATATCAAAGCTATAAATAGTAACATAAAAAAAATCTGAATCATTAGTAATTACAGAAATGCTATTAAAACAACTCTATGGTAGCACTTTACATTCATTAAATTGGCTAAAATGACAGAAAAAGATACTAAAAAATGCTGGAAGGGATGGCAGAAAATGGGTATACTACTAATGTACTGTTGGTGGAGATTTAAAGTAAATAAACCATTTTGGAGAACAATTTAGAGCTATGTTCAAAGGGCTACAAAATCATGCACACCTTTTGAACCGACAATATCACCACAAAGTTTATGCCCAAAGAAGATCAAAGTAAAAGGAAAAGCAACCATATGTACAAATATATTTATAAAATCTATTTTTTATGACAATAAAGAATCAGAAAGTGAGAGAATGCTCATCAGTTTGGGAATGGCTGAACAAGCTATAATCTATGAATATAAGAAGATACTATTATGCTGTAAAAAATTGTGAAGAAGATAGATTCAGAAAATTATTGGAAATCAAATAAACTAATGCACAGTGAAGTGAGCAGAAATAAAAGAACAAATTTTACAATAATAGTAAAAGTGTAAAGATGATTAACTTTGTAATACTTAGTAACTCTATGCAATCCAGTGATTTATCCAAAAGACTCATGACATAAGCTGCTATTTATCTTCAGACAGAACTAAAGAGCTCAGAGCACAAATTGAAGCATTTTCTTTTTACTTTCTTCTGCCCCTCCTCAAAACATGGCTGAAATACATTTCACATAATTTCATATGTATAATGTTTATCATATTTATTTCAATGGGTAAAGGAGAGAATGGAGAAAAAGAGAATTTGGAATTGAAAATAAACAAATAAACATACAAATAAATAAATAGAAACCCCTCCATTTCTTGGAGACAGCTAGGTGGCATATTGAATAGAATACCACCTGGATTCAAGAAGCCTACAAGCTGTGTAACCCTAGACAAGTAATACAACTACTCTCTGTTTTAGTTTTTTCATTTGTAAAATAAAGGGTTATTGTGAGGATAAAATAAGATTTATAAAGTGCTTTGCAAATCTTAAAGAGCTACACAAATGCTAACTGTATATCCTTCTAAGGCAGTCCATTCCATTTTTTGATCATTACAATTATTAGAAAGCATTTTCTTACTTTAAGTCTATATTTTTCTCTTTGTAACCTAAGCTCATTGTCATTAATTTTTCTCCTGTGGCCAAACAGAATACATTTACCTAAGGACCAGTAGGTGGCTCACTAGACAAAGTATCAACCCTAAAGTTAAAAAGATCTAAGTTCAAATCTGGCCTCAGGTATTTGTTGATTATATGATTCCAGGCAAGGTTAAGTGGATTAACCCTGATTACTTCCCAAACTCATCTAACAAAAAACATTTTTCCAAAATACAATTTTTTTTCAAATATTTGAAGATGGTTATCACCTCTCACTTAACCCCCATCTGGTTATAGTTATAGCCCTTTGCCCTTTCAACAAGGGCTCTTCACCATTCTGGTGTCTTCCTCTAATTCTGGAATTCAGTTACAATGTTCCTTGGAGTTTTCATTTTTGGATCTCTTTTAGGAGATGATTGGTGGATTCTTTCAATAGTTACTTTATCCTCTTTTTCTAGGACACCAAAGCAGTTTTTTTTGATGATTTCTTGGAAGATGTTGTGTAGATTCTTTTTTTTTTTCATCATGGTTTTCAGGAGTCCAATAATTCTTAGATTGTCTGTTCTGAATCTGTTTTTCAGGTCATTGTTTTTCTGATGAGGTATTTTACATTTTCTTCTATTTTCTTTATATATTTTTTTTCTTTTTTGACTGATTCTTGATGTCTCACTGAGTCATTTGCTTCCATTTGTTCAATTCTAATTTTTAGTGAATTATTTTCTTCAGTTGGCTTTTTTTTTTTTTTTAATCTGCTTTTGCTTTTGGCCAATTGAATTTTTCAATGATTTTTTTTTTCCATTTCAGAAATTTCATTTTGCCAAAACTATTCCTTAAGGAGTGATTTTCTTCAGACAATTTCTTGTTTCCTTTTTCAGAGTTCCCATTTCCTTTCCCCATTTTTCTTCTAACTCTCTTTTGAGATCCTTTTTTTTTTTTTTTTTTTTTTTTTTTAATTTCCAAGAGAGCCTTGTGAGATGAAGACCAATTGATATCACTCATTGAGGCTTCATGTGGAGATTTTGCTTTTAGTGTCCTCAGGGTTTGAGAACTCTATAAAAGCTATCTATAGTCAGACTCTTTTTGCTTTTTTGCTCATTTTTAAAGGTTTAGATCTGCTCTTAGGTGAAAGGGGAGATTGTAATGTTCTGTTCTTTAAATTATAATCGTTCTCTGTGAGCAGGTTTCTTGGGGAGCTTCTGGAGGCAGCCTTGTCTTCCATTCAGTTTCAATAATTACCTCTAAAGCAGCCAGGAGTTAAAGTGCAAATCCTTTATTGTCTCTTCCAAAATCTTATCTCCTTCACTTGGGGCTTGCTCTGCTAGTTTTCTGGAGGTCTTCCTCTCTCCTGGTTCCTGAGAGCTCTTGTCCAAATGTCTCTAGCCAGCACAAAGGTGGAAGTTGGAACTGAATCTTGATTCTGCCTCCGAGAGTGGGATTGTGGGCTTCTGTGGACTTGTGAATCTCCCAGAAGCCAATCCTAGTTGTGAATCTCCTAGAAGTCCATGAGCAGGCTTTTCCTTTCCTCCTTATATATGCTCTCTAAAGGTGTGAAGTCTAATGTGTGAACCAATGAGTGAACTCCTTTAAAGGGATGAACTCCTTTAAAGGTATGAACTAAGTACATTACCTTGTCTGAAATTCTGGCCCATAACAACTCCTTGTAGAGTCAGATCAATCATACTGAACCATGCTAAATTAGAAAATTATTATCTCTTATATTCTAGTGATTTAGCACCTTGTAACAATCCTAACAGAAGATTATTCCAAGCGTCCTCTAAGGGCAACAGTGGCTTCACACTGCCCTGAAGATGGTGCTGCTGACTTTCTTCCTCTGCTGAATGGATATGGCCAAATGCCACATAATGCTGGGGCTCAAGGACTCACTATTTGCTTTCTGTAGTAGCATTGGAGATCTCACAGCTAATCTGCTGATCCACTGGCTTCTGAACCAGGACAGAGTAGCAAATGCTTTTGTATTTTAGTTATGAATTTCCTATTAGATTTCTCTAATGAACAGAACCCTTTCATCCCTGTGTCTCTCTGCATTGCACTGCACTGCACTGCTTGCACTATGCCTATGCTGGCCTGCAAACCCCTAGCCCTAATGCCAGATTGAAACAGACTTTTTTTTTTTAAGTTCTTACCAAGCATCTTCTGCTGGAATTTTGATACACTCCAAATATTTTTGGGTTCTGTTACTCAAAAACTCATTCAGAAGCTTGATGTGGTGTTGATCTGAGGGAAGCCAGGAAGAACTCAAAGATCTGTCTATTATCTCCACCATCTTGGCTCTACTCCCTGCTAGCATCCTTCCTTAAATTGTGGTCTATAGAATAGAACAGCATACTCCAGACAGAAATTGATTAGGGAAATCAGATGTTCAACATTCAAGGAGAATTGTTTCCTTTAAGGGGAGAAGTATGATGACACCATGAGAAAGTAAAAGACTTTAACTTTCTATAATGCCAGTAGTGTGACTTGCCTTGGCCATGTGTTTTCTCTAAGTGTGTATCTTTCTGCTATCATATTCTAAGTGTGTACTCACTCTTCCTGCTGACATCATGTATAGATGCCCTGAATTTCTGGGAAGTGATGCTTTGTTACTGTTGTTCACACCATGCTACCTCAGTAAATACCTTTCCTTTGAGATGTTTGTGTCCTCTGACTAAATATTAAAGGTAGTGATCTCAAAGTTATAGTTTTAGGAGTTCAGATTAATGGAATGTCTTGAATATAGGGTACTTCTTCTGGAATGAAACCAGCCTCTGAGTATGAGTCCTAAGGAGGTGACTGATATTATTTAACAAAATCTTCTATGTAGCAAAAGGATTTCAGACAACGGTCTACTTGAATGGTCATCACTGCTCATCATCAATAGTTACCATTAAATCCAAAATTCTAAAACAATAGAATATTTATATAGTAGACTTTAATTAGAATATTTGAATGAATTGGTATGTTGGAGATGAATGAAGCAGGATTGAATGGTATTAATCAAAAGAGAAGCAGTCACTTAAGAAAAACAGTTTTATATAAAGAGACTTTGATAGAATCAAAGGAACTAGTTTCAAATCTTGATTCTGAATGACTAAGCAAATTATTTTACATCTGTGGGTTTCACTTTTCTCATCAGCAAAATAAAGGTATTAGATTTAGAGACCTTTAAAGTCCAGCTCTAAAAACATAATCCTATGGATAATGTCAACTGTACCCAGAGAGAGAACATGGAGATGAAATGTGGATCAAAGCATAGTATTTGTACCTTTTTGTTGTTTTTTGTTTGTTTGTTTTCTTATTTTTTCTTGTGTTTTTCCCTTTTGATATGATTTTCCTTGCAAACATGACAAATATAGAAATATGTTTTTAAAATTGTATATATTTAACCCCTAACAGATTGCTTACTGTCTTAGGGAAGCAGGAAGGGAAAGAAGGAAAGGAGAAAAATATATTATAAAAAATGAATGGTAAAATTATCTTTACAAAAAGAAAAATGATACACTATTTAAAAATGCACAATCCTCTGTTCTTTCCTTGAATTCATAAAAAATAACAACAAAACAACAATAACAAAAACAACTTCTCTTTCAGACAAATTTCAGACTTATGAGTTCTAAAAAAAGAAAGAAATTGAGGTACAGTCACGAAATTGAGGTACAGTCACAAACTTGGTTCAACATTTCCTGTGTGAAGTATGAATATCATAAACATAATAAGAAACTGGGCAAGAGAAAATCCAGTATCCCTATTAGGAGGAAAATGCCTTTTAAAATGACTGTGGAATAGTTATGGAGAAGTGGTACTGCTGTTCAAATCATTCGGAATGAATGTTAGAAAATCCCACATACAACAGGGAGCTCTTCTGTGTGTCTGGTAGAGTAGAGTGGACAAGCAGAGGGAGGAGGTTGTCAGTCTGTCGCCTTCTCTAATTTTGGATTTGAGAAATGAAGCACTTTGGAGCCCAGTGCCTGCTGGAAGCTCTTGGTCAGTGACCACATTTGAATTTCTATCAGTGATCAAAAATATTTTCACAGCAAACATGTTAATTAACATCTGTAGCACTTGGCTCCCTCTCCTCAGTCCCCTGGGTAGGGTGGCATTTCACCGGCATCTTTCTGTCCATGGTCTGGGTCTAGAGAAAAAAAAAAAAAAAAAGTTCTAGTTTGACGGCCCCAGAATGAGCCCAAGCAATTGGGTTTCTGCAGCCTGGCTTTGCAGCTGCCTTTTTTGTTACAGGAAGCAGGTGAAATGACCCCCACTAGAGAGAAAGTAGTCTTGAATGGAAGGCTCTGTGTATAAGCCAGACAGAATAGAAGGATATCATCCAGCTTCATCAACACTACAAAATACAGTTGGTACTTTGATAACTTGTAATAATAGTGAAGAGAGCCAGTCATGTACATATGGCCTTCCCCAAACAATGGTCGGCAAAATTCTCTAGGTTGGAGTCTTACGAAGAACTACTTTAAGGGAGAGATGGAATGTGTGTGTGTGTGTGTGTGTGTGTGTGTGTGTGTGTGTGTGAATATTGTTTAAAAATAGTTTGCAGATGGTTCTAAAATAGTTTACTAATTCCAAGGTGGAATAGGCAGAAGAATTTAAACTCCTTGAAGGCAAGGATTTTCTCATTTTTGTATTTGTATGTTCAGTGCCTAGTATAGTGCCTGGCTCTTAATGGACACTAAATAAATAAAGGCTTGGAGATTTGAATTCTTTATAGTAAGCAAAACTAACCTCAGCCTGATGCCCAGAATAGCATAAGCTGAATGAATAAGGTTTTACTGTATTTCATGGTTCTTTTCCTCACACCTACCATCTTGTCTCCTGCCCAGAAGCTTATAGTAATTATGAAATAAATGAAATTAATAACTATCTTTTTCTCCTTTCAGCATAAATTTTTACTTTCTCCTGAGGACAAAGTAAGTGGTTATTTGTGAGGCTGATTCATTCCCTTTCTTGGAAGAGATTTCTGAAGCCATCAAGTGGTTGCCTCAAATGGAAGGATTAGGAAATCTTTTGGAAAGGAGTTTCTTTGAACAGGATTGTAGAAATCTGGTAGCATTCTGAGCAGAGGGCAAAGAGGCAAAAAATTAATCCCCTGCTAATATAGAGAGAAGGTTTGTCCCCTGCCTTTTATTATGAACATATCTACATAGATAAAATGGTAAAAGAAGTGAACTATGTTACAGCTTAGTTCAAGAGATCTACAGTAAGTCCAAAAATGACATCCTATCCAAATATGTGTCATGGATAAAATTCTGAGAAACACATTTCCTAACAGTAATAATCAATTTGTCAACTAAGTTGGCCAATGATCAATAAATTGGTGGTCAGTGGCTTCTCTTGGTAAACAAAGATGAAAAAGGAATTTCTGAAATACCTTAAATCAGGTGTTTTCTCTCTGACTAGATGCTCCCCAATAAGCAAAAAGTAAACCTGATTGATGGACATTTAATGAGGAGGTTGGCTAAATTCTCTCAACTCTTCCTAATGACTTCATCCTGAGAGGGATCAAGAGTCATTCGAGAATGTGGTCTGGTCTTGAGGCAAGAACCCCTTTCAGCAATCTGGATACCCTTATGAAGTTTTCTTTGGTTTGATTTCTCCTCATGAGATTAAGTGTCTTATTCCACATAATAAATGGCAGAATCAGAATTTGAACACAGATCTTGTTTCCAAGTCCTCATTCTTTCCACTTAAAAACTGTCCTATTTAAACTTATCTGCTTGGTATATATTTGTACACATCTATTTGCTTACATTTTGTCTTATGAATTGGGAGGGGAGACTTTATTTTGGAAAGAATAAAAATATAAAGAATATAACATGTGTTCCTAAGTCCTAAAAAAAGGGACTATTTTTATCTTTCATTTCTGATTTCTTAGCACAAATTCAAGATGTATATTAAGCATTTAATAAATGCTTATTGATTGATACAAAGACAAAAATAAAAGTTTCTGTCCTCATAGTGGTATACTCAATCAGAAAAACAATTGTACACATGAATATATAAATATATATCTAAAATAAATATATGATAATCATAGGGTGGGAAAATTACTAATTGCTAAATAAATCAGAAGAGGCAAGAGATTGCAATTAACTCAAGCTTTGAAGAAAGCTCAAAGTTTTTTGTTTTTTTTTTTTTGAAGGGGGTGATAATTTTTAAACTTTTACTTTATTTTTCTCAATTAATGAAAATTAAATTTTCCCTTCCTCATACCTCATCCCTCCATCATTGTAGGGAGAGGATGTTTTGTAATAAATAAGTATATCTAATCAATACAAATTTCTTCTTTTGCTGTGTCCAACAATAAAGTTTTATGTATTTAAAAATGTAAAAACTTATCACCTCTTAGGTGGTACAAAAGCACATCGCAGACTGAATTTATCTGTTCATATCTTTTACTATTTATCAATTGGAAAATAGCTAGTATTCTCCTAAATTTGATTCAGTTCTTTATATAGTTTAGAAATGAGGCCTTTATCAGAATCTTTGAACATAAAAAATTTTCTCCAGTTGTGTGTTTCTCTTCTAAACCTGACTGCATTGGTTTTGTTTGCACAAAATCTTTTTAATTTAGTAGAATCAAAATTATCCATTTTGCATTTCAAATATACTCTAGTTCTTTCCTGGCCATGAATTCCTTCCTTCTCTACAGATCTGAGAGGTAGACTATCCCTTGTTCTCCTAATTTGCTTCTAGTATGTCTCTTTTTGTCTAAATCATGAACCCATTTCAATCTTATCTTGGTATAGAGTGTTAGATGCTGGTCAATGCCTAATTTATGCCATACTATTTTTCAATTTTCCCAGTAATTTTTGTCAAATACTGAATTCTTATCCCAGAAACTGGGGTCTTTGGGTTTATCAAACATTAGATTTTTATAGTCATTGACTATTGTGTTTTGGACCCTAATCTATTCCATTAACCCACTACTCTATTTTGTTAGCCAGTACCAAATGTTTTGATGACCAGTGCTTTATAATATAGTTTTAGGTCTGATTAGCAGGGCTGCCTTTGTTTGCATTTTTTTTTTCATTATTTCCCTTGAAATTCTTGATCTTTTGTTCTTCCAGATGAACTTTGTTATTATTTTTTCTACTTCAGTAAAGTACTTTTTTGGCAGTTTTTATTGGCACTGAATAAGTAGATCAATTTAGGTACAATTGTCATTTTATTATATTAGTTTAGCCTATCAATGAGCACTTGATAGTCTTCCAATTCTTTAGATATGACTTTATTTTTGTGAAAAGTATTTTGTAATTCTATTCATATAATTTCTGACTTTGACTTGGCAGATAGACTCCCAAATATTTTATATTATCTACAGTTATTTAAAATGAAATTTATCTTTGTATCTTTTGCTGCTGGACTTCATTGGTAACATAGGAAAATGCTGATGATTTATGAGGACTTATTTTATATCCTGAAAGTTTGCTAAAGTTGTTAATTGTTTCTAATAGATTTTAGTTGATTCTCTAGGATTCTTTAAGTATATTATATCTTCTGCAAAGAGTGATAATTTGGTTTCCTCAATACCTACTCTAATTACTTTAATTTCTTTTTCCTCTCTTATTGCTAAAGTTAACATTTCTAATTCAATATTGAATACTAATGGTGATAGTGGGCAATGTTATTTCATTCCTGGTCTTATTAGGAATACTTCTAATTTATCCCCATTACATATGATGCTTGCTGTTTTAGATAATTTTAGATAGAGGCTACTAATCATTTTAAGAAAATTTCCATTTATTCCTATGCTTACCAGTGTTTTTAGTGGGAATGAGTGTTGGATTTTGTCAAATACTTTTTCTGCCATCTATTGAGATAATCATGTGATTTCTGCTAGTTTGGTTATTGATATAGTCAATTATGTTAATAGTTTTTCTAATATTGAACCAGCCCTGCTTTCCTTATATAAATCCTACTTGGTCATGTTGTATTCTCCTGGTGATAACCCTTTGTAATATCTTTGGTAATATTTTATATAGGATTTTTCAAATACTTGATTTTAAAGAAGAGGATATTGAGGTCTATTAAAATGAAATGATTTACTTAAAATCATAGAGTTAAATCAGGATTCAAACTCAAGTCTTTTCATTTCAATACTTTTTTTTGGTATTGTATTTGGTATATATATATATATTTGTATATATATGTGTGTGTGTGTGTGTGTGTGTGTGTGTGTGTGTGTGTGTGTGTGTGTGTGTATTTAAATTAGTGAGACAATTGGGGTTAAGTGATTTGCCTAGGGTCATACAGATAGTAAGTGTTAAGTTTCTGAGGCCAGATTTGAACTGAAATCCCCTCCTAATTTCAGGGTAACACTCTGTCCATTGTGCCATCTAGTGGCCCTACCATGGTGTATCTATAAAATTATAAATATGCATTTAAGTCACCTCATGCTTGAGATTTGAATCTTCCTAAAAGCAGGAAGCTTTCTTCCTTGTGTTCTACCTTTCCTTCACCCCACTTGTCTCCCACCCCCCAGCATATGACAGAATGTTCATTCACTCTGACCAACATTTCCATGTCTAACACTTCTGAGTCCCACATCTTTTGTGTAACTGATGGGAAAAGTGAAGCACAAGAAGGCAAAGGTCACCCACTGATTCAATGATGAGAAGAAAACTAGGGACCTTTGTGTCAAATGGTGAGATAACAAGAGTTGTCATGACAACAGAGCAGGAAGATATCATTTGGGGAGTGCAAGTTCCTCCCTTCCTCTCCCCCCCATGAAAGGTTTTGTATAACAAAGGATTTTTTTTTTACCTGCAAGAGATACACATGGTTGTGTGTTGTTTCTCTGTTATACTTCCCTCTCACTCAACAGTGACTTTGATAGGCAGTGGAAAAAACATTCTTATTATCAAGAAATCCTATTTCTTTTTTATGCTAACTTATGCACAAGAGCTTATCAAGTTCCATTCAGTACATTTTTTTAATGGCCCCATCTAAAAATGGTCTAAGTGTTCATAGTACATTTTTGGCACATAGAAAGAGGAGATTGACTGATAAAGTTATTTGGGAAGAAAAATGGTTGTGGTACTAGGAAAAAATACCCACATATAAGTATAGTGTAGCTATAAGTAGATCTGGCAAATAATATTAGCCATAATAGTTAACTATTGCCTTTTAAGGTTAAAAAAGAAAGCAGTGTGGTTCAGTGGATCAAGAATTAGTCTCAGAGTTGGAAAGATCTGAGTTCAAATTTTATCTATTTTTCATACTGTCTGTATGATTCTAGGTAAATTGTTTATCATTTTTATGAACTGTAACTTCACTAGCAGCTGGCTATATTCATTGGTGGAGAGTTTTCTCACTAGGATGTTCTGACATCAGTGAAATCACAATTCTTGACTAAATAAATGCCACAAAATGTTTTCTTCACAATGACCCTTTGAAATAGTCCATTTTGTAACAGACCTTGGGGCATAGCTCTTGGTTCATGATCCTGCATCATTCTTCCTTTATGCTCTCCTACCCATTGGGTCCTGATTTGATTTTCATAAACTTGGAAATCAGAGATGATTTTTTTTTGGTCATTGAGCTGAGAACTTGATTAATTATATAGTTTTATTTCTGTTACTAGCTAGTTTCATGACCTTGATCTAGTTATTTAACCATACACATACTCATCTGTAAAACAAATAATAATAAGCAAAGAGTCCAAGAGAACAGTGGAGAGTACATTGTCTGCAGATGCCATTTCTACTGGGAAACTAGCTATATGACCTCAGGAATTTAATTCTCCTCTGTGAAACTCAGTTTTCTCATCAATAAAGAGAGACATATGAATTAAATTACAATAAGATCATAGATCTGAACTCATAAGGGACTTAGGAGGCCATCTAGTTTAACTCTGATTTTACAGATGAGGAAACCGAGACCCTCAGAGCTTATTAAATAATGTATTCCAGATAATAAATAACAAAACTTGTTCCAACTTCTCATTCTTTCCATTTAAAAACCATCCAATTTAGATGAATGTTGGAGGGGATATGGGAAAACTGAAACACTAATACATCATTGGTGGAATTGTGAATGGATCCAACCATTCTGGAGAGCAATTTAGAGCTATGCCCAAAGAGTTATCAAATTGTACCTACCCTTTCTTCCAGCAGTGTTTCTACTGGACTTATATCCCAAAGAGATATTAAAGGAGGGAAAAGGACCCACATGTGCCCACATGTGGCAGCCCTTTTTGCAGTGGTAAGAAACTGGGAATTTTTTGTGATCCCCATTTGGGGTTTTCTTGGCCAAGATACTGGAGTGGATACTTAAGGTTAAGTGACTTGCTTAGAGTCATATAGCTTATAATTGAAGATGGATTTGAATTTAGGAAGATGAGTCTTCCTAATTCTAGGTCCAGTGTTCTATTCTCTATGCCACCTATGCCCATCAGTTGGAGAATGATTGAATGAGTTATGGTATATGAATGTTATGAAATATTATTGTTCTATAAGAAATGATCAGCAGGATGATTTCAGAGAGGCCTGGAGAAACTTGCATTAACTGATGCTAAGTGATATGAGCAGAAACAGGAAATCATTGTACACGTCAACAGCAATATTATACAACGATATGTTCTAATGTATGTGGCTCTATTCAACAATGAGATGATTCAGATCAGTTCCAATTGTTTTTTGATCGAAAGGACCATCTACACCCAGAGAGAGAACTGTAGGAACTGAGTATGGTTCACAACATAGCATTATCACTCTTTCTGTTGTTGTTTGCTTTCATTTTATTATTATTTTTTTTATCATTTTCTTTTCTGGTTTGATTTGATTTTTCTTGTACATCAAGATAATTGTATAAATATGTATGCATATATTGGATTTAACATATATTGCCATCTGGGGAAGGGTGGTGGAAGAAGGGGGGAACTGGAACACCAGTTTTTGCAAGGGTTAATGTTGCAGAATTATCTATGCATATGTTTTAAAAAATAAAAAACTCTAATAAAAAAGCTGACCAATTTATACAAAGTAAACATAATAGTATATAAGGGTTTGGGTCTCCTCTGGGGGACCTTACAATTCAAGGACTGCCTGAATGGTTTTTATATGTCTGTTTTGTAACTATGATGAAGAAGTAGCACCTGAAGAGACAGCCAGACAGCCACTGTTCAAGTCTAGTCCAATAGTAAAGGTTAAGTAGAGCTCCAAGCCCTAAACAGATGGCCCCCACTTTTTTGCATGACAATTTAATTTATTGAAAACCAAGGGAAAGTGTTCTTTTAACCACCTGGAACATGCAAACAAGAGAATAAAGACTGTGGCATAAAGAAATCTCCTCTAAGCTTGACATTAATAAGAGCTAATCTGGTTATAGATAAGAAATGTTTTTAATCTGTGGGAGTTGGTCTTCAAAAGCAACCAATCTTTATTTTCAGTCTCTTTAATTAACACGAAGGCAATATCAGAGTAAATAGCAGAAGGTGGACAGTGTCAGATCTTCCCTGAAACAACTAGATAAGGCAGAGATGATATGGAATGAATTGAAGCAGTGAACCATAAATTGGAATGTTAGGTGTAGATCCAGAAAGTTGTCATTGTTTGGTTATTTTTCAGTTTTGTCTAATTTTTTTTTGTGTGTGTGTGTGATCCTCATTTGGGGTTTTCTTGGCAAAGATACTGGAGTGAATACTAAGAGTTAAGTAACTTGCTTAGAGTCACATAGCTTATAAGTGTCTGAAGATAGATTTGAATTTAGGCAGATGAGTCTTACTAATTCCAGGTCCAGTGGTCTATCCACAACGCCACCTAGCAGCCTATTTTGAGTTTACAATCTCTTGAACCCTCTAGATCTTTCCTAGAATAACTGATGTTTAACCATATCTATCCTATTTTTTTTTTTCCAATTTCAAATTCTTTCCCTCCCTCCACTCTCATGCTCACCCTTTGAGAAGGCAAGAAAATAAGCTATTTGAAAGCAGGAATTAGCTTTCCTTTTGCTTGTATTTGTATTCCCAGCCCTCCAGACAATGTTTAACACCTAGGAATCACTGAATAAATATTTGTTAATTTGATTTCACTCAGTTTCTTCTTTTGTAAAAATTTCCTTCTGGGTCTATATCTAGGAACCTCCCATAATGAGAAATACACAGTCTTCTCTCCAGAGTGACAGAAGAATAAGAGAAAGATTGTTTATATTTATTTTCTGACTTGTTGAAACTAACAAGGCTAGTTTCATTGGGATAAAGGAATTATTGGGATAAAAGGAAGAACAAGCTTACCTTGTCCACTAAAAGAAAACACCCCATGTCTTTTTTGCTATATGCCGATCATTAGGGCACCAATTTTCTGCCCAGTGAGCTTGTATGAGAAAAAAGAAAGATTAAGTGAAGAAAAATCCTTTCTATTGAAATTCTGAGAATTGTTATACAAACAGGACTATAATTGAGCACAGCAATTAGTCTACCAGAGGAAGGTAATAAGGGATAGCTGGCTTGCTTAAGTGCTGAATTTCCTGACTTTATTATTCTCCTGATTATTTTAATTACCACATGGGGGAAATCTCAAATGATTTCATGGCTCTGACTTGGAAAATCAAGGAAGGACTGGAAACTCAACAATTACTACTTCCTCCTTTTCTTCCTACTAATTTCATGGTTCTGATGGTGCCTCTATGGAAAAATTTCCCAGAGAAGCTCTTTTTTACTTATTCTTTCTGCCTAAGCTTTCTAACCTGGAATGGCAAGTGTCTTTCCCTGGCAATGCAGAAACCCATAATAAACAATCAATGGGATTGGTTTCACAGACTGAGTCTTTAGAAGGAAACTTCAGAATATAAACTGAATCAGATATAGAATTTCAGTTTTAAAACTTTAGAAAATCTTAGAATACAGTGGAAAGAATATTGGTTCCAAAGTCAGAACACCTGGGTTAAAAATTCACCTGTGATGCTTACTATCAGTGTGATCATGAAACCCCCCCCCCCAAATCTCAGTATGTCTTCACATCTATAAACTGAGGAGGTTGGACAAAATAGCCTGAAATCTCTTCTATTTATAGAATTACAATCTAATTTAACAGATCATTTAGTATCACCTTCTATTCTGTTAGAATTTTATCAGAAACTGGAACTTGTAACTCCTGATTGCCAATGAAAAGCAATCAGAACCCAAGATCAGACTGTCAGTCAATATTAATTGAGTTTTATGTTCAGAGCCAACATTTCCTTTAATTTTTAAAACCTGTGAACAGAAAAGCAGACTTCAGGAACAGCAAACCCTTCAGATGAAGCAAATGTAAACAGAGGTAAGACAGAGCTTAGAGCAAACTAAAAACATGCAAGTCTTTAATGTAGTGCATAATTTATAGTACAGTAAGATATTTGATATGAATGATGAACACTTGCAAATGACTACATCTTTAGTACTATAAACATAACTGGAATGAGATGGGATGAGAGATGATCCATTGGGGGGAAGTTGCAAAGTTTAAGGAGAGCTTGTAAGGTACATCTCCTTCCCATTCCTCATGAATTTGCAGTCTGAATCCTCCAAAATGAATTGAGCAAATCTGATTTTAGAAAAGGTTGCTATGCCTCCTTAAGCTAGGCCTAGACCTCAGGATTCAATTTATACTAATGTCTTCTATATAGAGGTATTTTGAGGAAAAATGAACCCGCTAGCCAGGAATACCAGAGTGACTGGACTTTGAACACCTTCTAGCCAGAGACATTTAGATGGCATAATGAATATACTGATAGACTTCGGAGTCAGAACTGAGTGCAAATCTTGCCTCAGACATTAGATGAGTGACCTTAGGCAAGTAATGAACTCTGTTTACCTCAATCCTCTCATCGAAAAATGGGGATAATAATAGTACAATTATCCCTTCCACATCACAACTTTGCCCCTTGTAGTTTTGATATAATGAAGGTCTATATAAAAAATTAAATGGGAATTTGGAGGGAGTTTTGCATAAGCCTCAGATGACATGCAGAGATCAACAGGAAACAGAAAAAGTTTAGAAACTCAGAAATGCATAAAATGTGTGTATAATATTGTATAATACTGAACTAAATTTTGCAGTATGATACTATAAATACTTCATAACAGGAAAAGAAAAAAAATCATAATTTTTCTCTGGTAAAGAGAGAACAAAAAAGTTGTTATATGGATTTTTCAGATTGCAGGGATGCCACTCACAACTAACTCTCATGATGTGAAAGGGATAACAGTACCTATCTTCCAGGGTTGTTGTGATGGTTCTCCTTTTTCCTCTCTGCCCACTCCTTCTTATTTCAGACTGATAGAATGCTGAGCCTGAATTCAGGAAGGTCTGAGTTCAAATTTGTGTGATACTGGTCAAGGGACTTAACCTCTTTTGCCTCAGTTTCCTCAACTATAATGGGGATAATAATAGCACCTACCTCCCAGAGTTGTTATGAAGATTTAACGAGATAATATCTACAAAGTACCTAGCAAATAATAGGTGTTATATAAATGTTGCTGTAATTCCACTTGTCTCTTTATGATCCCATGAGGAATTTTCTTGGCAAAGACACTGGAGTGGTTTGCCATTTCCTTCTCCAATTCATTTTACAAATGAGGAACTAAGGCAAATTGAGATAAGTGATTTCCCTAAGTTTCTGAAGCCAGATTTAAACTTAGTAAGATGAGTCTTACTGACTTTAGGCCTGTCATTTTATCCACTGTGCTTCCTGAAGAAGGTGTGATTTGAGTTAAATATTCGAGAAAGCCAGGAAAGCTACAAGGAGAAGGGGAGACCCGGGGCAAAAGCATGAATTTGTTTCTTGAATGTCATTAGTAAGGAACAAGAAGGAGACCATTCTTAGAGTAGGTTGTAGATATTTCACCTTACTTCGATATTACAAAGGTCCATGATTTCATAAGTATGTCACTATACCAAAGTAGATTGTGACACCTCAATAATTTGGTAAATGATACTTGAGTGATATTATGGCCAGCAAATTTATCACCCTGTGGCTGCTTTAGGAAGAAGACTCTCCTAAATTACATGGACTGGTCTTTCATATGATAGATGAACAATCATCCAACTCTAGTGAAAGTATTTCTAGATTGATAAGAACTGTCAGTTCTTCTGTTCTGCTGACATGGCCCAGGAGAACTCAGGATCATCTTCCTATACTAGAAGAAGGGTTTTTTGATGTATATTAGATGAAGAAGCTTTATCTCTTTTTTTTTTTCATGGCCTTTTTTGACAGTCTGGTGAAGCATAGGAATCATTCTTCAAAAAAAGTTCAAAAATGCATTCAATAAAATACTTAGGATTGCAAGGGAAATAAATTATATTGAAATACAGTTGCTATTTTTTTTGTATATGTTCAAAGGATCCAGGTGAAGAATCTTTCATTAGGAAAGGCCTTAAACAAGAGCAGAAAACTGTTCTTTCCAAGGTGATTTTATACAAGATAACATTCACATTAGCCAAGTGACATAAGGAATAAAAAACTTAATGTGGATTCAGGAAGACTTGACTTCAAATCCCACATCATATACTTCCTAGCTGTGTGATCCTGAGCAGGTCATATAATCTCAATCTACTTCAGTTTCTCATCTTTATAAAAGTGAGTAGTAATAATTATAATAACAACATCTATCTTAAGGATTGTTATGAGGACCAAATTAGATACTTATATGTACAGGGCTTTGCAAACTTTAAAACAATAAGCAAATGTTAGCTATTATTTTCATTATTACTAAATATTGTTCGATTATTATTGGATAGAGATATCTTATTAGATAAAATTGGAGTGGGACATATGGTCTTTTTTTTATTAATCAACCAGAAAATATTTATGAAGCATCAACTATGTGCCAGGCACTTTGCTAACTGTTGGGATTATGAAAAGGGGTGAAAAACAGCTTTTGATTTCAAGGAGCTCACATTATAAAAAGATAGACAACATGCAAACAAATATATACAAGAAAAGCTGTATATAGGATAAATACAAAATAATTAACAGAGGAAAGGAATTAAGAGGAGTTGGTAGAATGTGGGATTGAATTCTATGATTTTAATGAGCATTTAGGTATACTGGTTGTCAGTAGAAGCTTCATCTTCAATGGTTTGGTTTTCTGGGGAGTGGGAAGACATTGCGGGAGGGAGCAGAGGAAAAATAGTTTAAACACTAATGAAGATTTAAGCTGTTCAGTTTTGATCAGGCATCTTGTGAAATGGCTAAGAATTGAGATCTGTAGGGTAAAGAAGGAAAGAGTTAGAGTAACCCTTAACTGCCCTCCTGCCTATAAAATTCCATTAAGGGCCCTTGGGTAAATTGTACTTAAGTAGCTACTGAGAGAATTTAAATAGGAATACTTAGGTGCTGGATGAGTTTAGGTGTAGCTGTTACTAGGTATCTCTAAGATGAGAAACTATTTTACTGCTGGGAGCTTTTCTGTCCTTTGTGGTGCTACTGGTAGAAGAGAATGGTAGATTCAGAGAATCATTTTGTATTGGATCTTAGAACCAATTGCTGAATGTTCAGTGTGAGAATTTACA
Source organism: Sminthopsis crassicaudata (assembly GCF_048593235.1). Classification (NCBI taxonomy): domain Eukaryota; kingdom Metazoa; phylum Chordata; class Mammalia; order Dasyuromorphia; family Dasyuridae; genus Sminthopsis; species Sminthopsis crassicaudata. The sequence continues at coordinate 362,540,261 of NC_133620.1, forward strand.
CTTTGGAAATTGACAAATGATGCAGAATCAGAGTTTTATTTATTTATTTATTGATTGATTTTCTAGATCATCAGTGTCAAAGTAAAATAAAATGGATCCCTATATGCTACATATTAACTTGGAAAACTACAATGAATATTATTTACCTTGTATTGCATTTTTGCTTATTTTGTTAAACATTTCACAATTACATTTTAATTTGATGGGAGTTTTGCTGGCTGCTTAAAGCCTGGGAGTGAGTTTGTCACCTCTGTTCCAGATCATTTAAGAAAGTGATGGAAAAAAGTGTTAATAAAGAAGATTGAATTTAAAAGTGTGTACTGAATTTCCCTAGCAGCATACCCCTAAATGCATGATAGAAAGGTCTGAAAATGGAAAGGGAGATAATATTCCTTTATCCTCTGGGCATAACTGATGGGACTTCAAATCAATCCTAATTCCAATTACCCAGGATAGAAAAATAAGAATAGCTAGCTTTTATATTACTTTAAGGTTTGCAAAACACTTGACAAATATTATCTTATTTGATCCTCACAACAGCTTAGGCAGATAGGTACTATTATAGTTCCAATTTTACAGATAAAGAAACTGAGGGTGAGATACATACAGGATAGCAAAAATAGTAAGTATATAAGACAGCTGCAATCTCAGCATCTTCATGGTTTGCACTGACTGCAAGATCCAAATAGTTTCCATATTTGAGTTAGCCAGTAGTTTCCAGAAGAAAAAACAAATATCCACTGAACTCAGTCAGTGAGTTCAGAACTTGGAGAGTTCTTGAGATTAGAGTGCATATAGCTAGTATCACTTTCACTGGGCTTTAAGGGGGGATAGTTTAGTATCTGTGGTATGAAGCAGGAAAGAAGATGGTCCTGTTTATTTGAAAGCCTTACAAAAGGATTCAAAAGAAAAGGTGACATCATTGTCCTTGGGACTCTACTATTCTAACACACTTATCTCATGCATTCCTTTATATTCTTCTTATTCTGTGCCACTTTCCCCATACCCACACATTATGTAGATTGTAAATTCTATTTCTGAGATGTGTATCTATTCTAGCACTTATCACAGAATACTTTGAATCCTAGAGTTGGAAAACCCTTTGAGTTTATAGAATTTAAGCTTTTTACTTTGCATATTAGCAAAGTGAGTCATAAATCAAAGGATGATAGATTTAGGGAGCAGCTAGTTGGTGTAGCAGATAGAGCATCAGCCCTGAATTCAGGAGGACCTGAGTTCAAATGTGACCTCAGACACTTAATACTTCCTGGCTGTGTGACTCTGGGCAAGTTACTTAACCCCAATTGCCTCAGGAAAAGAATGATAAAGAATTTTATAAACTATTAAGTCAAACCCTCTCAGAAGAGGAAACTGACATCCAAATTTAAATGATTTGCCCAGGTTTACAATGCTAGTGAGTATCTAAGGTAGAATTTAATCCAGGTTTTCCTGGTCTATATACATTCTGTGTTTAACTCAATTTGATAAATGTTCATTCAGTCCAACTTCAGAGACAGAAGCAATAGTATGTGAGAGATTATGTGGTTCCCAAACAAATGTAGAGGCTTTTAATTACCTTGCTTAAGCTACAATGGTAATAAAACTACACTCTCAAGATCAATCCTTACCTTATCAGCCAATTAACTTTACCCATGTGGGCACAAATGGTTCTTGTGTCCCCAACCAACTCTCTTATAAAACACATGCCATTGACCACAGGGACAAATCAGGAGAGAGAGTGCATATAGCTCAGTAAAAATCCACCCTCATTCCTGGAAAAACCATTCTGATGGTGGATAAGTAGCATCATTAAAATATATAGATATAGTTACTTTTTTTTTTTTAACACCATCTTCATTTGCTAATATAGCTTAACATTACATTAAGGCTTTTGAAAGATCTTACATCACTCTCTACCCTTATCTGTCACTGGTGACTCCTTTCAACAAAGAATTAAAAAGATAAAGAGAAAATAAATTAACCAGAGTGAACACATAAATTAAATTAGGCAGTATATGCAATATTCTATACCGATGGTACTCCCCTCTCCCTTTTGGCAAGAACTGAGAGAGGTATGACATGTCAATTACTATTAAAGTCTACTATTGTCCAACAAGCATAGATTCCTAGTGGCAATAAATATATATTAAAGCCAACCTGTATAAACAGATTTCCATCAGGCTTAACCCTCCACAACATAGACTGAAAGATCTCTAGGAGATAGAAAGAATTGTTGCAAATTTCACTTCCTGAAACCCATGCAAAAGTCTCATTTAGAATCTATTGCCTACAGCTTATGCATAATTTTAACAAGCTTGGTTATCTAATTCCTCAATTCATGGAGAGTATGAAATAATAGGGAGAACATAGAACTATAAATCAGGAGGCTGGGATTCAAATTCCAGTTCTGCAGGGTCATTTTGTCCATCATTTTACCACCTCAGGTCATATATACATAGAACCAAAAAGGATCCCAGTTGGCATAAAGTCCAAATGACTAATTTCACAAATGGGGAGATTAACATGTAGAAGAAGTTAAATAATCTACTTGTGATGGCACAGACAGTAAACTTAACACACTTGTCTTTTATTTCCCCATTTGTAAAATAAAGAAATGGTTCCTCCTAGCAAAGGAAAAGTAATTCATAAAGTCCTTTCTCAAATTCCAAAAATCTATTGGTCTATAAAAATTAGAAGCAGCAAACTAGAAAGTAATAGCAGTTGAGTGCAAGAACAGGCAGTTGTTTCTATTTCTCTCCTTGCTGATGTCAGTGAGCTTTGTAATAGCTGAGAGTGTGACAGTGAGACAGAGAACAGAAAATCCATGAAAATCAGTCACAAAAAGCAAAAGTATCAGTGGGTTGGGACCATTCCAGGGAGATGTAAGCAGTACCTCAGTAGCTTCTTTATTATGGCCTAATATTTAATATTCATGATAATAATCTTGGCATAAAAACACATATTTTCCTTTTTAAGTAGTATTTTATCTTTTCCAATTCCATGTAAAGATTTTTGAACATTCATTTTAACTATAATGTTACTTCTAAATCTTCTTCCTCTCTTTTCCCTTTCCCCTCCCCCTCTTTAAGATGGTAAACAATTGGTTATAGGTTTTATATGTTCAATCATGATTATTTTATGGAGAACTCACACAAGGAAAGCATACACAAAGTGGTCAGAAAAAGTGATACAAGGATACTCTCAAGGTCTCTCTTAAGAACTTTGGAATTGTTTGTATGTTATGGGAGATATTGGCATAGAACTGCCTCGCATGGTGTGCCCTTATCAAAAAAGATGTTGTGCTCTATGAGCAAAGCAGAATTAAATAAGCTCAAAAGAAATGTGACATGCATGAAGTTAGAGTAGCCACCCCAAATGTTCATAGGAACAATTTGTATCCAACCTGTGAACTTATATTGGTCTAGTTAGCTACAATTAGACATACTATAACTCAAATCTAACAGTGATGTCATTTTGGTCCTCTTTGAGAATGAAGAACAACAAATAGTAATCATGTGTAATATATTTCCATATTAGTCATTCAAGAAGCATTTATTAAAATTCTGCTATATGCCAAATACTATGTTAAGTGCCAGGGATACAAAGAAAGGCAAAAATCAATTGCTATACTCATAGTGTAATAGGGGATACAACCTGTAAACAATTATCTACTGAAAAGGAATAAATGGCTTATCTTGAAATGAAGCTCAGAAGCTCCAGAAAGATCAATAAAAGGGATCAGGAAAGGCTTCTTTTTTATTTTATAGCTTTTTATTGACAGGACATATGCAGGGGTACTTTTTCAACATTGACCCTCGCAATCACTTCTGTTCCAACTTTTCCCTTCCTTCCCTCTATACCCTCCCCTAGATGTCAGACAGTCTCATACATGTTAAACATGTTAAAGTATATCTAAAATACAATATATGTGTACATATTTATACAATTCTCTTGTTGCACAAGAAAAATCTGATTTAGAAAGGTAAAAATAACCTGGGAAGAAAAACAAAAATGCAAGAAGTCCACACTCATTTCTCAGTGTTCTTTAGCTGGGTAAAGCTTTTTCTGTTTATCACTGATCAATTGGATCTGAATAGGATCCTCTCATTGTTGAAGATAGCCACTTCCATCAGAGTTGAACTTCATATAGTATTGTTGTTCAAGTGTATGATGATTTCCTGGTTCTGCTCATTTCACTTAGTATCAGTTCAAGTAAATCTCTCCAAGCCTCTCTGTATTCAACCTGCTGGTCATTTCTTACAGAAGAATAATATTCCATAAGATTCATATAGCATAGTTTACTTAGCCATTCTCCAATTGATGGTCATTCATTCAATTTTGAGTTTCTAGCCATTACAAAAAGGACTGCCACAAACATTTTTGCACATACAGGTCCCTTTCCCTTCTTTAATGTCTCTTTGAGATATAAGCCCAGTAGCAACACTACTGAATCAAAGAGTATGCACAGTTTGATAATTTTTTGAGCACAGTTTCAAATTGTTCTCCAGAATGGTTGGATCCGTTCATGCAGCAGTGTTCCAGTTTTCCCACATCCCCTCCAACAATCGTCATTATCTTTTCCTGTTTAGCCAATCTAACAGGTATGTAGTGGTATCTCAGAGTTGTCTTAATTTGCACTTCTCTGATCAATAATGATTTGGAACAATTTCATCATGTGAAAAATTGTCTGTTCATATCCTTTGACCATTTATCAATTGGAGAATGGCCTGATTTCTTTTTTTTAATTAATTTTATAATTATAACATTTTTGACAGTACATATGCATAGGTAATATTGTTGTTAAAGTGTATAATGATCTCTTATTTCTGCTCATTTCACTCAGCATCAGTTCATGTAAGTCTTTCCAAGCCTCTCTGTATTCATCCTGCTGATCATTTCTTACAGAACAATAATATTCCATAACATTCATATACCACAGTCTGCCCAACCATTCTCCAATTGATGGGCATCCATTCATTTTCCAGTTTCTAGCCACTACAGAAAGGACTGACACAAACATTTTGGCACATGCAGGTCCCTTTCCCTTATTTACATCTCTTTGAGATATAAGGCCAGTAGTAACACTGCTGGATCAAAGGGTATGCACAGTTTGATAACTTTTTGGGCATAATTCCACATTGCTCTCCAAAATGCTTGGATTCTTTCACAACTCCAACAACAATGCATCAGTGTCCCAGTTTTCCTGCATCCCCTCTAACATTCATCATTCATTATTTGTTCCTGTCATCTTAGCCAATCTGACAGGTATGTAGTGGTATCTCAGAGTTGTCTTAGTTTGCATTTCTCTGATCAATAGTGATTTGGAACACTTTTTCATATATGTTTAAATAGTTTCAATTTCATCATCTGAAAATTCTGTTCATATCCTTTGACCATTTACCAATTGGAGAATGGCGTGATTTCTTATAAATTAGAGTCAATTCTCTGTATATTTTGGAGATGAGGCCTTTATCAGAACCTTTAACTATAAAAATGTTTTCCCAGTTTGTCATGTCCCTTCTAATCTTGTTTGCATTAGTTTTGTTTGTACAAAAGCTTTTTAATTTTATGTAATCAAAATTTTCTATTTTGTGATCAATAATGATCTCAAGTTCTCCTTTGTTCACAAATTCCTTCTTCCTCCACAAGTCTGAGAGGTAAACTATCCTATGTTCTTCTAATTTATTTATGATCTCGTTCTTTATGCCTAAATCATGGACCCATTTTGATCTTATCTTAGTATGTGGTGTTAAGTGTGGGTCCATGCCTAGTTTCTGCCATACTAATTTCCAGTTTTCCCAGCAGTTTTTGTCAAATAATGAATTCTTATCCCAAAAGTTGGGATCTTTGGGTTTGTCAAACACTAGATTACTATTTTTATTCACCATCTTGCCCTGTGAACCTAACCTATTCCACTGATCAACTAGTCTATTTCTTAGCCAATACCAAATGGTTTTGGTGATTGTTGTTTTATAATATAGTTCTAGATTAGGTACGGCTAGGCCACCTATATTTGATCTTTTTTTCATTATTTCCCTTGAAATTCTCAACCTTTTGTTCCTCCATATGAATTTTGTTGTTATTTTTTTCTAGGTCATTAAAATAGTTTCTTGGGAGTCTGATTGGTATAGCACTAAATAAATAGATTAGTTTAGGGAGTATTGCCATCTTGATTATATTTGCTCAGCCTATCCAAGAGCATTTAATGTCTTTCCAATTATTTAAATCTGACTTTATTTTTGTGGCAAGTGTTTTGTAATTTTGCTCATATAATTCCTGACTTTCCTTTGGTAGATATATTCCCAAATATTTTATACTATCGACCGTTATTTTGAATGGAATTTCTCTTTGTATCTCTTGCTGTTGGATTGTGTTGGTAATGTATAAAAATGCTAAGGATTTATGTGGATTTATTTTGTATCCTGCAACTTTGCTAAAGTTCTGAATTATTTCTAATAGCTTTTTAGCAGAGTCTTTGGGGTTCTCTAAGTATACCATCATATCATCTGGAAAGAGTGATAGTTTGATTTCCTTACTACTTACTCTGATTCCTTGAATCTCTTTCTCAGCCCTTATTTCAAAGGCTAGCATTTCTAGTACAATATTGAATAGTAATGGTGATAGTGGGCAACCTTGTTTTACTCCTGATCTTATTGGGAAAGGTTCCAGTTTATCGCCATTACATATAATACTTGCTGATGGTTTTAGATAGATGCTCCTGACTATTTTAAGGAAAAGTCCACTTATTCTTATACTCCCTAGTATTTTTAATAGGAATAGATGTTGGGTTTTATCAAATGCTTTTTTGCGTCTATTGATATGATCATATGATTTTTTGTTAATTTTGTTATTGATATAGTCCATTATGCTAATAGTTTTCCTAATATTGAACCAGCCCTGAATTCCTGGTATAAATCCCACTTGGTCATAGTGTATTATCCTGGGGATGATTTTCTGTAGTCTTTCCGCTAATATCTTATTTAAGATTTTAGCATCAATATTCATTAGGAAGATTGGTCTATAATTTTCTGTCTCTGTTTTCAGCCTATCTGATTTAGGTATCAGTACCATGCCTGTGTCATAAAAGGAATTTGGTAGGACTCCTCCTTTCCCTATTTTTTCAAATAGTTTACATAGTATTGGAGTTAGTTGTTCTTTAAATGTTTGGTAGAATTCACATGTAAATCCATCTGGTCCTGGGGATTTTTTCTTAGGGAGTTGGTTAATAGCTTGTTCTATTTCTTTTTCTGAAATGGGACTATTTAGACTATTTACTTCTTCCTCTGTTAATCTGGGCAAGCTATATTTTTGAAGGTATTCTTCCATTTCATTTAAGTTATTGAATTTATTGGCATAAAGTTGGGCAAGGTAGCTCCTAACTATTGTTTTAATTTCCTCTTCATTAGTGGTTAATTCTCCCTTTTCATTTTTAAGACTAACAATTTGCTTTTCCTCTTTCCTTTTTTTAATCAGATTTGCTAAGGGTTTGTCTGTTTTGTTGGGTTTTTTTCATAAAACCCTTAGTTTTATTAATTAATTCAATAGGTTTTTTTTACTTTCAATTTTATTAATCTCTCCTTTTATTTTTAGAATTTCAAGTTTGTGTTTGTCTGGGGGTTTTTAATTTGTTCCATTTCTAGCATTTTTAGTTGTAAGCCCAATTTGTTGATCTCTTTCTCTATTTTATGCAAGTAGGTCTCTAGAGACATAAAACTTCCCCTTATTACTGCTTTGGCTGTATCCCACACATTTTGGTATGATGTCTCATTATTGTCATTTTCTTGGATGAAGTTATTAATTATGCCTATGATTTGCTGTTTTACCCAATCATTCTTTAGTATTAGATTATTTAGTTTCCAATTATTTTTTGGTCTATTTTCCTTTGGCTTTTTATTGAATGTAATTTTCATTGCATTATGGTCTGAAAATGATGCATTTACTATTTCTGCCTTACTTTATTTGATTTTGAGGTTTTTATGTCCCAGTATATGATCAATTTTTGTATAGGTTCCATGAACTGCTGAGAAGAAAGTGTACTCCTTTCTGTCTCCATTTAGCTTTTGCCAAAGATCTATCATATCAAACTTTCCTAATATTCTATTTACATCTTTGACTTCTTTATTTTGTGGTTTGATTTATCTAATTCTGACAGTGCAAGATTGAGATCTCCCACTATTATAGTTTTGCTGTCTCTTTCTTTTTGCAGCTCTCTTAATTTCTCTTTTAAGAATGTAGATGCTGCACCACTTGGTGCATATATGTTTAATATTGATACTGCTTCATTATCGATACTACCCTTTAGCAAGATATAATGCCCTTCCTTATCTCTTTTAATGAGATGAATTTTTGTTTTTGCTTGATCTGAGATGAGGATGGCTACCCCTGCTTTTTTGGCTTCACCTGAAGCATAGTAGATTCTGCTCCAGCTTTTTATTTTTATTCTGAATGTATCACCCTGTTTCAGGTGTGTTTCCTGTAAACAACATATAGTAGGATTCTGGCTTTTAATCCTGTCTGCTAACTGCTTCCTCTTTATGGGAGAGTTTACCTCATTCACATTTATGGTTAGAATGACTAATTCTATATTGCTTGCCATCTTGTTAACCCCTGCTTTTCTCCTTTACTTCCCTCTTATACCCCTCCCCAGTATTAAACTTGTGAGCACCACTTGTTTTTCACAGCCCTCCCTTTTTAGTATCCTTCCCACACCTTAAATTTCCCTCCCCCCTATTTTACCCCTTTTCCTCACAATTTCTGTATTCCCTTCTCCTTAGCTTACTCCTTCCCTCCCACAATTCAATGAAGTGGAAGAAGTTTCACCATAAATTGACTAGGTCTATTGATACACACTATGTTCATCGCCCTCCTTTCTTTCTCTCAGATATAATCGGTTACCTTTGCCTCTTCATGAGATGTAGTACCACCACTTTACCATTTTTTATGATATAATTTCCTTTCTACCTCTAGTTTACCTAGTTTCTAGGACAAATTATACATGTGTTCTTTACATATCTTTATGACAGAAATATAGTTCTCAAGATTTCTTTTTACCTTTTTAGAAATCTCTTGAGTTCCGAATTTGAAGATCAAACATTTTGTGTAGATCTGATTTTTTCATCAAGAATAGATGGAATTCATTTATTTTGTTAAATATCCATCTTCTTCCCTGGAACAGGATGCTCATTTTTGCTGGGTAAGTTATTCTTGACTGCATACCAAGTTCCTTAGCCTTTTGAAATATCATATTCCAGACTCTTTGTTCCTTTAATGTAGACGCTGCTAGATCCTGGCTTATCCTTATTGTGGCTCCTCCATATCTGAATTGCTTTTTTCTAGCAGCTTCCAATATTTTTTACTTGGTCTGATGGTTCTTGAACTTGGCCACTATATTTGTTGGTGTTTTGATTTTAGGGTCCCTTTCAGTAGGTGATCTATGAATTTTTTCAATGTCTATTTTACCCTCTGTTTCCAGAACGTCTGGGCAGTTCTCTTTGATAATTTCCTTGAAAATGGTGTCCAAGCTCTTTTTTTCTCACATTTTTCAGGGAGTCCAATTATTCTCAAATTGTCTCTCCTGAATCTGTTTTCCAGGTCTGTTGTCTTTCCAATAAGGTACTTGACATTCTTTTCAATTGTTTCATTTTTCTGGTTTTGCTTGACTACTTCTTGGTTTTTCCTTGAGTCATTCATTTCTACATGCTTGAGTCTAATTTTCAATTATGTATTTTCTTCACTCACTTTTTTTATATCTTTTTGTAATTGTCCAATTGAGTTTTTATGTTCTATAGAATTTTTTTCTATTTCATCCATTTTATTTTTTAGAGCGCTGTTTTCTTTTTCCAACTCACTAATTTCATTTCTCAATGATTTGTTTTCTTTATCCACTCTGTCTTTAAATGCGTGGGATAACTTCTCTAGACTCTCTTGCCAAGCTTCCTTTTCCTTTTCCCATTTCTCTTCTAGCTCTCTTGTGAGAGCCTTTTTGATTTCCTCTATGAGAGTTTTGTGTATTGAGGAGCAGATCATATCCCCCTGAGGAGATTCCTCTGGAGACAGTCTGCTTTTAGTCTCCTCAGGGTTTGAAGTCTGCTCTCTATCCATACAGAAACTGTCAATGGTTAACACCCTTTTAAATTTTGTGTTCATTTTGTCAGAGCAGGAATCAAAGAAAACAAATTGACAAGAGAAACAATTGGTCTGTTTCTGGGCGGGAGGATGGGGCTGGATAATGTTATCAGACTTCCTCTACACACTGGGGGAGTCAGCAGTGAGGCACTAACAGGACAGCTATGGCTGTGCTGCATCTGTGCTCTAAGGCTCTAAGAATATGCTGAGTCACTCCGGTGGGGGTGGGGGTGGCTGGGTCCCGAGAGACGCTAGCTTTCTGGGGTTTTATTCTTTACCTCCGGTGTTTACATCTTCTCTGCTGCTCCTGGCTTACTGCCAAGACCAAATATCCACACTGGGTTAAAGGTCATTTAGCAGAAATGGAAGAGATTATACCCCTCCCCACTCTGGTCTGAGCAGTGTGAGCTGCCTGCCTAGCTCTGGCTGCTTTCCTACAGGCTGCGCCCAGTCTGTTCATCCCCTCCCCTGAGCAAACACAGACCTTTTCTGGTGAATTTCAAGGATGTCTTCTGTTGGTGATTATTTGTGGGTTTCTTTTCCAGTCAAGCATTAATTCCGAGGCTTGCCATGAAGTAAATTCTGAGAGAAAACATGGAGCTTAAGCAGCTGTGTGCCTCCTTGCCGCCATCTTGGCCTGGAAGTCTCGCCTGATTTCTTTAGAGTCAATTCTCTATATATTTTGGAAATGAGGCCTTTATTAGAACCTTTAACTGTAAAAATGTTTTCCCAGTTTATTGCTTCCCTTCTAATCTTGTCTGCATTAGTTTTGTTTGTACAAAAGCTTTTTAACTTGATATAATCAAAATTTTCTATTTTGTGATCAATAATGATCTCTAGTACTTCTTTGGTCACAAATTCTTTCCTCCTCCATAAATCTGGGAGGTAATCTATCTTATGTTCTTCTAATCTATTTATAATCTTATTCTTTATGTCTAAATCATGAACCCATTTTGACCTTATCTTGGTGTACGATGTTAAGTGTGGGTCCATGCCTAGTTTCTGCCATACTAATTTCCAATTTTCCCAGCAGTTTTTGTCAAATAGTGAATTCTTATTCCAAAAGTTGGGGTCTTTAGGTTTATCAAATACTAGATTACTATAGTTATACAACCTAACCTATTCCACCGATCAACTAATCTATTTCTTAGGCAATATCAAATGGTTTTGATGACCGTTGCTTTATAATATAGTTTTAGATCATGTACAGCTAGGCCGCCTTCATTTGATTTTTTTTTTATTATTATTAGTTCCCTTGGAATTCTTGACCTTTTATTCTTCCAGATTAATTTTGTTGTTATTTTTTCCAGGTCATTAAAACAGTTTCTTGGGAGTCTGATTGGTATAGCACTAAATAAGTGCTAGTAGGTAGTATTGTCATCTTTATTATATTCACTTAGCCTATCCAAGAGCAATTAATATTTTTCCAGTTGTTTAGATCAGACTTTATTTGTGTAGAAAATGTTTTGTAGTTTTGCTCTTATAGTTGCTGACTTTCCTTTGGCAGATAGATTCCCAAATAGTTTATACTATTGACAGTTACTTTAAATGGAATTTCTCTTTGTATCTCTTGCTGTTGGATTTTATTGGTGATGTGTAAAAATGCTGAAGATTTATGTAGATTTATTTTGTATCCTGCAATTTTGCTAAAGTTGTGAATTATTTCTAATAGCTTTTTAGTAGAATCTCTGGGGTTTTCTAAGTATACCATCATATCATTTGCAAAGAGTGATAATTTTGTTTCCTCATTACCTATTCTAATTCCCTTAATGCCATTTTTATCTCTTATTGACAAATCTAGCATTTCTAATACAATATTGAATAGTAATGATGATAGTGGGCAACCTTGTTTCACTCCTGATTTTGTTGGGAATGGTTCCAGTTTATCACCATTACATATAATACTTGCTGATGGTTTTAGATAGATGCTCCTGACTATTTTAAGGAAAAGTCAACTTATTCTTATACTCCCTAGTATTTTTAATAGGAATAGATGTTGGGTTTTATCAAATGCTTTTTTGCGTCTATTGAGATGATCATATGATTTTTTGTTAATTTTGTTATTGATATAGTCCATTATGCTAATAGTTTTCCTAATATTGAACCAGCCCTGAATTCCTGGTATAAATCCCACTTGGTCATAGTGTATTATCCTGGGGATGATTTTCTGTAGTCTTTTCGCTAATATCTTATTTAAGATTTTAGCATCAATATTCATTAGGAAGATTGGTCTATACTTTTCTGTCTCTGTTTTCAGCCTATCTGGTTTAGGTATCAGTACCATGCCTGTGTCATAAAAGGAATTTGGTAGGACTCCTCCTTTCCCTATTTTTTCAAATAGTTTATATAGCATTGGAGTTAATTGTTCTTTAAATGTTTGGTAGAATTCACATGTAAATCCATCTGGTCCTGGGGATTTTTTCTTAGGGAGCTGATTAATAGCATGTTTTATTTCTTTTTTTTTTAAATTGGGACTGTTTAACCAATTTACTTCTTCCTCTGTTAATCTGGGCAAGCTATATTTTTGAAAGTATTCTTCCATTTCATTTAAGTTATTGAATTGATTGGCATAAAGTTGGGCAAAGCAACTCCTAATTATTGCTCTAATTCATTAATGAAAAGTTATCCCTTTTCATTTTTAAGATGAACAATTTTATTTTTCTCTCTTTTTTTAAAAATCAGATTTAATAAGGGTTTATCTATTTTGTTGTTTTTTTCATAGAACCAACTCTTAGTTTTATTTATTAATTCAACAGTTTTTTTTTTATTTTAAATTTTATTAATCTCTCCTTTTATTTTTAGAATTTCAAGTATAGTGTTTTACTGGGGGGTTTTAATTTGTTCTTTTTTTTTAGCTTTTTTAGTTGCAAGCCTAATTCATTTATTTTCTCTTTCTCTATTTTATTCAAGTAGCCCTCTAGAATTATAAAATTTCCCCTTATTACTGCTTTGCCTGCATCCCACACATTTTGGTATGATGTCTCACTATTGTCATTCTCTTGGGTGAAATTATTAATTTTGTCTATGATTTCACCCAATCATTCTTTAGGATGAGATTATTTAGTTTCCAATTACTTTTAGTCTATTTTCCTTTGGCTTTTTATTGAATGCAATTTTTATTGCATCTCCATCTGAAAAGAATATATTTACTATTTCTGCCTTTCTGCGTTTGAATTTGAGGTCTTTATTTCCTAATATATGGTCAATTTTTGTATAGGTTCCATGAACTGCCAAAAATAAATTGTATTCCTTCTTGTATCCATTTAGTTTTCTCCAAATATCTATCATACATGACTTTCACAGTGCTCTATTTACCTCTTTAACATCTCTCTTATTTATTTTGTGGTTTGATTTATCTAGTTCTGAAAGTGCAAGGTTGAGATCTCCCACTTTATTGTTTTGCTGTCTGTTTTTTCTTGCACCTTTCTTAACTTCTCCTTTAAGAATTTAGATGCTAATTGTCAATGCTGAAAAATTATCCATGCATATATCTTTTAAATAAAAAGCTATAATAAAAAAGAAGAAAAGAATGTAGATGCTACACCACTTTGTGCATATATGTTTAATATTGATATTGCTTCATTATCTATGCTACCCTTTAATAAGATATAGTGCTCTTCCTTATCTCTTTTAATTAGATTAATTTTTGCTTTTGCTTGATCTGAGGTCAGCATGGCTACTTCTGCTTTTTTGACTTCACCTGAAGCATAGTAGATTATACTCCAGCCTTTTACCTTTACTCTGTATGTATCATTTTGCTTCAAGTGTGTTTCCTGTAAACAACATATCGTAGGATTCTGACTTTTCTTCCGGTCTGCTATTCACCTCTGCTTTATGGGGGAGTTTGCCCCATTCACATTTATGGTTAAAATTGCTAATTCTACATTTCCTTCAGTCTTGTTAAGCCCAGATTATGCTTTTCTCCTTTCCTTCTCCCTTTACCCCTCTCCAGTATTAAACTCGTGAGCACCATTTGCCTTTTGCAGCCCTTCCTCTTTAGGATTCCTCCCCCCCCCCTCCTTAGAGTCCCTTTCCTTTTCTTAAACCTTTCCTTTACAATTTCTGAATCAGGAAAGACTTCTTACAGCCGATGAAGTTTCAGCTGAAATCTGAAGGGAGACAGAGAAATCAGGAGATGGGAGTGAGTGAAAAGAGAATTTCAAGCATGAGGATAGACAATAAAAACTCCAGAGCCGAGAGATGGAACATCTTAAGAAGAATAGGAAAGAGGCTGCTGTTAAAGCATGTCCATGTTTCAAGAGATTATAAAAGTACAAAAGGTGTTGCCAATGGTACAAATGACTGGCACAGAATGAGGGATGTCTAATCATGAAAGGATGATTAGCACAAACATGGTGTTTTTAAAGGAACATGACAATTTCTAAACCTATAATTTCATAAGTGAGGCATTTACTCACTATGAATACTTCGTCTATTAATTTAGGTTTACAACTTAAACTGTGTAGAGTTTCTTAAACTCAAAATTAAATAATTCAGGCTTTCTTAAACTTTCTCCTTTTTTGCCCCAAATTTTCTATTTCTTTTTTTTTTCCCCCCTGAGGCTGGGGTTAAGTGACTTGCCCAGGGTCACACAGCTAGGAAGTATTAAGTGTCTGAGACCAGATTTGAACTCGGGTCCTCCTGAATTCAAGGCTGGTGCTCTATCCACTGCGCCACCTAGCTGCCCCTCAAATTTTCTTTATTAAATCCTGTATCTAGAGGTATATAAAAGAGGTTTGTATTTACTGATCAAACATTTATTTATCTGATATAAATAAAATATTTGCTAATAACAAAATCACAATTTCATGACCCTTACATTCAGTTACATAACTGGAGTCATGACTATAGTTTAAGAAGCTTTAGAATGATCATCTTAGAGAAATTCTCAGAGTAATGACAATGAAAGTGATGAGATTTTTTGCATAGCTATTATGTGTCAGATGCTGAGTGTCACCTATGTTTTTCCTCTTCCAAATACCTTTCTCTCTCAACTATATCATGATGTCCCTCATTATTATCAAATTCACAAATCCACAAAAGAGCAGAAGAAAAAGTGCTGAAACTCTGTCTTCCCAGAAATCAGCCAGAGCCAGGCTAATCAAAAGTCTTTATTCTTGGTCTTTTGAGGTCGCCAAAAGGGGATTAGATCTAGCAATCTCCACACCTCCTTCCTTTCTCCTCACCTCCAGGAGAATGCCTCCAATTCCTCCTCCTACTCCACCCATATAAGTCATTTTCCTTTCTTTGTCCCTTAATTGAGCCAGCTCAGAACAGTTGGGGAGGGTCATTCTTCAAACGTATTAATAGAGAATTGTCTGATTGGCAATTAGTCTCACATGCACCATTATCCAAGTGCATTTGCTCAGTTCTAGCCCTTTACATTTCCCACTTTCTTTTGTTTTAGAACACAGGTGGTCACGCCATCCTTGACTTCTCAGGGAGGTGAGAACTCCAAAAAGGAGGTGATCATGCCCCCCTGACATCTCAGGAAGGGAGTTGAAAAGCACCAAAGGGAAGTGGGGATTGCTAGCGGGTTTCTGGGTTGAAGGGTCTTATTAGAGACAAGTATGTACAAACCCATCAGCATGGGAGTTATTACACAAGCAAATAGCAATAATGCAGAGGCTACTAGTGATGACTCTTCCCACAGTCAGTGCAGGCTCAATGAGGTGTAACAAACATGAATTGTACATACAAGTAGTGATATAACAAACAATATAAATCAACACGGTTTTGTAAAAGATTTCCAGAAGTCCTAGAAGAAGGGTATGTAAACATCAGTCACACATACGCCTTCTTCAGCAACCAAGAGATAGTCCAAAACCAATCTATTGTCCACTGCTTCACCTGTTAGGGAATCCAATGATCCCCACAAGTTTTTGAAGTCCCACAATAGTCTTTTTATATGTTAGGGAATCCAATGATTCCTACAGGTTTTGAAGTCCTGCAACAGTCTTATGATGCCTCAGAGAATCCAATGATTCTTGAGGACTTTTTTTTTTCTTTCTTTTTTTAAATTAATTTTATAATTATTATTTTTTTGACAGTATATATGCATGAGTAATTTTTTTTATAACATTATCCCTTATATTCATTTTTCCAAATTTTCCCCTTCCTCCCTCTACTCCCTCCCCTAGATGACAGGCAATCCCATACATTTTACAGTATTACATTTTACAGTGTTACAGTATAACCTAGATACAATATATGTGTAAATCCAATTTTCTTGTCGCACGTTAAGTATTGGATTCCGAAGGTAAAAGTAACCTGGGTAAATAGACAGTAGTGCTAACAGTTTACATTCAATTCTCAGTGTTCCTTTTCTGGGTGTAGTTGTTTCTGCCTATCATTGATCAGCTGGAAGTGAGTTGGATCTTCTTTATGTTGAAGATATTCACTTCCATCAGAATACGTCCTCATACAGTATTGTTGTTGAAGTGTATAGTGATCTTCTGGTTCTGCTCATTTCACTCAGCATCAGTTCATGTAAGTCTCTCCAAACCTTTCTGTATTCGTCCTGCTGGTCATTTCTTACAGAGCAATAATATTCCATAAGCTTCAAATACCATAATTTACCCAACCATTCTCCAATTGATGGACATCCATTCATCTTCCAGTTTCTAGCCACTATAAAAAGAGCTGCCACAAACATTTTGGCACATGCAGGTCCCTTTCCCTTATTTACATCTCTTTGAGATATAAGGCCAGTAGTAGCACTGCTGGATCAAAGGGTATGCACAGTTTGATAACTTTTTGGGCATAGTTCCAAATTGCTCTCCAGAATGGCCGGATTCTTTCACAACTCCACCAACAATGTATTAGTGTCCCAGTTTTCCTACATCCCCTCCTGAGGACTTTCAAGTCCTATAATAGTCTTATGATGTCTCAGAGAATCCAATGATTCCTGAGGGTTTTCAAGTCCTATAATGGTCTTATCATGTCTCAGAGAATTCAATGATTCCTGAGGATTTTCAAGTGCAACAATTTTTGATGTCCATGAGTCAAACGCCATAACTGCCAGGTTCTTTTAGTGGTGGGCACACTCAGCAATGGAACTACCTGATCTTGGGTCTTCTCCTTCTTTTCAAGGGTCTGTTCTGTCTCTCTCTGATGGATAAGGCAAATACGGCTTATTGGCACCCATCTGATTCCTTCTCCATCTGTAGAGATATAAGCAAACCTTCTCCCCCAAGCAGTTAACCTATCTGGTCCCTTCCATTCACTACTTTCTGGGTCTCTCCACATGACCTGGCGATTATCTAAAGCCAGTGGAGCTGCTCGCACTGGACGCTGTCCTTCCGGTGAGTTATAAAACCTGTCTGCTGGAGCAGTGCATCTTTGTCAAAAATCTAAAAATTAATGGTACAGAGAACTAAATTTAGAAGTTCTCTAGGTCTCTCCCCCTGTCTTTTGTTTTTGGAGGAGTGTGTTAATATCTCTATTTCTTGGTGCCTTGAATTCAGGAGGACCAGAGTTCAAATCTGGTCTCAGACACTTAACACCTCCTAACTTTTATGACCCTGGGCAAGTCACTTAACCCCAGCCTCAGAAAAACAAACAAACAAACAAACAAACAAACAAACAAACAAATAAATAAATAAATAAAATAAAGGAGCATTGGACCTGGAAGTCCACTATGGGAGTGGACAAAACAGGAAGTCTTTCAGTTATAATCTATATTAATAAGTAACTGAACCAATAAATCATAGATTTACCAAATATTATGCAGCCAAAAAGAAGCCAGATACCATCTATTCCAACCGCATATATTTTTTTTTTTAACCAATGAGGAAACTAAGGTCTAGGAAATATAAGTGACTTGCTCACAGTCATAAAAGATAGCAAACATTAGCAACACGATTTGAACTCAGAGCCTGTGAGTGACTCCCAAACCAATCCTCTTTAGACTGGACCATACTGTTTTTCTAGTATTATTGTTAAAGGAGTTAAGATTAAAGATTAAAGGAGTAAGCTTAACTTATTTACAAAATGCAATTAAGGGAAGGGCATTTTCTATTAATAACGTTATTTTAATGAGATATTGATGTATTTTAAACAAAGTAAATGTGGCAACCCAAAGTAAAATTCAGTGGGGATAAATCAAAACTTTTAGAACCAGTGTGTAACTAGAAATTCAATATTAACTAAGTGTAATCATGGTATACAATGTGATAAATAAATGAACAGCTGTTGTTTTTAAACTAACAGCTTGAACATTTTAATAGTACTACACTACTGATAATCCTAGGGCATCTTGGATTGCTGAGTAGCCATTAAATGGAAGAAGATGGTGCCTGGAGTTCCCTTCAAGAAATTTCTAATAGCTAACCACCACCAAGGGGAAGAATAAGGCAGTCCAAACTTTGAGTTAACATGGAAACAATTCTAGATGTTTTGTGGAACATTTCCTATAATGTGGAACAGTTGAATAAATATTTGGCCAAATAATAAATATTTGGTAATATTTAAGGGGAATTGCTGTTCATGAATGGAAAGCAATCATTGAGCCTCCAACCATTAACTAAAGGTCATTTTCACCTCCAACAGTTCATGATGCTTTGAAAGGGGAACCAAGACCATAATTGGTCAGTTTCAATGATTTATTTGAAATAAATTTGGCACAGAAATAAGTATTAGTACTTCTTGGGTCCTCCTGACTTCAGGGCTGGTGCTCGATCCACAGTGTCATCTAGCTGTCCCAGTATTGGTACTTCTAATCTTCCCTACCTTCTTGCTTTTGGTCCATCCAATGAAGCTACTTAATTTCACATTCCTTTGGTGCCTTTTTCTTCTAATGCAAGGTGTGATAGTGGGAAACTGAAACTGAGTTATCATTCTTTTTGTTACTGTCCTTCATGCTTCCATGATTTGGCCAAATATTTATTCAAATGTTCCAAATAATTGTGAATTTTTAGGTAGTTTTTCCTCCCCTTCTCCTGCCCATTGCAAAGGGAGCCAAAATGTACTTCTACAACCTCCTTTCATTTTTTTCTAATTCTTCCCTTGGGGCCAAGCAGAACAAATCTGATGATTACTTCCTCAGTTATATGTAGGGCAGTGAGATTGCTCAGGAGATTGAATGCTTGAGTTCAAATCTGGCCTCAGAAACTTACTAGCTATGTGACTGTTAGTAAATCATAAACTCTATTTTTATTGCATTTTTCTCATCTGCAGATCAGGCATAATAATAGCACCTACCTCCCAGGGTCATGGTGGGGATCAAATGACAATTGTAAAATGGTTAGCATAGTGCCTGGCACACATGTTTAGTTGTTTTGAAGTTGTGTCCAATTCTTCATGATCTCATTAGGAATTTTCTTGATAAAGATACTGGACTTGACTGTCATTTTTTTCTCCATCTCATTTTACAGAAGAGGAAACAGGTAACCAGGGTTAAGTGACTTACTCAGGGGTCACACAGCTAGAAAGTATCTGAAGCTGTATTTGAACTCAGGAAGATGCATTCTCCTGATTCCAGGGCTGGTGCTCTGTGCACTATGGTGCCACCTAGCTGTGGTACACATATTAAGCACTATAATAATTTTTATTTTATTGAAGCCTTGCTGCCTCTATTCTGGTTTTATCTTCTCATCAGAACTGACTCCTGTCCCTGTCCCATTGGTAATTTTTTCACTTTATCTTGCCCTCTAAACCAACTTCTCAGTCATCTTATGATACTCTTCCCTTCAGTGTAAGCGTTTTTATTTCAGAAATCAGCATATCAAAGCTTGATATAGTGTTTTGTTAATTATCTATATCTAATAAAGTAATATTTAAAATGTTAAGAACACAAGTTAAACTTTAAAATATAGATTTGTTATATACTTTTTTTCCATTGGAGATTCAGTTGTTAAGCACTTACACATCCTTGATTCCATTTGAAAATTCAAATATCTGAAGACATCAATCATGTCACTCCTAAATCTTTTCTCCTCAATATTAAACAGTATCAATGTCTCCAAGTGGTTCTTGTAAGTTATAGTGTGCTGTACTCCCTATTGTCAATAGAATCATGTAACTACTCTTGGTCTCTACTTCTTCAATGTAAAAGGAGGACCTTGGACTATGCAATTTCAAAGATTTCTTTCAGTTCTAGATCTAGAATACTTCTAACTGTAAAATCTATGATCTTGCTGTAAGCTATAAATCTGCTCAGCTAAGAAAATCATAATCATTCCTTGGTTGAATAGAACAATTTAATATTGACTTTAGGTTATAATAAAAATTAAAGAAGGAATAGTAGAAGTCACGAATTATTTTTGAAAACTACAAAAATATGGATAGAAGGTAGTAGTAGTGTTTCTGGCACTGGTGTTTTTAGAATTATTATTATGAATATTGAATGAATGAATATTGAAATTGGGAGCTGAAGCATTGTACATTTTCACCTTCAGGTAGTCAGAAACTGATTTGAGGGATTTTTCACAATTGAAATGATACTTCCCTAGGCTCTCAGACACAATCTCAAGATTATCAATATGAAAATTAAATGTTGCAGACACCCAGACAACAAATACAGCTAGATCTGAGATTAGTGAAAATGATAAATCAATGCATTCTCAGAAGTCATCACATTATTTTAGTTGCAGTGGAACCAATTTCCATGTTTCACAGAATTCGTACTTCTAATTTATTAATTCAAATAAATGCGACCACTTGAGAGGATTCATTACTGGCACTAATCAGTACCTAGCTATAATATCTTCTCTTTCTCTTTAATTTCAAGAATTTTCCGTATTAATTTGAGAGATAATAATTATCTATTGTAGTGGATAGTCCTCAAAAATTTTTATTTATTTTGGGAAAGTTATATTCTGGGAAGCAGAGTTATTTCCTAATTTTGTTTTGCCTGAGCACAGAAGTTATCTAATTTTTTTACATATAATATTTTTTAAATGTTTCAAAGACCTCATCTATTATATCATTTTACCATTATGACAAATCTGTGAAATTAATTATCATAGGCATTATTATGTCCATTTTATAGGTGAGAAAAACAATGTACAAAGAAGATTAGATGATTATTGAAAATCAAGTAATCAGAAGCTAAACCTCCTCTTAAAATAGGAAAAAAGGCTAGAATTTAACTTTGTGGCAACTAAGCCTCAGAGGGAATTACTCAAATAAATAGGTTATTGTTGTTTTGTTTTTGTTTTGTTTGTATCCCTAAATGAACTAGCTGTCCCTCTTCCCATCCCCCACTGCACCGAGATAACAGTATCATAAAGATAACAGCAGAGCAGACATATTTGCAGGACTTTATGGTTTGCCAACCTTTAGTTGCATTATTTCATTGACTGGTCTCAGGTTATACAATTGAGAAAAATTTTTAGCCAGACCTTCTAGATTCTAAGATGTGCATTCTCTTCACCATATCACCTTTCTTTCTCCAAAGGCTATGATAGACATTTTTCTAGGAGGTTTTTTTTTTTTTTTTCCTCCTGAGGCTGGGGTTAAGTGATTTACCCAGGGTCACACAGCTAGGAAGTGTTAAGTGTCTGAGCCAGATTTGAACTCAGGTCCTCCTGAATTCAAGGCTGGTGCTCTATACACTGCGCTACCTAGCTGCCCCTTTCTAGGAGGTTTTTGAGGAATTATTATTGTTATTAAGTAAAAATTCCTTGTTTTTTTTTCTTTGATCTGACAAATTATACTTGTGATTTCTATATCAAAGAATAGTTCACTTGGGATCTATGTAGACAGTCCACTGTTAGTTGCTTGGGGTGGAGCATACAATGAGGCATAAGACATGTCCATCGTCTAGAGGATGATGTATAGACCAGAAGCTTTATTTCTTTTCTTTTTCTTTTTTTAGGCATTATTTATTTACTTTTATTATCATAACTTTTTATTGACAGAACATATGCAGGGGTAATTTTTTTACAACATTATCCCTTGCACTCGGTTCTGTTCCGACTTTTCCCTTCCCTCCCTTTACCTCTTCCCCTAGATGGCAGGCAGTCTTATACATGTTAAATATGTTATAGTATATCCTAGGTACAATATATGTGTGCAGAACCATATAGTTTTCTTGTTGCACAAGAAGAATTGGATTCAGAAGGTAAAAATAACCTGGGAAGAAAAACAAAAATGCAAACAATTCACACTCTAGTATTTTTAATAGGAATAGATGTTGGATTTTATCAAATGCTTTTTCTGCATCTATTGAGATGATTATATGATTTTTTATTAATTTGGTTAATGATATAGTCAATTACATTAATAGTTTTCCTAATATTGAACCAGCCCTGCATTCCTGGTATAAATCCCACTTGGTCATAGTGTATTATCCTGGGGATGATTTTGTGCAATATTTTTGCTAGTATTTTATTTAAGATTTTTGCATCAATATTCATTAGAGAGATTGGTCTATAATTTTCTGTCTCTGTTTTCAGCCTATCTGGTTTAGGTATCAGTTCCATGCCTGTGTCATAAAAGGAATTTGGTAGGACTCCTTTCCCTATTTTTTTCAAATAGTTTATATAGCAATGTAGTTAATTGTTCTTTAAATATTTGGTAAAATTCACATGTAAATCCATCTGGTCCTGGGGATTTTTTCGTAGGGAGTTGGTTAATAGCTTGTTCTATTTCTTTTTCTGAAATGGGACTATTTAGACTATTTACTTCTTCCTCTGTTAATCTGGGCAAGCTATATTTTTGAAGGTATTCTTCCATTTCATTTAAGTTATCGAATTTAATGGCATAAAGTTGGGCAAAGCAACTCCTAATTATTGCTCTAATTTCGTCTTCATAAGAGGCAAATTCTCCCTTTTTATTTTTAAGACGAATAATTTGATTTGCTCTTTCTTTTTTTTTAAATCAGATTTAATAAGAGCTTATCTTTTTTGTTGTTTTTTTCATAGAACCAACTATTAATTTTATTAATTCAATAGTTTTTTTAACTTTCAATTTTATTAACCTCTCCTTTTATTTTTAGAATTTCAAGTTTAATGTTTAACTGGGGGGGTTAATTTGTTCCTTTTCTACCATTTTTAGTTGCAAGCCCCATTCATTGACCTTCTCTTTCTCTATTTTATGTAAGTAGGCCTCTAGAGATATAAAGTTTCCCTTTATTACTGCTTTGGCTGCATCCCACACATTTTGGTATAATGTCTCATTATTGTCATTTTCTTGGGTGAAGTTATTAATTATGTCTATGATTTGCTGTTTCACCCAATCATTGTTTAGTACGAGATTATTTAGTTTCCAATTTTTTTGGCCTATTTCGCCCCTGGTTTTTTATTGAATGTAATTTTCACTGCAATATGGTTTGAAAAGGATGTATTTACTATTTCTGCCTTACTGCAATCCAGAAGCTTTCAAGTTTTATTCAAGGACTTTAGAGGATCCTCAAAATATTTCTGGGGTCCATAAAGTCAAACTACTTTAATAATTTTACTTAGACATTTTAATTTAGAACATAATAAATGTTGATAGGTTATAATACTCATGAAGCTAAGATCTTTGGCAGAGAAAAGGATTCTCAATAACTTAAGAATATAAAAGAGATTCTGAAACCAAAACATTTAAGAACTGCTAGTGTAGGCTAAATTTATTATCAATGATTCTGAAACAAGTAGTTAAAAAGTTACTGAAAACTCACAACACAATTAGACAAAGATGAATAGCATTTAGACTAGCTTCCTCATGACCTGTGAAGTCTTGCTTCTCCAGTTAATAAAATAGGAATATGAGGCCAGTAACACTGATGAGGACAAGAAGCTGTGGATTAAGGTAACCACTAAGGGTCCCTGGCCCCCATTACTCACCCAAGTAAAATAATCATTCTTTAAAGTCAAGTAGGAAAGAATTATCATTTCAGTAATTCTCATTCTCATTCTCTCTCTCTCTCTCTCTCTCTCTCTCTCTCTCTCTCTCTCTCTGTCTCTGTCTCTGTCTCTCTCTCTCTCTGTCTCTGTCTCTGTCTCTCTCTCTCTCTGTCTCTCTCTCTCTCTCTCTGTCTCTCTCTGCCTCTCTCTGTCTCTGTCTCTCTGTCTGTCTCTCTCTCTGTCTCTCTCTCTCTCTCTCTGTCTCTCTCTCTCTCTCTGTGTCTCTCTGTCTCTCTCTCTCTCTCTCTCTCTGTCTCTCTCTCTGTCTCTCTCTCTCTCTCTCTCTTTCTCTCTCTCTCTCTCTCTCTCTCTCTCTCTATATATATATATATATATATATATATATGTTTCTGTGTATGTGTGTATGTCACTCTCTCACACACACATATAGACATTTATAGCTCTAGAGTCTATAGCAAAGGGAAAGAGAGAATAAGAAATGTGGGGACAGTTAAATCTCTACCACATGTTTATAAAGATTGATTTAAATAAGTTTAAATAAAAGCGAATTTCTCCTTCCATTTCAAAGACAATAATAAGAACATAAATTTAGAGCTGGAAAAGACTTTTAAGTTACTAAATCTATTCCCCTCATTTTGCAAGGATGAAGAAACTGAAGTTTCACTGAAGGATAGTGATGAGAAAAGTGATGTACAGAGTGACTATGACTTGCCTAGGGCAAATTATAATTTGGATCATACATTTAGTAAAGGATTTGAACCTAATTCTTCCCAACTCAAATTCCTAATTCCAAAATTCACTATAACATTTAATCTTCCACAAAGTTTCTATTTTGATGTATTATCATAGCATAGAAGTGATCCTGGATTGTCAGATATTTATCCACTCTGACTTCAGTTCAACAAGCATTTTTCAAATTTCCTACGGAGGAGGTTGTGACAAGATTGCAGAACAAGATAGGGAACTACCTGGCTCTCCCAAATCCCCCTTAATAAATTTAATACTTAAACTTAATAACTTAAATATTTAACTCAATAATACATAATACTTAAATAACTTAAAACTACTTAAAATAAATTTTAGAGTAGAAGATATAATTAAAATTGGGGTAAAGAAGTTGTCCATTCTAATACAACTTGGGAGGACTTAGAAAAGATCTGATCTCCTGGAATGGTGATGTGACCTGATTGAAATGCAGAAACTCCAAGCAGATATCTCAAAGTCAACAAATAGCGAGTCTGAGGGAAGATGTGTGGAGGCAGGTTCTTTTGTCTTATGGACAATGTGTGTGTGTTGGATGATCCATCAAGGGAAGATTGTGGAGGGCTTCCTATGAAGCTGGATGTGGGCCCCTAGTATGCTTTCCAGGCATCTGTAGATGTAGGTAAAGAAGAATAAGGAAAATAGTTGCTTCTTCTGATGGCAGAAGGACAAGACCCAGTTAGTGGTGAGACAGTAGAGTTTCCTGGTTTTGGTTCCATGGTAGAGGGGAAAGCTAAAACTTACAGAAATCTGAGGGACTGCATAGAGCAAGAATATTTGTGGTGGTCACAAAGCTAGGATCCCTAGTCAAGGTTCAGAGGTGGAGAGGAATAATAGAGATCATTATAGACAAAGAACGATCTAGAAAGGCAGTGACCACACCTAGCCATAGATTACTAGAAAAACCAACAAGTCAAATATTCAGAAAACAATAGCAACAATGAGGTGATTCAAACCAGTTCCAATAGACTTGTGATGGAAAGAACCATCTCCATCCAGAAAGGACACTCTGGGGACTGAATGTGGATTACAACAGTAGTATTTTTACCTTTTTGTTGTTGTTGTTTGCTTGATTTTTGTTGTTTTTCTCTTTTTTTCCCCTTTTTGATCTGCTTTTTCTTGTACAGCATAGTAAATGTGGAAATATGTATAAAAGAATTACACATATTTAAAACATATTGGATTATTTGCTGTCTAGGGGAGAAGTGGGGGGAGAAGGAAAAAAATTGGAACACAAAGTTTTGCAAGGGTTAATTTTAAAAACTATTATTAAAAAAGAAAGGAAAAATAATAAAAAAAATTGTAGAGAAAATAGAATGTGAAACTTGTCATTAGAAAACCTGGAATCTGGATTAAAGAGGGATAATTTAGGAATTGTTGGACTACATGAAAGCGATGATCAAAAAGAGCCTATATACATATTTCAAAAAATTATTAAGGAAAATTACTCTGAAGTTCTTGAACTAGAAGATAAAATAAAATCGAAACTGAAACAATCCACTAATAATTACCTGAAAAAGATCCCAGAATGAAAACTTACAGGAACATTATTGCTCAGTTTCAAAGTTCCCAGGTCAAAGAGAAAATATTAAACACAGCTCTAAATTAACAATTTAAATATTAAATAGTCAGGATAACATGAGATTTAGTAGCTTCTATAATTAAAAGACCAAAAAAGGTGGAATATAATATTTAGAAGAGCAAAGGATCTGGATTTGCAATAAAAAATAATCTACTAGAAAACCTGATTGTAACCCTCCAAGGGAAAAGTGATTATTTAATTAACTAAAGTACTTTCAGGTATTCTTGAGGAAAACAAAAACTAGAATTGAACAGAAATAAAAAAAAAAAAAAAAAAACTAACAGGAACTAGAAGAAACATAATAAAGTAAACATGGGAGACTAATGATAAGGAATTTGATAAAGTTAAACTGTTTACTTATTCTATAGAAAATGATATTTATAACTTTAAAGAATGTTATAATTACTAAGGTAGTTTGAAAGATAGATGGTTTGGGGTTGAATTTATTATGATTGGATAATCCTTAGTAATGAAATTGGATAGGGAGAGGTAAAATGGAGCCAATTATATAAAAGAAGAGTGAATGAAAGAATTCCTATCATGGAGGACAGATAGTGTGGGAACTGTATTCTCATCAAACTTGGATTAAAGAGGAAGCAACATACATTTAATAGGATATAAAAGTCTTCTTACAATGAATAGGAGGGATAAGATGAGGGAGGGACCTTTAGAAGTGTGTGTGGATTAAGAAATAAAAAGGGAAAGGATAGAATAATGAAGGATATTATAAAAGTGCATGCAGTTTAAGAAGGCAGTAGAGAGAGAAAGAGACAGAGACACAGAGACACAGAGAGAAGGATAAATGAGAAAAAGTGGGATGGAGGGAAAATAAAAAAATACCAAAAAAAAAAAAAAAAAAAAAAAAAAGAGGGCTTGAGTAGAATTTATTATGCTTTGGTTGATGTAAAAAAAAAAAAAACAGGGGTGGAAATCATGATCTCAGACAAAGTCAAGGCTAAAATAAATTTAAGTAAAAAAGCTAATCAGGAAAACAACATTATGTTAAATGTTTCATAGATAATGAAGTAATACTAATACTGAACCTATATGTATCCTAGAAAATTCAAATTTTTAAAGAAAATGGCAAAAGAATTACAAGTGGGTATATATAGAAAAACTATAATAATAGCATAGGATGTCAACCTGCCTCTCTCTGAACTAGATAAATCTAACCAAAAAAAAAAAATCAACAAGAAAGAGGTAAAGGTGATGGGGGTTGAGGTCCCTTTAAGATTTCCTTTCTGATTTCCCAACCCCCATGGCTGACCTTTGATTCACAAATCCTGGTCAAAAAGCACCCTTTTGAATATCTGGGCCTAGCCCCCTCTGGATCTGAGCTAGCTTGGGTTTTTCAGCCCCTACTATCTGCTCAGGTTTCCCCAACCCCCCAGTTTCTTCCTTATCTGAAAAGCCCACCAAGAACTTGGGGCACTACCCACAAGCCCCTTTTAGGTATAAAAGAGCCAAGCTGGAGCTCTCTCTTTGCAGGAGCCCTTCCCCCCAAAACATGGTATCCTTCTGGCCATGTAAAGGTTCCTGCCCGCCCAGCGACCACCTTTGGCCCTGGTATCTTTCTACCTTTGACTTTATTTCCAAATTTCTATAATAAACCATTTTTATCAATCTAGGTTTTCGGGCCTATTTACAGGGGACATTGTGCCTCATGGGACTATCTTACTATCTTTGCGCTGACCAACGGGGTTCCCCCTTTCCTATCTCTCATCAAAGGAGGTTAATAGAACCTAAGGTAAATTAGATATGGCAGATATCTGGTGAGAATTGAATAGAAATAGGAAAGTACATACCTTTTTCTCAGTAGTAGATGATACCTTTACAAAAATTAACTATATATTAAGCCATAAAAACTTAATAGTTAAAAGCAGAAATGTTAAATGATTTTTTTACAGACCATAATGTGATAAAATTATATTTAGCAAAGGACAATGGACATATAGATTAAATATTAATTGGCATAAATAATCTAATCATAAAGATTGAATTAATGAACATTATAGAAACAATAAATAATTTTATTAGAGAATGATAATAATGACACAACAAAACAATTCATAGTATGCAACAAAAGTAGTAATCATAGGAAAATTTATATCTCTAAATAGCTATTTCAATAATTTAAAGAACAGATCAATGAACTGAGTATGTAATTTTAAAAAGTAGAAAAATAATAAATTTAAAATCCTTAATTAAACACCAGTTTGGAAATCATGAAGATTAAAGATGAAATTAATTATATTGAGTTTTTTTTAAATATTCAATTAACAAATAAAACTATGGGTTGGTTTTATGTAGAAAAAACTAATAAAATAAACCATTTCAACAATGAATTTTAAAAAGAGAAATGAAAATCAAATTACTAGTATCAAAAAAAAGAACATAGATGAAATTAAAGCAATTAGTAGTAGCAGTCTTGCCCTATTATATTTCAATAAAATTAAAAATTTAAATAAAATTAAAGAATAGTTACAAAAACATAAACTGCTCAGAGAAGCAGAAAAAAAAAAACCAGATTATTTAAATAATCCTCCATAAATGAGCCTTCTAAGGCAGAACCAGATGGATTTACAAAGTAAATTTTACTACATATTTGAAGATCAACTAATTTCAACACTAAATAAATTATTTGGAATAATAGGTAAAATAGTCCTAGTTATTTTGCTGTACAAAAAGAATCAGATTTTGAAATAGTGTACCATTAGCCTGTGAAGGAAATAAAAAATGCAGATGGACAAAAAAAGGGGTATTGGGAATTCTATGTAGTGGTTCATAGTCATCTCCCAGAGTTCTTTTGCTAGACATAACTGGTTCCATTCATTACTGCTCTATTGGAACTGATTTGGTTCATCTCATTGTTGAAGATGGCTACATCCATCAGAATTGATCATTGTGTAGTCTTCTTGTTGCTATGTGTAATGATCTCCTGGTCCTGCTCATTTCACTCAGCATCAGTTCATGTAAGTCCCTCCAGGCCTTTCTGAAATCATCCTGTTGGTCATTTCTTACAGAAAAATGATATTGCATAACATTTATATATCACAATTTACCCAGCTATTCTCTAATTGATGGGCATCTATTCAATTTCCAGTTTCTGGCCACTACAAAAAGGACTGCCACAAACATTCTTGCACATACAGGTCCCTTTCCCTTCTTTAAGATCTCTTTGGGATGTAAGCCCAGTAGTAGCACTGCTGGATCAAAGGGTATGCACAGTTTGATAACTTTTTGAGCATAGTTCCAAATAATTCTCTAGAATGACTGGATGTATTCACAATTCCACCAACAATGTATCAGTGTCCCTGTTTTCCCACACCCCCCCAACATTCTGCATTATCTTTCCCTGTCATTCTAGCCAATCTGATGAGTGTGTAGTGATATTTCAGAGTTGTCTTAATTTGCATTTCTTTGATTAATAATGACTTGGAGCATCTTTTCATATGGCTAGAAATAGTGAAACAATAATTTTAACAAGCAAAAATTAAAATATACCCTCATAAATCATTAGTATTTTTATATATCATAAAAAAATTGCAAGAAGAGATTGTTCTTTTAAAAGAACCCAAAACAGTATTAGATACTTGGGAATACACTTCCGAAGATAAACCCAGGAACTATATTAAACTAATTTTAAAACACTCTTTATACAAATAAAGTAAGATTTAACTATTTGGAGAATCTATTTTGTTCATGTCTATACTGAGCCAATATGATAAAAATGACACTTTTTACCTAATCAACTTTCTCAGTGCCATCCCAATTACATTACTTAAAATTATTTTATTGAGTTAGGTAAAAATAATGATAATTTTTTGGAAGAATAAAAGGTCAAGATATCAAAGAAATTAATGAAAAAATGTAAAGAAAGGGTGTCTAGTAGGACCAGATTTAAAACTGTTTTATAAGGCAGTAATTATTAAAACTTGTGGTACTGGCTAAGAAATAGAAAGATAGACCAGTGGAATAGGATAGATACATAATATATAGTTACAAATTATTAAAGTGACTTTATGTTTGATATATGTAAAGATCTAACTTTTGGGGATAAGAAGTCACCAATTGGTAAAAAATTATTCAGGGGACTGAAAAATAACCTAGCAGAAACTAGGTGCTTTCCAATATCTCACACCATTTACCCAGATAATATCAAAAGATATTCATGACTTAGACATAAAAGGAGATATAAGTAAATAGAAGAACCTGGAACATATTACCTATCAGATTTATAGATAGGAAAAGAAGTTATGAATAATGTGAGATGTAAAATGGGTAATTTTGATTATGTTAAATTAAAAAGATTTTTTTTTAACAAATAAAACCAATGAAGCCAAAATTAGAAAGAAAGAAGAAAAGTGTGTGTGTGTGGAGAATGTTTATAGACAGATTCCCAGGTAAAGGCTTCATCTCAAATATATAGACAACTTGGTCAAATTTATAATGTATGAGTCATTCTCTAAATGATTAATGGTCAATGGATATGAACAGACTCTTTTTGAAAGAAGAAATCAAAGCTATACATACTCATATGAAAAAAATCTATAAATAGCGATTGATTAGAGAAATACAAATTAAAAGATCTCTGAAATACCATCTCACATTTATCAGATTAAAATCATAGAAGAAAACGAGAAATGTTGAAAGATAGGTGAAAATATTGGGATACTAATATACTATTGGTAGAATTGTAAACTGAGTCAATTATAGGAGAGCAATTTGGAATTATGACCAAAGTATTATAAAATTGTGTATAGTCTTTTACTCAGCAATACCACTTTTAGATATGTTTCCTAAGGTGATCAGGGAAAAAGGAAATATATATATAATATTTATAGCAACTTTCATTGTGGTGGCAAATAATTGGAAACTGGAGGTATATTCATCAATTGGGGAATTATATTATTATATGATTGTGATGGAATACTAGTATACTGAAAGAAATGGTGAGAAAGTTGATTTTAGGAAAACAGAAAAAAATTGCATTGAAGTAATTAAGTAAGTAAGAAATTAATTAAGTAATAAGTAAGAAATTAAAAGATCCAAGAGAATATCTTATGTATTAACCAAAATATCGTTCAAAAATAATAGTGAATGAGTGTCATGTTAAATTATAATACTTTTCAGAACTAAAATCAGTGATATTAGAAGAAATGATAATGAATTAGAAAAATTTTGCTTTAAATATCTCTGATAAAAGTCTAACACACAAATTGATATGTAACTATGAGACTAAGAACAACTCTCCAATAGACAGATGATGCAAGGTTATAAAATACAATATTTAAAATCAAATTATTCTCAGGCATATGAATATTCAAACCATCTACAAAGGATCTATGATGGAAGATGTAATCTCCCTCCAAAAATTATATTATATATATATATGTATATGTATATATAAACTATGTATTGTATAGTTTCATGCATATATTTTTGTCAATTACTTTTCTTCACTAGTGCAGGATTGGAAGGGAGGAAGAGAGAGGAACAGCTTGACACTCAAATATAATAAAAAAAATTAATGAAAATTCCTACCATATGTCAAGCATGTTAACAAACATTGATAATACAAAGATAAAAATTAAAGCAGTCCTTTCTAGTGAAGAGTAACATATATAATAAGAAAATCAAAGACATAGAAAAAGTAAGTATGAAATAATTTGGAATGGAGAGAATTGTAACATGTGTGAATATGTGATAATGGGAGGGCCTTCTGTCAGAAGTGACACTTTAGCTAAACTTTGAATGGAAATAGAAATTCGAGAGGTAGAAGTGAGAAAGAACTATTCAAGAATGAGTATATTCCTAGAAAGTGCTGTATATGTAGACTCCAAGGACTTGAGTTTTGCTCCAACTGTTCTTTATTAGCTGTGTGTCCTGAAAAATTCATTCAGTCTTTGAGAGAGTTAGGCTGGATGACTTTTGAAACTCCTTCCTGTACTAATCCTAAAATCTTTTAGACCTTACACAAAGGAACAGAAAGCAGAGATGGAAAGTTATGTAGACAAAATGCCAAACAACTTAATTTGCCTAGAACATTACTGTGAAGGGGGAGTTGTATGTAATAAGTCTGAGAAATTAGCCTAGGGCTGAGAGAAATTTTTATACCATAAACTCTGAGAGGGATGGACATTGTATCCATTACTTAAAGACTAAAATAAGAGAGGTTCTCTATCACAAGGTTTATCTCCAATTGATAACTTTCTTTGGCGATATCAATTCACTAGACCTTCTTCTCAGGCATGTACAACTTTTAGTATGTTTCTGTAAATGGAGTACTCAACACCAGTGGGATCATGGATTTTGTGAATAGCAAATCAAAGTAAAAACAAAGGTGACTAAATTTGTAGTGGGAAGAAGATAACTGGAAATGTCATTCAAACATGTAAAATTATAATATTTTGTAGAAATAAAATCATTGGCATTAGGAAAAATGATAATGGGTTAGAAAAACCTTGCTTTAAATATTTCTGAAAAGCCTAATATATGAAATTTATAGAGAATTGATATGCAACTATAAGATTTAGGACCATTCTCCAATAGACAAATAATGAAAGATTATAAAATGCAATTCACAAAATCAATCACCACCTAAATTGTTCAAAATCACTAATAGTTAAAGAAACGTGAAATAAAGCAATCCCCAAACACCTTATATCCAACAAGTTAATAAAGACAAGAAAACTCATTGTTGACACACTCTGGGAAGACAGACAAGCTAATTCACTGCTTGGTAGAGCTGTGAATTGGTTCAACAACTCTGAAAAATAATTTGTAAATATGCAAAAAAGTTGATGAATTGTTAATAATCTTTGACCCAGAAATTCTGCTATAGAGACTATATCCAATGATGTTATTAACAGCAAGAAAAGACTCAGGTGGATAAAACTATTCACAGAATCATTATTTCTGACAAGAACAAGTTGTTAACAAAATATATGTCCAGTGACTGGGGAATGATGCAATAAATTGTAATAATATAATGTAATATGGTATGACCATGTTATAAAGAATGAGGAAGGAACAGCAACATGTCACAATGGATAAATCACCAGGTCTGGAGTCAGGAAAACCCAAATTCAAATCGAGGATCAGACACTTTTTAGCTGGGTTACCTTGGAAAGTCACTTAGCCCTGTTTGCTTCTGTTTTATCATCTGTAAAATGAGCTGAAAAGAACATAGAAAAGTACTCTCATATCTTTGACAAGAAAACCCCAAATGGTATCACAAAGAGTTGGATATGTATGAAATGACTGACCAACAACAAAGGAATGGGGAATAGAAATAATTCAGAGAAATAAGGGAAAGACTTGAAGGGATACAGAGGAAAGAAAGCAGAACCCAAATAATTATTTGTACACTGACCATAATAGTATATGAAGTCCAAAGCTGAGAGGCAACAAAACTGGTCCAACACTCTTTCCCAATTCTAATCTATTGCCCATATTTATTGGAGAAGCAAGTTAGTAGGTCAGAGTTTTGTTCTCACTCTAGGTTAGTGTAAATGGAGAAAATGGACTCAAGTCCAGCTTTTTAAGTACTCCAGAAGGCTATTGAAATTAAAGGGCAAAGGTCTAGGGAGGAAAGGAAGCAACCATTTGGAGTCCCTTTAACCTACTCTTAGCACTTTTATAATTTGCTACTCAAGTTTAAATGACACAGTCCTGAACAAACTGTTCCTTAAGAAATGTGCTTTATAGGGTCTTTGGGTAATTATTAGAAAGTACTGTTTGTATCAAATCAAAATATCTCAGTATGCTTAACGTGAACAATTGAGAGTCAGTGAAGAAGAGGGGATAGAAAACTGGACTACAACCAAAGATCAAGTCACTGAATCTCCAAGGTCATTAGCTAAGACTGAAAACTGAAGAAAATGACATGCTGTGTTGGTAATTCTGAGTGTGTCCTAGACCAATGAAATCACAGGTCTAATACCTATCAGGATAATAATAATTATTATTCTTAAAGAGGTTGTTAACTGTTTTATAAAGGGTCAGTTTGACAGTGTGATAAGGATAAAAATCATTTGCCAGAAGTTGGGATAGCTATGTGACAGTGAATACAGCACTGGGCCTGAAGTCAGGAAGACCTGAGAATAAATCTGACCTGTCTGCCTCAGTTTCCTCATTTGCAGCTGGAGAAGGAAATGACAAACTATTCCAGTATCTTTGGCAAGAAATCTCTCAATAGGATCACAAAGAATTGGATGCTACTAAACAAAAATAATGTAGAAAGTATATTCTGCAACTTCTTTCACTGAAGTATGCCAATGACTAGAAAGATAAATACTTGTTCAATAATGAATGAAAAAAACAGGGAAACCAAGGCCTAAATCATCTATAAAACATTAGACCCGAAAGAAAACTTGGGTATGTTGTAATTCACATTTTTTCTTTTACAAATGAGATTGCTGAGATTCAGAGAGGATAAATTACTTAACCTAAGTGACATAGGCAGAAAACAGCAGGATTAGATCCCAACCCAGATCTTTTACTTAAATTAATTTTAATGCTATTTCCATTATACAACTTGGTACTCTCAGAACTATAACCCAAATCTACTTATGTACTCACTTTAGTACTCTGTCATAAACAATTTTGCAGACAAAAGGACCTCTTTCCAATACCCCTTCAAAAAAAAAATCAGCTCACCCCCTCCCATAGGAATTCTATTCGGATAATTCATTGCCAGTAACAAATGTCAGATCCTCAGTCAGGCCCAGCTCTCCTGGTCTTTGTTTTCAGCAGGAGCCTGGAGTTTTTTTCTTCCTGGTTGGGAACCATGGTGAAGAGTTTCCAAACACAGCCAGTCTGCCCAGGGCTCCAGCTGCTGGGGAAAGTGGTGACTGAGTCCACCCAGCTTCAGCAGCCCCTTGGTGAATGGTGAGTATGATTCTGCACATCTGGAAGAGAGGCTTAAAAGCTTCTAAAGATTTAGGAGTGGCTCCTTCTTTTGCTCTTTAATTTCTCAGTCTTTTGGGATTGGTTAGAAAGCTGGATCAGGGCCTATTTTTTTCTCTCCTTTTCACTAACCTAGAGAAAGAGTAGAATTCTGTCCTATTCGTTTGGTTCTCTAATGAATGTGGAAAATAGGCTGGAATTAGGGTGAAGGACAGTAACTGAAAATTGTCTTTTTGTTAGAAGTAATGCTAGTTTACATAGATTCCTTAGGTTATCCACCTGTGTTGATCACAATCTTACTTTTAATTAACCCAAACAAATGCAACCCAGATCTTCTGGAAGATCTCTCCCCTCTCTTCTGTTTGCCTCTATCTCTATTCCCTATCTCTTCTTTTGTACCCCATCCCATCCCCCCTTCCCTCTTCTTTTTTCCTTCTTTCCTCTTTTTCTCTCCAGTATTCCCTGCCTTCCTTTTCCCTTCCTTTACTTCCTTCCTCTTTGTTTCCTCCTTCTCCCTTTCCTCCTCTCCTCCCTCCTTTTTATTTAACCTGTCATTTTCAATTTTGTCTGGTTCCCTCCTGACCCCATTTGGTGTTTTTTTTGGCAAAGACATTTGGGTGACTTGCCTTTTTCTTTTCCAGTTCATTTTACAGATGAGGAAACTGAGGCAAACAGGGTTTTAAGTGTTTTGCTCAAGGTTACCGATAGTGAGTGACTTAAATACCAAATTTGAACTCAGGAAGATGAGTTTCCTATTCCAGTTCTGGAATAAGAACTGCATACCTGAATGCAGATCTTGAGTCCATGACAGGTGTTCTATTCATTGCACTACCTAGCTGCCTTACCTTTCTCCTGTGCCCCACCTAAACAAAATATGCCTAAATGTATTAAGCCCTAAAAATGGCACATTAAAAAGTCAAATAATTGTAAGAATTGGCATATTAAAGGTGCATATAATGAGCTAGGTTGGTTGCTTAAAATGTGGCTTATTAAACATGTTTCTTGATACAGACCTATGTAGCTTTAAAAATCTGGGTTCAGTGAAGGGAAAAAAAGCTAGCTTTTTAAAATTTGGCACTAGGAGGTGAGTAATCCAGAGTCTAGTGGGCCCAGTCTTTCACTCTTTGGATCTCTGGACCTCTCATTTCCTCATCTGGAAAATGAGATGGAGAGAGTAGCTAACCTATTCTAAAATTAGGTGATTCTATTACAAGTGAATAAAATTCGACATATGATGTGCTGGCAAAGAACTATGCTAGGATGTTGTTGATATAATCAACCAACTATTGTCTAACAAAGACTTTATTAAGCACCAATTATGTGCCAGGTATTAGGGTGAGTGCTAAGTATACAGATGCAAATGAAACAGTCTCTGTGGATAGAATGGGAGAAAGACTTATAAGAGATAGACATATGCTGATTAGAGTAGAGGTTAGGGGGACCAAGGGCAGCTGAAATGGATCCTGGTTGGATCCTGAAAAGCTTCCTCTAAAGAGGGGAGGGATGGGGGGTAGGTACAGGAGACACACACACACCCACACCCACACACACACACACACACACACACACACACACACACAGACAGACACACACACACACACAGACAAACAGACACATACACACACAGAGAAAGAGAAAAAGACAAAGAGTTAAGAGGCAAAGCCAGAGAGGGATTAGAGAATATAGGACAAGAGTTGGCAATGATGAATAGCTCCATTTGGTTGGTGCATGAAAAAAAAAAGCAGTATAAAATTAAGAAGGAAAACTAGATTGAGTTTTGATTCTTAGTCATAGGATCATCAATTTTGAAGTAGAACTGTCAAAGTCAAGATTTGAACTCTGCTCTTTGGAATCCAAATCCTGCACCCTTTCTATCTCACCTTGTTGCTTTCCTGGCATTTTAGACAGGAGGCAATCAATAAGGAAACATTTCAATAAGGAAAGCTTTCAAAAAGAATAGCTAGAGGACTATTTCAGATAGCTCAAATGCAAAGTGATGAAGGCCTGGGCAAGAGTGATGGGCAAAAAAAAGGAACAGATGGAATGAAGAGAAATTATAGGAGATGCCTCAAAATACGCCTTATTTACTAGTTGTATGACTCTAGGCAAATCTTTTAATCTCTCAGACTAAATTTCTTCATCTCACTGAATGAATAATGATGAATAATCTTGGGATTATTATAGCAATTACCTCAGAGGGTTGTGAAGATCAAATAAGACAACCTGTATAAAGTACTTTACAAACTTTAAATTACTATACAAATTCCAGCAGCAGCAGCAGCAGTAGCACTGCTGCTTTTCAGAAAGTAATCCAGATCCTAAATTCATAGTGGAAAGTATCTTACTGATCATAATTTGATCCTCTCAATTTACAGATGGAAGAAAAACTGTAAATCTATAAAAACTATAGAATCCTGTATTTGATATCAAAGGCCCCTCAAATATTTTGGTCCATTCTATTAACTAGAAATGATAAAATGGGAATCCAAGTTTCTTAATTTTGCAATGAATTGGTCCTATGATCCATTACATTTATTTCATTATATTAGAAGCTCTCTTGCCATAACTAAATGTAAATCACTTGAGTTTCAGTGTTTTTAAAAAATGATAAAACATTTTTCAGATCAAAAGGAAAGGAGAATAAATCCCTGACTTTTAGCTAAAGTCATGTTGAATGGGCCATATATAGGCATGTTAAAATTAAATGTACTTTCCAAAAGTTCAGACTTCTTTGCCTTACCTTTGCACATGCATCTTTTTATGCAAGTTTTTATTGCAGAAAAGTAGCCTTTTGAAGTTATGAGACAAACAAAACTAATAGGACATTTAGAATCATAATTTTAGAGTTGTAGAGGATCCTAGAGGTCCTATATTCCAACACCCTCATTTTACATGTGAGAAAATAGAAGTGACTAAGAAAGGACACAGAAGCTAAGTGGCTTTCCCAAAGCTACACAGATGGTAAATGGCAGTCAGGATAGGAACTTGGAACTCTAGCTCCATATTCATTGAATTTAGTTGAATATTGGGGAAGCTAGATGGCTCAGTGGATAGACTGCTAGGTCTAGAGCCAGGAAGACTTCTCCTCCTGAGTTTAAATCTTACCTCAGATACTTACTAGCTGTATTAGTGACTTAATTTTTGCCTTAGTTTCTTCATCTATAAAATGAATTGGAGAAGGAAAAGGCAAACCACTCCAGCATCTTTGTCACAAAAATTCCAAATAGGATCACAAAGAGTTGGACATGACTGAAAAATGAACACACCATAGTCTCATAGACTTTTTTTTAAAACCAATTTAGAAAATGTCACTTCTAATAAATGTCAAATGTTTGTCTAGGGGCTAAAATATGATCAAAGATAATTAATTGCCCAAAGATGACATCCTTTCAGAATGGAGAAAGATATTGATACTGTTTTTGCCACTTGCGTCTGGTTTAGTTTTGATATGAGAGCTATGAATATCAAGAGTGAAATTGTTTTCTAAAGAAAATAGGTTTTCTCAAGCCTCTTGTCTTTTTCCCAATGATGAAAGGGCTAATTTGTTTAATGAGTTTCCATTCTCAGCAGAATACAAAATAAAGATATAGACTGTTAGGATTGGAAAGGATTTTTGTTATCAACATTCAAACCCAATCCCTTTCATTTGAAAGAGAATAAAATGAGGGTCCAGGAAAGGAAGTAACTTGTTCAAGCTCACATAACTCCTTAACAATAGAGCCAAGACTAGAATCTAGTATTAGGATCCAGAATCTAGAAGCTAATCTTCAATGTCAGTGTTCTTTTTATAATAAGTTTGGGTATTTTGTTGAACCTATATGCACGCACACACACATATATACACACATACACTAACACACACAAAAATAACAAAAGAAAATAAGGGAAAATTTTTGAGTTACAAAAAGGAAGAAGACAGGCACTAAAGCAGCTTCTATATTTAGATCATAAGAGTTGTATTAGAACCCATTAAGATGACAACATAACCATGATTTTGATTTATCTCATTCTGTATTGTATTGAGTTTGAGTTTACTTGGTTCATTATCCAAAATTTTTATTATAAACCTTAGTCTGATGTGTTTCTCTAATTCTTGTTGAACTGAATACATAGTTAGCTATCTAAATAGTTAGTCAGACAGACAGATAGAGATATAGACAGACTGGTTTACAAGGAATTAGATAAATGATTCCAGATTTTAGACAGAAACTTAAAAAGAACATTTGACTTGAAAGATCTAGCTCTTAAAGCTTTCCTTTGGTTCATTGGAGAAAAAAACCATGAAGTAAAAATTCAATACATTTGTGAATTTGTTGTTGTTCAGTCACTTTCAGTTTTAATTCTTTGTGACTCTATTTGGAGTTTTCTTGGCAATTTCCTTCTTCAGCTCATACAAGTCCCTTTTCCTTCTTTAGTATTTCCTTGGGATATAAACCCAGTAGTAGTTTGGCTGGGTCAAAGGGTATGCATATTTTGATAACTTTTTGGGCATAATTCCAGATTGCTCTCCAGAATGGTTGGATTCTTTCACAACGCCACCAACAATGCATCAGTGTCCCAGTTTTCCCACAGCCCCTCCAACATTCATCGTTATTTGTTCCTGTCATCTTAGCCAATCTGACAGGTGTGTAATGATATCTGAGTTGTCTTAATTTGCATTTCTCTGATCAATAGTGATTTGGAACACTTTCATATGAGTGGAAATAGTTTTAATTTCATCATCTGAAAATTGTCTGTTCATATCCTTTGACCATTTATCAATTGGAGAATGGCTTGATTTCTTATAAATTAAAGTCAATTCTCTGTATATTTTGGAGATGAGGCCTTTATCAGAACCTTTAACTGTAAAAATGTTTTCCCAATTTGTTACTTCCCTTCTAATCTTGTTTGCATTAGTTTTGTTTGTGCAGAAACTTTTTAATTTGGTGTAATCAAAATGTTCTATTTTGTGATCAATAATGGTCTCTAGTTCTCCCTTGGACACAAACTCCTTCCTCCTCCACAAGTCTGAGAGGTAAACCATCCCATGTTCCTCCAATTTATTTGTGATTTCGTTCTTTATGCCTAAATCTTGGATCCATTTTGATCTAATCTTAGTATGTGGTGTTAAGTGTGGGTCCATGCCTAGTTTCTGCCATACTAATTTCCAGTTTTCCCAGCAGTTTTTGTCAAATAATGAATTCTTATCCCAAAAGTTGGGATCTTTGGGTTTGTCAAACACTAGATTGCTATTTTTATTCACTATCTTGCCCTGTGAACCTAACCTATGCCACTGATCAACTAGTCTATTTCTTAGCCAATACCAAATGGTTTTGGTGACTGTTGCTTTATAATATAGTTCCATATCAGGTACAGCTAGACCACCTTCACTTAATTTTTTTTTCATTACTTCCCTTGAAATTCTCGACCTTTTGTTGTTCCATATGAATTCTGTTGTTATTTTTTCTAGGTTATTTAAATAGTTTCTTGGAAGTCTGATTGGTATAGCACTAAATAAGTAGATTAGTTTAGGGAGTATTGTCATCTTAATTATATTTGCTTGGCCTATCCAAGAGCACTGAATGTCTTTCCAATTATTTAAATCTGACTTTATTTTTGTGGCAAGTGTTTTGTAATTTTGCTCATATAATTCCTGACTCTCCTTTGGTAGATATATTCCCAAATATTTTATACTATCAACCATTATTTTGAATGGAATTTCTCTTTGTATCTCTTGCTGTTGCATTTTCTTGGTGATGTATAAAAATGCTGGGGATTTATGTGGATTTATTTTGTATCCTGCAACTTTGCTAAAATTCTGAATTATTTCTAATAACTTTTTAGCAGAGTCTTTGGGGTTCTCTAAGTATACCATCATGTCATCTGCAAAAAGTGATAATTTGATTTCCTCAGTTCCTACTCTAATTCCTTGAATCTCTTTCTCGGCTCTTATTGCTGAGGCTAGAGTTTCTAGTACTATATTGAAAAGTAATGGTGATAGTGGGCAACCTTGTTTCACTCCTGATCTTAGAGGGAAAGGTTCTAGTTTATCGCCATTACATATGATGTTTACTGAAGGTTTTAAATATATGCTCCTTATTATTTTAAGGAATAGTCCATTTATTCCTATACTCTCAAGCGTTTTTAGTAGGAATGGATGTTGGATTTTATCAAATGCTTTTCCTGCATCTATTGAGATGATCATATGGTTTTTGTTAATTTTGTTATTGATATAGTCCACTATGCTAATAGTTTTCCTAATATTGAACCAGCCCTGAATTCCTGGTATAAATCCCACTTGGTCATAGTTGGGGATGATTTTCTGAAGTCTATTTGCTAATATCTTATTTAAGATTTTAGCATCAATATTCATTAAGGAAATTGGTCTATAGTTTTCTTTCTCAGTTTTCGATCTACCTGGTTTAGGTATCAGTACCATGTCTGTGTCATAGAAGGAATTTGGTAGGACTCCTTCAATACCTATTTTTTCAAATAGTTTACATAGCATTGGAGTTAGTTGTTCTTTAAATGTTTGGTAGAATTCACAAGTAAATCCATCTGGCCCTGGGGACTTTTTCTTAGGAAGTTGGTTAATAGCTTGGATTATTTCTTTTTCTGAGATTGGACTATTTAGACTACTTACTTCTTCCTCTGTTAATCTGGGCAAGCTATATTTTTGAAGGTATTCTTCCATTTCATTTAAGTTATCGAATTTATCGGCATAAAGTTGAGCAAAGTAGCTCCTAACTATTGTTCTAATTTCCTCTTCATTAGTGGTGAGTTCACCCTTTTCATTTTCAAGACTAACAATTTGCTTTTTCTCTTTCCTTTTTTTAATCAGGTTTACTAAGGGTTTGTTTATTTTGTTGGTTTTTTCATAGAACCAACTCTTTGTTTTATTAATTAATTCAATAGTTTTTTTTACTTTCAATTTTATTAATCTCACCTTTTATTTTTTGAATTTCAAGTTTTGTGTTTGTCTGGGGGTTTTTAATTTGTTCCATTTCTAGCATTTTTAGTTGTAAGCCCAATTCATTGGCCCTCTCTCTATTTTATGCAAGTAGGCCTGTAGAGATATAAAATTTCCCCTTATTACTGCTTTGGCTGTATCCCACACATTTTGGTATGATGTCTCATTATTGTCATTTTATTGGGTGAAGTTATTAATTATGTCTATGATTTGCTGTTTTACCCAATCATTCTTTAGTATAAGATTATTTAGTTTCCAATTATTTTTTGGTCTGTTTTCCCCTGGCTTTTTATTAAATGTAATTTTGATTGCATTATGGTCTGAAAAGGATGCATTTACTATTTCTGCCTTACTTCATTTGATTTTGAGGTTTTTATGTCCTAGTATATGATTAATTTTTGTATAGGTTCCATGAACTGCTGAGAAGAAAGTATATTCCTTTCTGTCTCCATTTAGCTTTCGCCAAAGATCTATCATATCAAACTTTTCTAGTATTCTATTTACCTCTTTGACTTCTTTCTTATTTATTTTGTGGTTTGATTTATCTAATTCTGAGAGTGCAAGGTTGAGATCTCCCACTATTATAGTTTTGCTATCTATTTCCTCTTGCAGCTCTCTTAATTTCTCTTTTAAGAATTTAGATGCTGCACCACTTGGTGCATATATGTTTAATATTGATACTGCTTCATTATTGATGCTGCCCTTTAGCATGATATAATGCCCTTCCTTATCTCTTTTTAATTAGATCAATTTTTGTTTTTGCTTGATCTGAGATGAGGATGGCTACTCCTGCTTTTTTGGTTTTGCCTGAAGCATAATAGATTCTGCTCCACCCTTTTACTTTTAGTTTGAATGTCTCACCCTGTTTCAGGTGTGTTTCCTGTAAACAACATATAGTAGGATTCTGACTTTTAATCCAGTCTGCTAACTGCTTCCTCTTTATGAGGCAGTTTGCCCCATTCACATTTATGGTTAGAAGGACTAATTCTATATTGCTTGCCATCCTACTAACCCCTGCTTATACTTTTCCCCTTTCCTTCCCTCTTACCCCCCTACCCAGTATTAAACTGGTGAACACCACTTGCTTTTCACAGCCCTCCCTTTTTAGGATCCCTCCCCCACCTTAAAGATCCTCCCCTTATTTTACCCCTTTTCCTCAAAATTTCTGTATTCCCTTCCCCTTAGCTTACTCCTTCCCTTTCACTTTTCAATGAAGTGGAAGAAGTTTCACCATAAATAGAATATGTCTATTGATACACACTATGTTCATCTCCCTCCTTTCTTTCTGTCAGATATAATAGGTTACCTTTGCCTCTTCATGAGATGTAGTACCACCACTTTACACTTTTTTATGATATAATTTCCTTTCCACCTCTAGTTTCTAAGACAAATTGTACATATGTTCTTTACATATTTTTTTGGCAGAAGTATAGTTCTCAAGATTTCTTTTTACCTTTTTAGAAATCTCTTGAGTTCTGTATTTGAAGATCAAACCTTTTATGTAGGTCTGGTTTTTTCATCAAAAATAGATGGAATTCATTTATTTCATTAAATGTCCATCTTCTTCCCTGGAAAACGATGCTCATTCTTGCTGGGTAAGTTATTCTTGGCTGCATACCAAGTTCCTTAGCCTTTCGGAATATCATGTTCCAGGCCCTGCGTTCTTTTAATGTGGATGCTGCTAGATCCTGGGTTATCCTTATTGTGGATCCTCCATATCTGAATTGTTTTTTTCTAGCAACTTCCAATATCTTTTCCTTTGTCTGATGGTTCTTGAACTTGGCCACTATATTTCTTGGTGTTTTGATTTTAGGGTCCCTTTCAGTAGGTGATCGATGAATTTTTTCAATGTCTATTTTACCCTCTGTTTCCAGAACGTCTGGGCAGTTCTCTTTGATAATTTCCTCGAAAATGGTGTCCAAGCTCTTTTTTTTCCTCACATTTTTCAGGGAGTCTGATTATTCTCAAATTGTCTCTCCTGGATCTGTTTTCCAGGTCTGTTGTCTTTCTAGTAAGGTACTTGACATTCTTTTCAATTGTTTCATTTCTCTGGTTTTGCTTGACTACCTCTTGGTTTCTCCTTGAGTCATTCATTTCTACTTGTTCCAGTCTAATTTTCAATGATGTATTTTCTTTACTTACTTTTTAAAAATATCTCTTTGTAATTGTCCAATTGAGTTTTTATCTTCTATGGAATTTTTTTCCATTTTATCCATTTTACTTTTTAGA
This sequence comes from Sminthopsis crassicaudata, assembly GCF_048593235.1. NCBI lineage: Eukaryota > Metazoa > Chordata > Mammalia > Dasyuromorphia > Dasyuridae > Sminthopsis > Sminthopsis crassicaudata. The sequence continues at coordinate 362,584,611 of NC_133620.1, forward strand.
GAGCTGTTTTCTTTTTCCAGCTCACTAATCCTCTTTTCCTTGGAGTTGTTTACCTTTTCCAGCTCACTAATCTTGTTTCTCAATGATTTGATTTCTTTATCCACTCTGTCTTTGAATGCATGGGATGACTTCTCCAGGCTCTCTTGCCAAGCTTCCCTTTCCTTTTCCCATTTCTTTTCCAGCTCTCTTGTAAGAGCCTTTTTGATTTCCTCTAGGAGTTTTCCTTGTATTGAGGAGCAGCTCATATCCCTCTTACGGGATTCCTCTGGGGACAGTCTGTCTTTAGTCTCCTCATTGTTTGAAGTCTGCTCTCTCTCCATACAAAAGCTGTCAATGATTAGAGCCCTTTTGAATTTTTTGTTCATTTTGTCAGAGTAGGAATCGAAGAAAACAAACTGACAAGAGAAACAATTGGTCTGTTTTGTGGGGGATGGGGCTGGATGGTATTAATGGGCTTCCTCTACAGACTGGGGGTAGGGCAGCAGAGAGCCACTAACAGAACAGCAATGACTGTACTGAGTCTGCGCTCTGAGGCTCTGAGAACGCACTGAATCAGTCCAGGTGGGGGTTGGGGGTGGCCGGGTTCTGAGAGACGCTAGCTTTCCGGGGTTTTAATCTTCACCTCCGGTGTTTACACCCTCTCCACTGATCCTAGCTTGCTGCCAAGACGGAATATCCACACTAGGGAAAAAGTCTTTTCGCAGAAACAGCAGAGATCGTACCCCTCCCCCTCCGGTCTGAGCTGTGTGAGCTGCCTGTCTCACTCTGGCTTGCCTGCCCTCAGTCTGCGCCCAGTCTGATTGACCCTCCCCTGAGCAAACACAGACCTTTTCTGGCGACTTTCAAGGATGTCTTCTCTTGGTGATTATTTGTGGATTTCTTTCTGGGTTAAGCATTAAGTCTGAGGCTTGTCATGAAGTAAGTTCTGAGAGAACGAGGAGCTCAAGCAGCTGTCTGCCTCCACGCTGCCATCTTGGCCGGAAGTCCCAGATGAGGAAATTAAGGCAAAAAAAGTTAAGTGACTTGCTCAGAGTTACACAGTATCTGGGGGTTGATATAAACTCATAAACTCAGGTCTTCTTGACTTCAGAACAATGTATACATTGTAGCCTGTAAAATAGGAAGAAAATACTTAAAATTCTCAGAATCAAAACTTGTATTTACTGGTTGATCCATCATAGATGGGTGGCAATCCTAGGTATTTTTCATTGTCCTAGGTATATTTCATTGTTCTTAGCAGTGGTCAAGATGATCCTTGATTCTATATACAAACATGTCTTCAGGATATTGGAGCTTTAGAGGTGGAATGTGGAGAGGGACAGAGAGAAGTAATAAAAATTATAAGAATAAGTTAAAACCTTCTTAAATGAAACTAATGTTGCTTTTTCTGGAGATGTAGCTGAAAATATTAGCTTCCCTTTCTACTGTGTAGCAAATGGATTTTTCACATTCTACTTTGGCTCTGTCTCTTCATCTAACCATCTTCTTGACTTCTTTGCTCAAGAGATTCTCTGTGCTTCTACAATCACATTCTACTCAATGGACTGGTCCACCTGTTACTGAAATTTCCCAGCCATCAATCATGATGTACTAACACTGGAAATTGTCCTAGAGTTCTCTGATAAATAGAAACTTTGCTGATGCTATGTAGTTATGACTCATAGAATTCCACAGTCTCTGAAGAATTAAAATTGGAGGTTACCCAAGGGGCAATAGAGAGGTACATGATTGACATGGGCAGGCTATAATATTGCTAGCCAAGAATTACAGAAGAGAAGTAATGTAAAGTACATCATGATTATGAGAGAGAAAAAAGAGATATTCAGACAGACAGAGAACTAGGAAGAGAGAGAAAGAGACTGAAAGGGAAAAGAGAAAGGTATGATCAGAAAAGAAAGTGAGATAATCAGGTGGTGAGAGTAAAGGATAACAAATTGACCATCTGTGTCCTTCATCAATATCCACCTAATGTCAAGAAAACATATTCGGTGGACCTATATTGGAGAATTTCTTAGAGAACATGACTGAGAGTTACCCAATTTTTGAAGGTATGAATGTATAGAACTCTACATAAGTAGAGGGATTAACCACATTGGAGAAATCAGAGATCCATTGAAATACTGAAGTTTAATTCAGTGAAGCTAGCTCATGTGTGTGTATGTGTGTGTGTATATGTAGAGAGCACTGCAGCTAGAGTCAGAAAGTCTAGAATTCAAACCCAGCCTTAGGTATTTATTAGTTGTGTGAACCTGGTTGAGTTCTTAACCTCAATTTGCCTCACTTTTCTCATTTGGGGATAATAGTATCTCTCTCCCAGGATTATTGTGAGAATCAAAAATAAGATAATAGTTGTAAAGTGCTTTGCAAATTTTAAAATGTTTTTTATTATTGTTGTTGTTACTATGCCACAGTGTATCAGAGTTGATAGTTAAGAGATCTGGACATTGAACAAAACAAACCATGAAGTGGTTTGCCATTTCCTTCTCCAGCCTTTTTGTAGATGAGGAAATTGAGGCAAACAAGGTTATGTGATTTGTTCAGGATCACACAGCTAGTAAATGTCTAAGGCCAGATTTGAACTCATAAAATGAGTGTTTCTCAGGAAATGAGAGTCCTAAGCCCAGTGCTCTATCTGCCATCCCATATATAATCCTTTAAATTTTGCAAAGCAACTTACAAATCTCATTTGATTTTCAAAACAACTCTGGGAGGTAAGTGGTAGTGTTATCTTCATTTTATAGGAAAGAGAAATATGGCAAACAGGAGGCCTAGGACCACATAGCTAGTGAATGACTGAAGATGAATTTAACCTTCCCTCTTCCTGACACCAGGTACAACACTCTACTCACAGTGCCAACTGGATGCTGTGGAATAAAAGTTTACCAAGAATGAACATGGTGGTCTACTATAATCAAAGACATGTAATATAATGGAAAGAGACATAGCCGTGAAGCCAGGATAGACCTGAATTTGAATTCTGGTCCTGATACTTAACTAGCTATGTAATCCTAGACAAGTTACTTTACTTCTCCCTCTAGGTCTCCATTCCATTTTTTTAAAATGGAGATGATAATAGTTCTGTTATCTACCTTACATGTTTGTTATAGAGGAAACTACTTTGTAAGCCTGAAACTACTATAGAAGTATGTATTATTTAATTAATTAAATTCTGTTCTCCACTATACTATATGCACATTGGAAGGAAAGAGGATGGCTATGGAAATATGTCCACCAAGATTATATGTTGGGTATTCTCAGATGCTTCCCTCATTGTAGTATTCCTTTTCCTTTTTCAAAACTGATTCAATTGAATAAGCATATATTTTGTATATATATACATATAAGCAATAATGTATAAATAGGCAACATATAGATAATAATGTGCATATAAGCAATTATATATATTATATATAATATGTGTATGTATGTATATGTATGTGTATATATATATATATATGTGTGTGTGTGTGTGTGTGTATAAATATATATATATATATAAAACAATGTGTCAGGCACTTTTCCAGAGACTAATGATACAAAAACAAATGTGATCCCATGTGGGGTTTTCTTGTCAAAGATGATAGAGTAGTTTACCATTTCCTTTTCTAGCTCATTTTACAAGTAAGGAAACTGAGGTAGACAGGCTAATGTGATTTGTCCAGGTTTACACAGCTGATAAGTGTCCACAGTTTTTATGTTAAAGAATCTTACTTTCTAGTGGAGAAATTATATATAAATGTCACCTCTGGGATATATATCAAGTAGTGATATCACTGATTCAAAGATTTTAAAAATCTAGTAATTAAACATATGATTCTAAACACTCCTAATAATTCAATAATGGCTGCACCATTTCATAACCTTACTAACATTGCAGCAGGGTGCCTGCTTTTCCAAGACCCCTCTAATATTTTCTTTTTGGTCAAAGACACTACAGTAGAGCTAGTGGTCTGGAATGATATAGCTCACCTTAGTCTCTGTCTCTTTCTCTATAGTCCTGGATGAAATGGAAATATTCAGGGGCTCTAGGCCTTTTGGCCTGTTCTTTATACCTTTGTTTTTTACCAAAGTTCTGGGTGGTGTTTCAGAAGAAAGCATCAGGTCTTCCCTTCCTGATCCACTGACTCAAGTCTGAAAGTAAAAGTTGTCCTTTGTCATTGTAGGTTCATGCATGTATATATGTCTCTTGAGGAGTAGGATCATCTTGCTGGTATTTCTCTTAGTTCAATTTCCCTGTTGATTTATCCATTGCTGCATTTGATATTACTTTCTATTTTTTTGAGGTGCTTTCAGAAGAGGGTTTCATAGACCCTTTTTGGTAATCCAGCTTTACCAGGCTCCCACAAAGGTTGTTCATGACTCGCAAGAATGGATGGTGCTTTCTCAAAATAATGTTTTTAAATATGTAAAATAATATAGAGGGTATTTGATTACAAAGGAAAATAATTATATTGATATATAGTTCATCTATCTTTCTATCTGGAAAGATTCCTCAAACAGACATCTCAATAGATAGGCAGATGATAGAAAGAAAGAGAGAGAAAGAAAGAAAGAGAAAGGAAAAAAGAAAGAAAGAAAAAAACTTGGACAAGATAGATAAACTTGGAAATAAAGTAGATTTTCATCATTTGGGGAAGGGTTAACTACATTGTGCTTATTGAGTATGATAAAATATTCTTGTAATATAACAAATAATGAGTATGAAAAGATTTTAAAGAGATGCAAGGTAAAGGAAGTAGGATCCAGGAAAAATATAGCCAATGATTACCATAATGTAAATGGAAAAACAACAATTACAAAATAATTGAAGCTGACTTTTAAAATTAGAAAGAACAAGTTTGGACCCCCAAAAGACATATGTGATAATATCTCCATTAACTCCTTCACAAAACTGGCAATCTATGGATGTAGAATATTGTATATAATGAATATTTTAAAATGTTAATTGGCTTTTGATTATTTCACTTTTATTTCTCTATTAAAATGCTTTTTTAAAAAAAAGGACAAAGGAAGTCTTTGTAGAGGGAAGAAGAAAGAAAGGCAGGAGGAGTGAAGGAGGAAATAAAAGTAATATAAAAATTAAAGTTATCAAAAATATTTTAAAAAAATAGACACCTATATGATAGTTGTACAGAATAACCATTGAGAAAAAAATATGATAAAGATATTATGAATTCTATTAAGCTTTTAAATCAGTATTTTATTATCATAGTATCTATAATTATTTGACAAATGCTTTATTGCTAGGTGAGATATTCCTTATTCAGGATACAGAAGATATGATTGCTTATTTGTAAACTTCCATACATTTGGGAATCAACATGAAAAAAATTCACTTCTCCTCAGCAGTTAAGTCTAGAGGTAGCTAGGTGGTAAAATGAATAAAGCACTGGACCTAGAGTCAGATCTGAATTCAAATCCAGTATCAAACACTTACTAGTTATGTGATCCTGAACAAATAACCATTGTTTGCTTCAGTTTCTTTACTTATCTCTTGACACTGTTATGAGAATCAAATAAGATAAGATTTATGAACCGCTATAAAAATTCTAGTTGAAAATCATTGGATATTTTAAGTACATTGACATACTAATACATTTTATATTTTCAAATAAAATTAGAAACAGAAGAGTCTAGAATCACACAATTACTATTAAGTATTAAAACATGGAAGATACAGCAAACTAATAGATCTGGGATAAAGACTAATTACAATATTTATTTATACATCCTTTATCAAATGAAAGCTATACTTCCTTAAAGTAGCTACTCTGGGAAGATATCATTCTTCCCAGAAATTGCTACAGTCTTAATTCGGGAATCTGATGCTTTAAGCTTGTAGAGTGAGAAGGGAAGAATACCATAGAGAGAAGACCATACTTGGGAGAGTAGAAGAAAGGTCCATTTTAGAGATTTCCTAGAATTCAGGGATGCCATCTCCATAAGTGGCTTTCATGTAAGCCTCTCATGGTCAATGAAGGTGAAGGATAGACTATTCCACAGAGAGTCCATTATGTGTGTACCCCATGACTGTGTTGATTCTGAAGGTGAAAGGATTGAGGCAACAAAAAAGGTAAAAGGGGAGAAAAGAGAGGTTAGGTGCTATGCCCTTAATACTGGAATACAGTAAAAGTGATAAAAGGATTAGTCATTAAGGACTGGCAGAAAACCATAAAAGTGAGGCCAGCTGCTAGGAAAGCATATGTCTCAAAGCTTCAGAATCCTGGTACAAAGTTCTAATTGTCCCACTGTAGTTTTTAATTATAGCTCTGATGCTGTCACTTAGAAGAGGGGCATAAGTTCTTTCTTTGCAAGTTTTTTTTTTTCCTCACCTAGATAGTTACTCCACTTAGTGTTTCTTAGAATGTCACAGATACTCATCATTTTGTTAGCACTTAAACCCATACAATTTATGGAAGAATGAATTATCCACAGGCACACAGAGAGACAGACACCGAGAGGAATAGAGACAAAAAAAGAGATGAGAGAAAACATCTCGAAGTTTAATGGACATCCAGTTTAGCAAATTATAATTCTTGAGGAGCTAATCCATAAAGCCTCATTTATTTATTAAATTCCTTTCATGTATCAGGTACTATAGTTAGGCACTGAGAATAAAAAGAGAAAAATGAACAAATCTTACCCTCAAAGAACTTATATTCTGTTGGGGGAAATACCATGTGGATATACAAGACAAATACAAGATAATATTGGAGAGGAATTAGCAATTACTTTGGGGGTGGGGATTGCAACCACTGTAAGAAAGATCAGAGAAAGTGGAGCTTCTGCTGTTTCAGAAAACACTTGAGATTTTGAGGTATGAAGGTAAAAAGGGCATGTATCCCAGAAATGGGAGATAGCCTTCACAAAAGCAAAAGACGGAAGATGCAACATTGTGTGTGAAGACCAGCTAGAACAATTAGCTATCGCCAGGGACCTATAAATCTTTGACTACATTAAGCATTGTCCTTCTATTAGCCATTTTCTCAATCAACAGATGCTAATAGGTCAAGTACTTTTGTGGGAGGGGAGGAGGGAAGTCTGACAATTACTTGATGTCAGGAAGATCAGGGGAAAGGGGCTTCCTTCTTTTCAAAATTTAAAAAAAATAATAGCTTTTAATTTTCAAAATACATGCAAAGATAATTTTTAACATTCACCCTTTCAAAACCATGTGTTTCAAATTTTTCTCCCTCTCTTCCCCCCCTCTCTCTCCTAGACAGCAAGTAATCCAGTATAAGTTAGACATGTACAATTCTTCTAAATATATTTCCACGTTTATTATGCTGCACAAGAAAAATCAAGTCAAAAAGGGGGAAATGAGAAAGAAATAAAAGCAAACAAACCAACAATAACAACAACAGCAAAAAGGTGAAAATACTATGTTGTGATCCACATTCAGTCCCCACAGTCCTCTCTCTGGATGCAAATGGTTCTCTCCATGATAAGTCTATTGAAAATGGCTTTAATCACCTTATTGTTGAAAGAAAGCAAGTTCATCATGTTTTATCATCACACAATCTTATTGTTGCTATGCACAATGTTCATTTGATTCTGCTCATTTCCCAAAACTCTAAAACTCCTTGAAGGACAGATTTTCCTTGAATCCTGGACTCTGTAAGAGACCCCACCCAAGGACAAACAGCTTCATTCTGTTATCTAGGTGGGGCTAGTTGAGTCTGGAGCTGGAGAATGCCAACTCTATTGAATTAAAGAAAGACTCATTCAATTCTAAGAATTCCAGCTCAAGCTGTGCTGACCAGCCCCCATTAAGAGCAATCCCCACCTTGTAGCCAAGGCTTATAAAATGAGCCAACTTGGGGCTCAGGCCTTGCAGAGGATCCGACATCCTATGCCATGCATAGCAGTAAGCCTCTGCCTGCTGAAATGATATTCTCTTTCAGTGTTACCCTCTCTTAACTCTCTCAACTAAGACTTTATACCTCTCTGTCAGGATTTCTCTACTAGAAATTTTATTTCTCGGTCAAGTCTTTTCCACTAAGGAATTCAGTTTTTTTATTCATGTATAGCAAAGGCTGACTTCCCAATGCCAATAATAAACCTCTTTTTAACAATCTAGCTTTTTTGGGTTCATAAATTCCTTTATGAAGGACATCTGTGCCATCAAAAGGAGGTTCCCACAACACCCTACCTTGAGTTGAATCCAAAGGGGATTGAGGGAGCCAAACCTCTTCATTTGGTTCCCTAAACCCTGATCCTGCCACTAACTTCATCACTTAACATCCTGACCACTAGGAACCCTAATCTCATCAGCATCAGTTCACATAAGTCTCTTCAGGCTTTTCTGAAATCATCCTGTTGATCATTTCTTATAGAACGATAATATTCCATTACATTCATATACCACAACTTATTCAGCCATTCCTCAACTTATGGGCATCCATCCTATTTTTAGTTCTTTGAAGGGGCGTCCTTCTTAAATAGTCTGGGAATCACTGAGGAGTAAGTTCCCTAGAAGGATTTTACCTAATCAAATGTTTCACTTCTTAAGTTTGGGGCAATACCAACTGCTCAAATTCTAAAAGAAATTGTAATGAACATTTGTGGTCACCAGAAAGAAAGATAAAAAGCAACTAGTTTGATTAATCCATACACTGAATAATCATTGTGTTGCCTATATATTTATATAAAAACAAACTTGGGAATAGGAAACCTAGACAAAAATCTTTCCTTCTATTTTAGTTTAAAATTGTTATAAACGTACACGAAGGGCTTTTGTATGTATACTAACTATAGGTTCCGTCAGATTCAATTGCTTTAGGTTGTAACTTTAAGATATGGTGCAGAGACAATAGGGAAAGGGGTATCCAGGGCATTTATTCTTGACTATGAATGCCCTGGGAATCCCTTCCAGCCATTATTCATGTGATTGGTAGGGATGTGACAATTCTTGGATAGAGTAAATGTTTAAGGAACTAATAAGAGGGATGAAAGGGCACATGGGGTAGGAAACTTCTTATTAAATGACCATTTGGTCTATTCATATAATTGATATATTATAGTTAATCAAGATTTATGGAAATTGCTTGTTTTGACTTGATGAGCCTCACTCTGTTGGGCTTGTATATAGCATGGAATTTGGCCTTTAGATGTGACTGACAGTTAGATTTGGATTATGGGTATGTTGTAAAGCAAAATCCAGAGGTGTGTTGAAGTTAAGGTCAGAGAGAGAGAGAGAAAGAGGAAAAGAGACAGAGACAGAGAGTCAGAGACACACAGAGAGAGACAGAAACAGAGAGGAGAGAGAGAGAAAGAGAGATTAATTCAGAAAGAGAGAGATTCAAAGACAGAGATTGATTTACAAAGACAGTGATTCAGAAAGGGATAGAGACAGAGTCAGAGAGACAGAAAGAGAGAGACAGACAGAGACAGAGAGAAGGAAGAAGAAAAAAAGAAAAGGAGGAGGAGGAAAGAAGAAAAAAAGAGAAAGAGGAAATAGTGAATGGACAGTCCTGGGCTGTCATTGGTCTAAAGAACTCCCAGGTGATGAGACTTCCTTTTCCTTTGTAGATTAGCACCTTCTCTATAACTTGTAATCTTAGAGAGCTGCCTATGCCACTAGCGGTTTAAATGACTTTGACAAGATCACATGATCAGTATGCTTATACCAGCAGCAGTACCTGAACCCACAAATCCAGAGCTAGAATGGATCTCAGAGGTTATGTTCTTCTACCCCTTAATTTTATAGATAGAAAAACTGCAACCAGACAGATTAATTGATTTACCCAAGCTTCTAAGCTCAGAAGCAGCATTTGAACCTATACACTCTGATTTTAGATTCTGTGCGATTTCCATTCTGCAATTGCTTCCTAGGTCTTGTCGGGTACAAGGCCAGCTCTGTTGCTCTAGAATGCCTCTTATGCATGTGACACATAATAGATACAGAATACATGCATTTGTACATACATAAAACTACAGTTCCCAATCCCAAATTTGTAAGCAAAAGAGTAAATCCCCCCTCCCCCACCCCCTCCCCAGAGCTTTCTAATTTAAGACAATCAGTTGTCTTCATTTAGAGGGTAGGGAAGGATCTCTCTTCCTAAGGAGTACTCACGGAGGCCCACATTTTCTCCTCCCAAGGAGGTCATGGTCTGGGATTATGAGCTAAGGGGAGAAAAACAAGTTAGAAAACTTAGATCAAAAATATTATTTATTATGCTATCTCTGGCACGATGATTCTCTTACAGTGGGAATAAGGCTTCCAGCCAGTGCCCCCAAACACCTCTCTTGGGCAGAGATGCCCTTGTTTGTGTATGTTTGTGTGTGTGCATGTGTGTGTGTGTTTTACAGACTCACATTCTTGAGTAGAGTGGTGCTACTGATGCAGAGGATGACCAAAGGAAAAGTCAAATACCACATTCAGTACTCCAGGGGTGTTTTTGCTATTAAATTAAGTCTGGAAAATAAATAATTGTCTTTGGATCTGATTTTAAAGATTTTGCGTAGTAGAGTACTTACTAAAAGAAAAAAAAATTGCTAACCATTTTCTTGAAGGATTCTTTTGACTGGTCAGCTTCCCTCTGCCAAATTATGGGAGATCATGATTACAGGTTGCTGTCTGGGAAGTTATGGATTTTTTTCAATACAATTATCCCGGCAAAAATAAAGGGTTGGTGGGGTGGGGGAAAGTAAGTCATATGTTCCAATTTTTATTGCTACATTCCTTGGATGGCCCCATATGTTTACCTTTAACTGACTTTAGACTCTGTGTTCTGTGTGGTTGCTGGCATGGGCTATGGAATTCCTTCATGTCTATTACTTTATTAAGGAATGTAAAAGCCACATACAGACGGACAGGGGAACACAACAGCATGAGACACAAATAACCCTAAATGAGATGCACATCTTGAATAGGGATTAAGGGGAGAAAAAAAAAAAAAAGCTTTACACCTAATTCTTGGTTGGTATGTGACACTGGAAAGGGCCAAAAGGGGGCACTCTTACACTCTCTCCAAAACCCTATAAATAACATAAATGACAGTACAGTGCAGAGTGCAATTTGAATATCGTCTGCCTTGCAAACGGATAAAGGTCTCTCTTTGGTGAGACCCTTTCTGCCATAACACTTGTGGAGTTGGAGAGGCGACTTTCCAAGAAATCCATTTCTGGAGTTAACTGTTTCATTTTCAGTCTCTGTGAGCCAGCCATCCTGTTATGAGCACATTAGCCTAAGAGTATGGTTCATTTGATCCAGATAGCATATATTGGGGTGAGTGGGTGGAGTCAGTAGCTAAGTGGGACAAGTTGTTTGAAATGGCAAGAAATTAGAAAGAAGTATTCCAAATAGGTACTCAATACATTCCTCTTCTCACATACATTAAACATATTTATAGCTAGGAACTCAGAAGGCATGATTGATTGATTTAGATTGCTCCATAGAACATCAGTGTATTGATTCAGAAGACCCTCTTTATGGGGGGGGGGAGAGAGACTTCAGGAAGGATAAAATACTGCAGACTTTATTTCTTCTAGGATTCCTTTTCCCTTCTTGCAAAACTTCCCCCTGGACTCATTTGATCCATTATTTGTCTCTTAGAACCCCTAGCTTCCTTTGAGGCTCTGTTTAACCTCCATGGTATTTATTCTGATCTTCCACAGTTGCTAATGCCCTCACTCCCAATTTTACTTTGTAATTGGTGTGTGTGTGTGTGTGTGTGTGTGTGTGTGTGTGTGTCGTGTGTGTATGTATTACAATTTCTTATATACACAAGTTTTCCTTCAGTAAAATGTTAGTTTCCTGATGTTTTATTGCTGTTGTTCAGTCATTTTCATGTCTGACTCTTCATGATCCCATTTGGGATTTTCTTAGCAGAGATAGAGTGCTTTGACATTTCCATCTCCAACTCATTTTACAGATGAGGAAACAGAGGTAAACAGGGTTAAGTGACTTGCCTAGGGTCACACAGCTAACAAATAAGTGTCTGAGCCTTGATTTGAACTCAGGAAAAGCCTGAGTCTAGACTTGACAATCTCTCCACTGTACCATTTAACTCTCCCTTGAGGGTTACAAATCAATCAACTAATAAACATTTAATAATTACCTATATTAAGTTCTAGGCACTACAAACACCTGGGAAAAGGAAATAATTCCTGCCCCTAATGAATATATATTCTATTAGAGAAAAAAACATATACACATCTAAGTAAATGTTAAACCAGTTACAGAGTGATTAGTTAGTCAATAAACTTCTATTAATACCAGGCACTATGATAAACACTGAGGATACAACGAAAGCCAAAATACAATTCATGCTCCCTAGAAGCTCACAGTCAAGAAACTGGGTTTGTGGAAAGGAAGGAAAGGCATATCTAGGAGTATAAGGAAAGGATAAATCCAAGTAGTAATAAAGTTTAAGCTTTATTTAATCACAGCCAATTTGAGGTTTTCTTGGAAAAGAATTTGACATTTTCCTCTCCAGCTTATTATACAGATGAGGAAACTGAGGCAAACAGAGTGAAGTGATTTGCTCAGAATCACCCAGCCTGTATTTGAAGTTGGGAAGATGAGTTTTTTTTTCCCTAATTCCAGGCTTGAGGCTCTATCCATTGTGCTACTTAGCTGCTCAAGCTATGTATTCCAAAAGGCAGAAGTAAGGAGGGAGAGCATTTTAGCACTGAGGAATAGACTCTTCAAAAACACAGAGATGAGAGATGGAATGTTTTGTGTAAAGAATATTAACCTGTCCTAAAATTTATAAAGGAGAGTATCAATAACAGCATTGGAAAGCTAGATTGGAATCAAGTGATGAAAGGTTTTAAATCACATAGAGAACCTAGATTGATCAAAATGCTATTGACAAACTGACCAACAGTTCCAGATTATTTTGGTGAATAATTTATGACTTGTATGGACAAACACACTCTACCTACAGGCCAGATCTACTATCTTCATACCATTTTTTACAATTATTTACATTTTCTTGACAGTGAGGTAGTGCCCAGAGCACCAGCATGGAGTGAAGAAGATTCTTCTTTCCAAGTCCAAATCCAGGCTCAGACATTTACTATATGTGTGGTCCTGGGCAAGTCCCTTAAGTCTGTTTGCCTCAGTTTACTTATCATAAAATGAACTTAAAAAGGAAATGACAAACTGCTTTAGTGTCTTTGCCAAGAAAACCCTAAATGGCATCACAGAAAATCAGACATGACTGAAATGATGGAATAACAACATAGTTTCTTAAAGTTTGCAAAGCATTTTTATATATTTTCTTGTTTAAACTTTACAACAACTCTTTGATGACAGATGTTATTAATCCTATTTTAAAGGTCATTCATTTAACATTTATTAAGCTGTACTAAGGTGAGGAAACTGAACTTCATAGAGATGAAGTAACTTGCCAATGATTATACCACCAGCAAATGTCTAAGGATAAATTCTGCTCCAGATTCTGATCTAGCATGTTTCCCTAGTATACCATAATATTCTCCAGTGTAGAGATATAACTAAACTTGAGCTTTTACAGGCTATTTTCAATGAAACACAAGCCCAGAAATAAAGATGTCAGTTATGGGCTTGGCGACTGACTGTATGCCTATTGTCTGCGAAAGAGCCTGCCAAAGCCTGGCTCATCTTTCAAAGGCTGATGATTTACATTATTAACATTGTTGCTCACAACAACTCATTATTAAAGCATGCAGGGGTCAAAAGCTCCATTAATAGAGCCCATATCTTCAGATGAAATTATGTATTTCTAAATTATTGAAGCAAAGGAGGAAACAGAATCAAGAAATTAAGTTTTCCAAATTATAATTAATCAAAAGGGATGAGAGAACAGATAAGTTGGTGATACCATTGGGATGGAAGAGTGAAATGATATCTCATGAAAATGCTTAATGCCATTGTTTTCTAGGTACCAAAGTCAGTTTAGCAAAGAGAGAAAAGGGACAATGTAAACAATATTATTCAAGGGCAGATAATACTGCACATAAGTCCTTAGAATATATCCTATATTACCCTAGGATTCATCGACTCCCAAAGAGTCAATAGATTAAAAGGTCCATGAACTTAGATGGAAAAAAAATCACATCTTTATTTCCACTAACTTCTCAATGAAGTACAGCATTTCTTTTGAATATGATTTTTTTTCTGAGAAGGGATCCAGAAGTTTTACCACTATGCCAGGAGACTCTATAATATATGCCAAAAAAAGGAGAAGAATTTTTGTCATAGAGAGAAATGATAGAAAATATGGATTGTGTTCTCATTCACATAGCTCTCATTCATTTTTCAGAGATGCCCAATGCTTCATGGCTCCATTTAGGATTTTCTTGGCAAAGATACAGATACAATTTGCCATTTCCTTCTCTAGCTCATTTTACAGATGTGGAAATTGAGGCAAATAGGATTAAGTGATGTGCTCAGGGTCACCCAGTTAGTATTTGAGTTCAGATTTGAACTCAGGGAAGTGAGTCTCCCTGACTCAAAAACCAGATCCTATGGCACCACCTATCTGCCCTTTATGTGCCTCAGCATTCTTAAAAGAGATGGACCCTCCATTAACTAGACTAAATGTTGCTTCAGGAAAAGGTGTATGATAAAGCTTTTTTCTTTGTTTATTTTTGTTTTGATAAAAAGCTATAACATATATTTTCCCTTGGTTTCAATCTGGAAAAAAGAAGTCTGAAATTTTTATAAGTTAGGATTTGAGAAAAAATAAATGCTGAAATCTGAACCAAGATATGGCCACCCTTTGTTTAACTTTAGCCTGATGCTTCCTTACTATATAGAGATACCTTTAGATTCTTAAAGGTTAAGTCAGTAGCTAACATTTAGATAGCATTATAAAATTTGCAGAACTCTTTCCATAGATCATCTCATTTAATCCTTGCAAAAGCCCTGTAAGATAGGTGATATTATTATCCTTATTTTACAGATGAAACTACTTAGGCTAAGAGATATGAAGTGATTCCCATTAAAGCACAGAATCTGACAGGTCCTTCTTGATGATCCAGACTTTGACATAGGACCTCCTAGTAAGGATACTCTCTTCACCAGTCTGCAACTGATTTGCATTTCTGGTTTCAAGGTTGCCTAGGGACACCAAGAGATGAAATGATTTACTCAAGATCATAGAATGAATGTCTAGATCTACTTTTCCTGACTGCAAGACCAAGTCTCTAAGCATTACATCCATAATGATAAATCTTAACAGTATGTCTTTACTAAAGTAAAAAGACTTCAAGTGACTAATGGCCATTTGGTGATGCAGCAGAATAAGGAAGATCTGAGTTCCAACCGGGCCTCAGATAATTATTAGCTATGTGGCCCCCAAACAAGTCATTAGCCTCTCTGACTCAGTTTCTATATTGCTAGAAAAGGGCTTAAATGGCATCTTTTTCAGAGCTATATCAAATAAGGTAATATTTGTAAAGTTATTGGCATAATGACAGGCATATAGTAGATACTTAATAAATACTTGTTTCCTGCTACCCACAATAAACGTCTTGTGTCTATGAAAACCACAAGATCATAAGTATGTAATTGGAAAGGGGCTTTCCAACTTAAATTTTAATACAACTCCTCATCTTAGTGATGCAAGAAACTAAGACAGAAAGGTTCTATGCTTTGGTCATCAACGTAGAAGTAATATATTTGTACCCAGGTCATCTGACTACAGATAAGGTGGTTCAGTGGCTAGATCACTGGGCCTGCAGTCAGGAAAACCTGAGTTTAAATCTTGCCATGGGGCAAGTCACTCAATCTCTGCCTCAATCCCCTGAAGAAAGAAATGGTAAACCAGTCCAATATTTTGCTAAGTAGACCTTAAGAACACTATAGTTCCTGCGGTCATGAAGAATTGGGCCTGAGTGAAGAATAAGAACCTCCCTACACTATCCTCTTTTTTCCTAGCGAAGTTGAGAAAAAGCTTATTTGGAAGTAATGACTGATTTTCCTAAAGCAGTTGAGTTGTGTAGTGAAAAAACTGTTGAATTTTCAGTAAGAAAACCCTGAGTTTGAATTCTACCTCAGACACTAGCTATCCTGAGCAAGTTATTTAACTCAGTTTGTCCATCTGTATAAATAGGAATAATAATAGCATCTTCTTCCTTGGGTTGTTGTGAAGTTCCAAGGAGGTAATATCCGTAAAGTACTCTACAAACCTTGAAGTGTTATATAAATGCTAGTTATTGTTATTATCCCCAACAGTTGAGAACAGCAGGCATAGTAACCAATTAAATTCTCAATGAAGGTATACAGAGGGTGGTTCAATAAATGCAGCACTGGACCTGAAGTTAGGAGGACCTGAGTTCAAATTCAGCTTCAGTTATTCCTATTTTCTGTGACCCTGAGAATATAACTTTGCCTAATTCTCATTTTGGGGGGAATTTTCTCATTTTTAAAAGCAGGATAATATCAACATCTACCTTACAGGGTTGTTGTGAAGATCAGATCAGATGATATTTTTAAAAATACTTTGCAAGCATTAAAGTAGTATATAAACACTAATTGTTACTATTAATATCATTATAGTTATTAAGAAAGGGAGCACACACCAACAAAAATAATAGCATCATTTCACTTTTCTGAACTTTATGAAAAGAGAGGGATAGACCTAGATGATATCTAAGGGATTTTTTCCAACCCCCAAATTCTAAGATCTTTAGTTGGAGTTTTTTTAACCACCTGAATTCATAATGATAATAAGAATGGCAGCAGATAGAAAGTGGATCAATCAGGAAAATATGAGTTCAGACCTGGCCTCCAACATTAGCTGTGTGATCTAGTATAAGTCACTTAACTCTCTTCTACCTCCTAATTTCCTAGTAAAATGAGAATAATAAATCACTTATTATTATTATTACCATTATTATATGAGAAAACAGACTCACAATATGGGTCAGTGATTTATCCATTAATACAAAGCTGGTAAAGGCATGATTTAAACAAACATTTATCTTCTTACTGAAAATCTTTCTAGGTCCCAGAAACATATGTACTCTGTGAATTTTATTCATTTGTTCCTAATCATCAGCTTGAGATTCCAAGGTCAAGATCATCAGGATTCCAAAATACAAGCGCCAGTAACAACACACCTCATTTTCTCTGAGTAATCTATCATAGGATCCTAACTCTCTCAATCAAAGGGAATCTAGAGGTTATTTAGTTAACTCCTTCATTTTGTAGAAAAGTAAACTGAGATCCAGAGAATTTAATTGATTTAGCCAGGGTAGTGCTTTTGGTAGCTGAGCCTAGGTTCATGAATTCAGTGCCCTTTCCTTTTTACTACTATTCATCTTTCAAAACTAACTTCTCCAGGAATTCATTTTTTATGGATGTTCTTTTGAGTGTTGCAGTTAATAGAAGAACATTGAGAAGCAATGTATGGAAAACTCCTGGAAGTTCTAGGAAGAGAGGGCCTCTCTTCATTGAAGGAGCTTGCCATATTGTTTACTATTAAGTTCTTTGGCTTAGAACCCAGATTCTCTGGCATCAAATCCTATATCCTTTCCAAAGAGAATTGGAATGAGATTTAGAAGGAAAATTGAGAAAGGTATTGCATTGCTTTTACCTGATATTATTTGCAGGTATGTATGTAATTTTAAATATAAGGTTAGAGAAGGAGGGACAGAATTGTGTACATTAATAAAAAGGCAATCAATGAACTTTGGACAGGGGGGGACTGTAAATTTTGAGTCATTTGACTTATTATTGATATTTATATAGCAACTAAGCCATGTTTATAAAGTCAGAATCATGTGCTTTTCTATAATAACATGGATACAAGGACTCTTATTTTCAATGGGAAGAGGAATTTTCTTGTCAACTATTATCAGAGATATCCCAGAGTCTATTAAGATAGCTGGTGGCACAGTGGGCAGAGTACTGGGCTTAGAGTCAGGAAGAATTGAATTAAAATGCAGACTTACTAGTACTTACTAACTGTGCGACTCTGGGAAAGTCAGTTAACCTCTGCTTTATCAGTTTCCTTAACTATAAGGTTGACAGAATAATTCAGAACCTACCTCACAGAGCCTTTGTGAGGATCAAATAAGATAATGTTTGTATAAGGAATTAGCAAAATGCCTGATACACACTAGAGCATCATATAAATGCTTATTACCTTCTCTTTCCTCCTAGAAAACTACCTTCTCCCCTACCCTTGAAGAATATTGTAGGTATCATAGAAATCATTGTCATTCATTTATTGGAATACCACAGATGAAAAATCATAATACTATATAGTGTTGAAAGAGATCTTAGAAGCAATCAAGTCCTCATTTCATAGATGAGAAAAAACTGAAGAGACACAAGTGATTTGTTCAAAGTTCAAGCAGAGCCAGGATTCAAATCCAGATCCTGAGATACTGAATCCAGCATTCTTTAAACTTAAAATTTCAAAAGCAATGATTTAGCCTAATAGTTGCTATCACCATTAGATGGAAGTAACTCTTATATCAGTGAAATCACTGATGCATTTGAGAATAGGATTTAGTCTATATAGTTGGATGTAGACTATAAACTCAACCTCGATATCCCCCAAGAACTCTTAGAACCCTATTATGTAATAATGAAGTAAATTACAGTTTAAATTGTCATGGAAACTTTTTTGGGGAGGAGGTATTATTACTGTTGTTATTATTATATTTACTAAAATAAAAGACCATTTTCTGAAATACAACTTTCATCTATAGTTTTTTTAATTGTCATATATAGAGTGATTTAAAAATAAATAAGAGCACAAAGTTTATATTATTTTAAATGTATATTGTATTTGTCTTCTCAACACTGTGGTTTTGAGTTCTGTGAATAGCATCGTAGTATAGAGCCAGCCTATTAAGCCTCCTGTTTTGGTAAGGAAATTCTGAGCCCGGCTACAATGTTCTATTACATACTGTGTGCTTCCAATATGCTTAGCATTCCATGGCCTAAATGATCATTTGTTGAACAAATTCATGCTTTTATTAGTCAAAATACAGAGAAAACAGAGCCTCCCTGTTTCAAGATATTTGCTAATGCATGGTTAATTATCACATATAGCTTACTATAATTCATTTTACAGGGGGGACCTCCTGCAGGTAACATACTAGCAATTTATGAACCAAAATAACCTCAGTATACATTAGGACTGTTTCAGAGCTGGTCAGACAGTTGGTGCTTCTAAACCTTCTTACTCCACGTTGCTAATTTGAACAAGGCTTTATTTTTGTATTTGTCAGCAGCAAAACTGTAGCATGGTTGTTAAACTTCTCCCAGGCCTAATTAGAGTAGCAATGCTCGCATTCATAATGAAGTTCGTGTCCTGGTTTGGAAGCGGCTGGCCCGGCCGTTACAGTAGCTTCCTGGCAGACGGCAGACGTGGTTGGCAGGTTTAAGGTAGCTAGTGACTGCGATATTAAGTGACTGTTGAAATTCATTGACTCCACGGCGGCTAATGTGTCTAGATGACAACAAGTTTACACGGTTCTTTTATAGTTACAGCAAATGGGTCCATTTAAATATTTATTAGGTGATTATGATGATGTGAAATGGAAAAAAAAAGGGGGGGGGGCAAGAAGCAAAGTACAGTATTGCATGTGTGCCTGTCTTGACTGTTTACGCGGAGCAGGGCGGCGGGATCCCTCAAAATTACAGCATCTTTTCCTCATAAATATTTATATCATCTTCGGCAGTTATGAATGCTAATTTATTTGCATTTGTCTGTCCTTTCGATTTGCCTGCTTCACTAGCTGTAGGTAGATGGGAGGTAGGGGTTGGAGTTTTACAGGCTTCTTAGGTCCCCAGTATATTTCACTCTGCAGACCAAGTGGCATTTTGATTAGCCAGAGGAAAGTTCGTTTTTGCTGGAACTGAGAAGTCCTTTCTGCTCCCGGAGCTGGAAGGCTGGGGTAGAGTCCGGCTACCCATGCACTCATGTTCAGCATTGACTCAGAGCTGGTATCCTCCCTTCCCATAAAGTTGGCCAAATATTCTTTGCAGGGCGACTGGTCAAATCTTCTTGGATGAGACTGAGCCAATTTGGTTGATTTGGGTGTCTGTCAAGCTTGCGACCTATTTTTCCCTCTCCTGCCCATTGTAAACCATAATGCCAGACTATAAACTGATAAAAGCAGGAAGGTATCTCCCTAATGTGTGGGAGCCCTGGGGGTGGGGAGCCCAAAAGCTGAAATGAACCACTGAATGTGTGCAGGAAAGGAGGTGATTAAAGACGCCAAACATCACCTGAAGCCAGACTATGCAGTGAAGAAAATTACTTTGACCAATCATTTGACAGCATGGACACAGACTAAACACCAGGCTAAATGATGGGATTTTTTAACTGTTTTCCTGGCAGTTTGGGCTCTCTATAGACAAGAAAAAAACTATCCAGGGCATAGGACTGAGAACACCATGAGCAGCTAAATGAATTTTCTTTGTAAAGGAAAGGATACACTTGTGAATTTTATTTTACAAACATTCATTAAGTTTTTACTATATTCAAAGCAGCCAATGTGATGAGGGCATAGAGTCAAATTAAGTTGAAATCCAGTCTCTGACACTTAACTACCTGTGAGATCTTAAGTAACTCACCTAATCTCTTAATGCCTCAGACACCTCAGTAGGATTTCACTAATAAGTCATATATAGGCTGCTCTCTATATTGGTAAAAGGAATTCCCACAACAAGAGCTCCACACATTGACAAACTTTCCTCTCCTTTCAGTGTTCAGTGCCAGGATTACAAAGATAAAATGATCAAACCAACTGACCAACCAATAGTCCCAACCTTCAAGAATCTTGTGTGTGTATACCTGGGTTTGTGATTTCATTGTTGTAGGGAAGTCCCAGTGTGAAAACTCTCTCCACTGATGTAGATCAGTAATTCTTCTACAGCTTCTAAGATTCTAAGATCTTGAAAGGTTAGTCACATAGCCAGTAGACGGACAGTATATAAGACTTGGGCTTAGGTCTTTTTGACTAACTCTCTAACCATAATGTCATTCTGTATATGAATATATACTTTTTTCCTTTGGTATCTATCTATCCATATATATATATGTACATACACATACATATATATATATTCATATATACATATACATTTGTGGTCAAAGGTGTATATATGTGCATCTTTTTTTTTTTTTAAAAAAACCTAGATAATTAATGAATGATTATTAATTAATTATCTACTATATGTCAGGAATTGGACTAAGCACTGAAGATATAAGCAAGCAGAGGTGCAGCTAGATGGTGCAATGAATAGAGCACTGGCCCTGTAGACAAACATTAACATTTATTAGTTGTATTACTGTGGGCAAGTCACTTAATCCCAATTGCCTCACCAAATATATATATCTATATCTATCTATCTATCTATCTATCTATCTACATATATGTGTGTGTATATATATGTTCATGTTTATATATACACATATATGTGTGTGTGTTCATGTTTATATGTATGTGTGCATATGCATGTTTATATGTATATTGTGTATTTACATATATATGCATGTACATAAATTTCCTCACAAGTATATATACATACAAGCAAAACCGTGTCTGCCCTCAAGGAATTTACATTCTAATTAAAGAAGATAAAACATAAAGGGGAGGCAGAAAGGAGAAGAATATGCATACTTTGGAAATGTCTGCAAAGAGACCTAGAGGTCACTTGTTCACAGAAAGATAGAATGAATTATTATTAAAGCCCAATAATACAGATTATACACCCTAGAAATTCTACATCTAGAATGCATTCTCCCACTTTCTCTCTATAAATATGCTTCTGTCTATGGATAGTCCAAATGATACTTCTTCTATGAAGCCAGAGGATCTGAAAATTCATGTTGGAAGGGACTTTAGAGATTATTGAGTCCAAATCTCTTATTTAGGGATGAAGAAACCCCCAAATTTAAGTGATTTGCCCATTGAATTCTTTTAAATAGTGAGCTCTTCTAGCACATTACAAATGTAATGATTTAATTAACCAAAATTTGAGTAAGGCATCATTTTTCAGGAATACACCTTTTCTGGTAACTGAGTTTGGGTTTTTGTTTTGTTTTGTTTTGTTTTGTTTTTGTCTGTTCTGTTTTATTTGCCACAACAATCCCAATGCTAAGGTACTAAGAGACTGTGAATTGACTAAGGAGACAGTGTCCAGATCAGCAAGATCTCAGTTCTTTAAAGTATAAAGGAAGATGATTATGTTTTTATCAAAATGGAAGGCATGCCTGCTTTCCACAGCTTGAAGAGGCCATTGTTGAAATGTGGCAATCTAGCCTATAATGGCTTGATTTCCTTCACATTTCTGGAAAATAGCCACATTATTGGAGCAGGTCCTGGGTGTGTAAGAGAGAAAAAAATGATATTTTAGATAATAAGGGCCTCCCTGGGGAAAGGTGCTTGAAAATAGACTGAATCCCTCAGATAACTCCCTGTTTAAAGCTGACCTACAAGAATAGGAGCTGGAGGGGGAAAAAAGGAGAAAATTCTTGACTCCCTGTTAAATCAGTTGTTCTGCACCTTGACAGGCTTCATCTGTTTCAGGGGGAAAAAATTGACATGCTGCTTCTCTCTGGGAACAACCCCAGGCTGGATGCTTTCATGTACTCAGCAGTAACTGCTCAGTGCTCCAACTTTGCAGAGTAGGTCTGAAAAATGTAACAAACACCACATTTAAATTAAAATTGGCTTCATGGTGTGTATGAGAGACTTGCAGCAAAAGCAATAAAAATTAAAAAAAAATCTTACCGTTGCCACCTCCTCTCCCCTCCCCATATTTTTTCCCTTTGTTTTGGTCTGGAAAGAAACATCAGGTTTAAAAATGCAATTTTGAAATATTTTTGTTCTCAGACTGGCAACATTTATTGTGTGTGCAAGCATATATGTGTGTATATGTGTTTTTATATTCAAAATTTTGTTCTTACCAATGTGTAAAGCTATATTCTATTCTCTGATTTTCTGACTTCCAGTTTTGATTCTACATCCTTTCTACTTTGACTTTTTCTTTGGGGATTTACTTCTTGATTTTTCCAGATATTCTTTTGAAGCTGCCTCAGCCATATTTCCCTCTTCTGTCTGCTCTCTGCCATTCCTACCTATGACTCTCTGGCTTCTCACCTAGGCAATAACAATAGCCTTCTAACCACCCTCAGTGTATCAAACTGCTTTACTCTCCAATCAGTCCTATGCATTGTAGTTTGATTAGACTTCCTAGTGATTAAATATGATGAAATCTCTCTACTGCTCTTAACTTTCTGATAGCTTGTAATTGTCTGCTAAATAAAATTCAAATTCTTTCAGCCTTGTACTCAAAGTTTTCCACCTACAACAGATCTTTCAAGGTTTATCTCACACCATAGCTTACCACACACTTTAATCTCTGATCCAATTATTCACTATCCCTCAAACACAGACTATGCTTTTCTTCCTCCATCGCCTTTACTCATAATTTTCTCTTTACTTGTAATGCATTCTCCTTATGTCTTCCTTTTGATGTCCTTAAAGGGACAATTTAATTGACAGCTCAGTACTTCTCTCATCTTCCCCTCCTTTCTGGATCAGAAATGATTTCCCCCTGATCTGAACTCATAGCACATGATACTGTAGATACACATATTCCTCTCAAATTTTAATTTGTATTGTATTTATCTGATAATGAATCTTAGGATCATAGTATCATAAAACTAGAAGAACCAACTATTTCTACTCCTTAATTTTACAAATGAGAAAACTATAGCTGTATCAATTTAATTACTTGCCAAGGATCATAGAGATTATAAATAGCAGAACCGGTATTTAATGGCACTCTTTCACCTCTATAGCATTACTTCTTTTTCTTCTCCTTCTAATAGCTTGTAAGTTTCTTCAGGGAAAGGACTATGTTTTATTTATTTTTATGTTCTGCTTCATCTCTAGGACAGTGTGTTACACATTGGAGGCAATAAGATATCATAGTAGATATAATGTTGAACCTGGAATCAAGAACTCAAGTGAGTTCCAATCCAGCTTCAGATGTTTCCTAATTGTACCATCCAGGGCAAGTCATCTAACATTTAATCTACCTTAGTATCCTCATATGTGGGGATGATATGGGGATAATAACAACATCTATTTCTCAAAGCTGTTTTAAGGATAACAATGAGATATTTGTAAAGCCCCTTTGAAATCTTAATAAAAAGTGCTGTAGAAATGCGTGTTGATGATGATGACAATGATGAGGTTTTAAACATTGAATTCTAGATTGTTATGTTCCGTAACTTCTAGTAAGTGAGACATTATTAATACATTAAGTTGTGAAATAAGAAATGATGGATAGGAAACCAATTAATTAATTCAAGATGCTCCGCCAACGTGAACAAGAAAGCCTTTAGGTTAAGAGAACCAGATCAGGTATTGTAAATGACCTTTAGATTTTCTCTGGGCAGTGGAAAAATACAATAATTGAAGATCTTGAATTTTTCAGAGTCATAATTTTTCAACAGAACATAGGAGAAGACTTCTAAAATACATGGCAGCATGTAAAATTGCAGAGGAGCCCAGATCTCCCTCACAAACTACAGATCTAAAAAGGATTGCAGATAGGACAATGATAAAGAAATTGAAGTAGGCATCTCTGTGTAATCTACAATTGTATTTAAAAATGGCTGGCAGTCTGGGAAAGGGGTCACACTAGGGAAGCCAATTCAAATGCCAATGAGTAGTCATAAAATCAGATCTCAGCCTTTTGAGAAGGGAATGTTCATTTTTAAGAATTTTTGTCAAAGTAATAACAACAATAATAATGTAAAAAGAGAACATGGGAGAAAGCAGAATTCTTATTTACCAAGTGTCTATGATACTGGACTTTCTATTTGGTACCCTGTCTAAAATGATTACTCAGTTTAAACACTGGATATTAATCTCTTGAAGGAAAATTAAATACTTCTGTTACAGCCAAAGATAATCTTTATCCCCAAACCTATCTTGTTCAACATAAATGCCCTTCTGATGATGCTGAATCTTGGAATATTACAATCTCCTAAGAATCAAAGATTTAGGTAACCCAGAAGGCAAAGAAGGGTACAAGCAAATAGCAATTTTTTTCAAAGATGATTTATGAAGTGGGCTAAAGGACTTCTTTCACTGTGTTTGATTAAGAAAAGAGTTTAACCATTTGAATGATAAGAGTTAACAGAAGGACAGAGTGTGAAATGTATAAAGACCTAAAAAATACGATTAATTAGTCAGGGATTCATGTTTTGTATGTGCGTATACACATACGCACACATATACATACACTATATTTCAATATAATTTATATTTTTTACAATGCTATGTATCTTACTAAATTTAACTATTTAAAAAGACTCTTGAAAGAGGCTCACAGACTTCACTAAACTGTCAAATGGATCCATCATACATGCATAGACATACACACACACACACACACACACACACACACACACACACACACACACACACCAATGTTTAAGGACTTAGAGGAAAGCCTTCAAAGGAAAGTGGATAATACTTTGCAGAAGTTATTTTTTGGAAGGACATGAGCAAGAATTTCACAGGAAGAAAAATGATGAATGGATTGTGACACCCTACTTATATAGTATTTATACAATACTAATATAGTATTAAATAGTGATGTATTGAGATAACCACATATAAACATAATATGCGGACAAATATGAAGGTATAGTGTTTTACTAAATTCAATAGGTTTGGCAAGACTCATCAAGTCCATTGATTTTCTTATTTCCTTTTTTCTTCCACTGATTTGCATGAGAACAAATGACATAATACGGAAAAACCTAAACATCTCCAGAGATTGTTAATGTAGATGGCAAACAAAAGAATTCAAAGTATAGTTAATATCTTCCACTTCCATGACTTTGGGGAAAAATAAATATGAATTACTACATCATCAAGGATAGAAAGACTTTTTTTTCAGGAGCCACAGTGATATCAGAATAATTAAGTTCCTAGAAGAAAATTTAATAAATCTCATGAAGATGTCAATTAGTATACTTCTATTAAGTACATACTGTGTGCTAGGAACTGTGCTAAATTCTGGGATTATAAAACAGAGGCAAAGATAATCTCTGTACTCAAGGAATTTATAGACACATTTAGTAAGAAACTTGCTTACTTGATTAAGGAGAATATCATGTTAAATTTTTGAAGAGAGGAAAAAAATAATTTGAAATAATATTATTAAACTACAATTCTTGACCAGGTTTGGAGGATTTTTTCCTTCTTAGGAGAGCCAGTACTCTTTTGGTTTAATCTGGATCTTTTTTTTTAGAATTTTTTTTCACAGTATATATGCATGAGTAATTTTTTTTATAATATTATCCCTTGTATTCATTTTTCCAAATTATCCCCTCCCTCCCTCCACTCCCTCTCCCCCCGATGACAGGCAATCCCATACATTTTACATGTGTTACAATAAATTAATCTGGATCTTTAAAAGCTTCTCAAATAATTAAATTCAATAAACACTTATTCCATGTGAAAGATACCAAGCTAAGTACAGGAGAAATGTAGACAAATATAGATTAATACTGGGTTAAGCTTATATTCTACTGGATGGACCACAAGCTTAAATATTAATCAACTGTGTGAAATGGCTGCCAAAACTAAACATCAGTAAAGATGTAAGATCCAGGAAAAATGGGAATAATAATGCTTTTCTCTGCTCTGAGTATTGTGTTCAGTTCTGGACCCAACATTTTAGGAAGGACATTGATAACTAATTCTTCCTTGGTGCAGCTATGAATTATTTCAACCATTCTGGAAAGCAATTTGGAAAAAAGTTACTAAAATGAGTTAGAGATTCCTGTGGTAAGTATATACCTTAAGAAAGTCAATGACAAAAAGAAAGGTCTCTTAAATAGGAAAAACACCAAGGATTATTTCAAAAGTAGGGCTGGAATCCAAATTCCTGACTGTCCTGCTTCTGACATCTGGCTATATAACTTTGAGAAGTTCACTTGACTTTTCGGAGATATCTCAGGCAGTTGAAAATAAAAATGACCAATAAGTTGCTAGTTTGTTCTGGTGAAAGGAGTTTCCATCTTGGAAGTTCCTCACCTCTATCAAAATAACCAGAATCAAAAACCACCTCCCTACAGTGATATCAGCAACCATTCAATTTGAAAGCAAAATGTTGACTACGTGCAAAGTTCCACCTCTTCAAATTTGGTATTTCCCCTCTGCCTCCCACACAATCTTTGGAGTTTAGATGTGGGGTGGGACCCACATGCTTTAGAGCTAGTGTTATCTCCATGCCATGGTCCTGACTCATGCTTCTTGATCCAAGCCAATACCCCAGACAGTCTGAAAAATTGAATACCATATAGTGAGGGCCCCTGATCATCTATCCCCAATATCTGAAGGGAAGAGGAAGACAGTCTCATGAAAGTTTCTTATTTTTTTTCTTCAGGAAAGCAAGAGAGAAAATTGTTTCAGAGAAGGGCTAAGAACTCTGGAGGGATGATTGAAGGAGAATGTGATGGGTTCCTATTTTTTCTAGAGAATGAAATTAGGGATAAAGTTGCACATAAAGAGTATTTTGATTCTGAATTGATCTCATGGGACCATGGAATGTTAGATCTGGAAGCAATTTTATGGTTCATGTACACTAACATCTATTTAGAAGAGAAAACTTGACAAAAGGGCTACTCAACATCTTCTTTGAAATTAATAGTCTACAAAGTTACCTAACACACTAAGAAGTTAAATCATTTACCTGGGATTCCCTAGCCAGTATGTGTTAAAGATAGGACTTGAGTCTAGATCTTTCTGGCTTGGCTTTAAGACCAGCTTTCTATTCACTATATTTCCCTTTATGGTGGGTTTAACAGACTTATTAAATTATCATTAAGAAGTCATTACCAACTTTGAGGGAAGTCATGGACTTCTCCTTAACCTTGTCTTATTTAACATTGTTGTTTATAACTTAGATGAAGGCATAGATGACATGTCTATTAAGTTAGTTAAAAAGTTTGAAAGAATAATTAACATGATAGAGGTCATATTCTAGGTCTGCAAAGCTTTTATCAAGTTTGAACTATGGACCCAAATAAAGAAAAATGTAATTGAATGAAGATAAATGTAAAATTTTACAAATAAACTAAAAAAAAAAAAACCCAACTCTACAAGTACAAGGTGAGGCATTTTTTCCTCTGAAAGTCATTTCAGGGGCAAAATAGATTATAAAGTCAAAATAAGTCAACAGTCTGATATGTCACAGGAAAACACTAATAATTATTTCCCAAATAAAGGAAATGATAATGCTCTTGTATTCTGCCTTATTCAAAACACATCTAGAGAACTATGTTCTGAGGTATGCACTCCAATGTAAGAAGGGCATTGAAAAGTAAGAGACCATCCCAAAAAGGATGTTAAGGATGGTTAGGGGATTGGATACTATAACTCATGAGGGTCAATTAAAGGGAATAAGGATGGTTAGTCTGGAAAAAAGAAGGCTTAGTTGGGAGATGATAGGGACTTTCACATATTGGAAGGGCTGTCTTAAAGAAGAGTTACTAGACTTTATGCTTAGTCTAAGAGGGTAGAATTAGGAGTCATGTACAGAAGTTGCAAGCAGACAAGTTTTAGCTTGTTTTGAAAGGAAAAACTTAAAAATTAGAGAGTTACATAAAAGAGGAATTGGCTGTCTTGGAGGTAGTGAACTTCTCAACACAGGTTTTTGAGTGGAGGTTGGATAACCATTTGTCATCATGATTGCAGAGGGCTTTCTTGGTGAAGTATGGATTAAGTCAGATAACAGTGTCTTTTTCAAGTCTGAAATTCCAAGATTCTGTGGGGCTGAGATTTTGTGTATTTAACATTTCTTAGTCATTTGAAAGGTATCTTTGGAGATTACCAAATTACTGGGTTTGCCTGAAAATAGATAAAGAAGACTACACCCAGATAAATACAAGAATGACCCCCCCCAACCCAAAATTCTTGAAGATAGAACAGAAATAGCTCTGGATTTAAATTTTAAAAACTTGTATTTAACTCTCAACTCTGCCACTGATCACTTGTATGACATTAAGCAAGTCACTCAACTTCCCAGGGTCTCACTTTTCTCAAATAGTAATTGGAAGGTTCAGTGGATAGAGTTCCAAACCTGGAGTCAGGAAGATGAGTTCAAATGTAGTGTCAAATACTTCCCGTTGTGTGAACCTAGGCAAGTCACTTAATAACTAGTGTGCTTCAGTTCCTTATTCTATAAAATGGGATGATAACAGCTCCTACCTCCCAGGGTTATTATGAGAATCAAATGATATTTATAAAGCATTTAGTAAAACTTTAAAGTTTTGCATAAATGCAGATTTATTAATGCTATTATCATCACTACTAATGCCACAACTACCACCACCATCATCTATTAAATGAGAGGGATGACTCTAAAGTCCCTTCCAGCTCTGGGACTGTGCTACCAAAGATTCAAACAGTAATGGGTAATAGGAAACCCCCAAAGAGTATTTTTAAACCAAATTGGAGTTTGGCCTAGATGAATTAAGGTCTCTCCTGATTTGAAATTCTGATTCTGTGATTACCATTGACTTTGTTCACTCTGTAGGTTTGTAGGGTGAAGGAGGTTATAAGATAAATTAGCTCTTGCAGCAAGCTAAGGAATCTGAGCAAAGAAGCAATCTGATAATTCTGAACCACGAGTCTCTTTCTTCTCCCTCTTCATCCCCTATCATCTGGTTTCTGCCTTCTCTATATTTCTGAACCTGTCCTCTCAAAAGTTGCCCATTCCAATTTAATCATGAAATCTGGCAGCAAATTGCTAAGCTTCATTCTTTTTGGCCTCTGCAACATTTATTTCTTTAAACCACACTTTTGATTGTCTCCCCCTTCACCTTCCAGAATGCTACCCATTATTTCCAGGTTCCTGCTGATTTCTTCTGGCTTAAACAAAATTTGGTACCTTCCACCACCCTAGTTCTGCCCAAATTAATCCCATGTGTCCCTCAGCCACAATTAGGTCACTTCACTGCCTTGTGTTCTCAGCTATCTTTGTGAAACTATATGCATTGGTATCTCTAATAGGAAAGCAATGTGACCTGGTAGATGAACTGCTGGACTAAGCCTGTAGAAGACTTGAACTAGAATATAGAATATAGAATTTGAATTGATGTGTGACATCAAGCAAGTGTAAACCCTTGAGCTTTAGGTTCTCATCTGTAAAAATAGGGTAATAGTATCTGTAATACCTCACAAAGTTGTTATGAGACTCAAAGGTGATGGCATATATAAAGTACTTTATAAGTATCTCAATGCTATAAAAATGTTATTTACTATTATTGATCAATAAACATGCATGAACATCCTACTATATGCCAGGCACTATGCTCAGAATCCAAAGACAAGAGTAAAATAGTTGACTTTACGTTCTATAGCAAATGTAATCTGTAAATACAAAATACATACAAAGGAAAGATAAGAGGATTTGGGCACTGACTGCTGGTGTCCAGGGCAAGGGGAGCAAATAATGAAAAGTGGTACTTGAGGATCTCAGTGGGAATAAAAGGGTGTCATATAATAAGACTGGAAAGGAACACTGGGACCAGGACATAAAGCTTATTAAATGCTAAGCAAAGGAGTATATATTTGATCCTGACAGTCTTTGGTATTTATTGATTGTTATTGGTTTTATTACTAATTATTATTACTATCAATTATTCATAAGCTCATTGAAAAAAGAGTATATTTCAAATTATATTTGCCTGCCATAGTGCCTTGAATATTGTGAGCCTTTCATACATAGTTCATTGATAGTAAATACTCTTCTTTGGTCTCCCAAAATGACCTCTCCATTTTACTGGGTAATCTCTGGTGTCCCAACCCCCTTTCCACAACCTTTGTTTTGGCTCCTAGACCTGACGACATCAGCTTTTTTCATGGGTTGGTTTGAATGTTCTCCCAAAGCATCTATGGTACCTATCTTGATCTCCATCTCTGAATACTACAGCTATCAGGGATTGCGGATCCTGGGAGCCTGACAAGAAACACATTCCATAGACCGAGTCACCCCAAGCCAATCCCACCAATACAATTTTTCCAGCTTGTTGACAGCTGGGTGGTTGCCTTCCAAATCTCTAATGCATATACCCATAAGTTCTTTGACGAGGAATTGGGAGGGTCTTGGTGGATGGCAATTTGAAGGCCCTTCCTTTTTTTGTTTTAGAGGCATTTGGGATTGACAATTGATTATATAAAGTAGTCTGAGGAACAATCATGGTCACATGGCCCATGGCCTGGCAGGACAGTGAAGTCTTGAACCATGACAAGGTGAATGGTTCAGCAACCCATTCGAAGTCTGTCCAAACCCACATAGAAATAATAAGTATGGATTTCCTTTCTCTGGAAGGACAACAAGAATGCACAGGAAGAAATCTCCAGAACCAGTCGCCTGGAGCTTTAGAAAGAGTGGGAGGTTTGAGAAGGGCATAAAATAAAGAGTAGAGATTTCTTCATTCTTTGTACTTGTATTCCCAGCACTTAAGAATCTGGCACATGGAAGAACTTAATAAATAGCTATTGATTTATTGTGTGAAATTTTGTAATTTCCAAAGTGCATTGACTACTTTGTCCCATTTGATTTTCAAAATGACATTATGGAAGTAAGTGAGGTTAATCTTATTCCAATTATATAGATGGGAAAAATTGCTTAGAGAGCTTGTGTGCCTTACCCAAGCTTTTGTAACTAACATTTAAAAGAACTGAGCCTTGAACTCAAATCTTTAGACCCCAAAGCCAATACTCCTAACTTTCTGTCATTTAAAGATTATATTTTTGGAAGGGAAGCTGAGATAGGGTAGAGAATTCCTTTAAGGAAGTGATCTTTAATCCAATACATTTTTTTTCCCAAGCAAAATCACTGCAACAATAATATGAGATTTTCCTTTCTGAAATCTTTGATATGTTCTTCTTACCCCATTATTTTCCTTATCATTCAATTCCTGCCTCCCTTCCTTCTGAATGTGGTTTCTTTGGGGGTTAACTCTCCAAGCACCTCAGCCTTCTCCCACACTGATTAATTCAGGGTTTACCAGCAAGTCCTTATCCCAATTGACTTTCAATGGTCAGAACTGGCCCCAATGGAATGCTATTCTCTTTCTCTTATATTTGGTAAAATGCAACATAGTTCTCTACAGACACACACAGTATCCTATAATCTGTCCCACTCACTCTGTTCCTGAGTTCTTTGTCCCAGCATTAGTAATTCGGAATTTTCCAGCATAGGTGCTTCTAAATTACAACTCCTGTCAAACTTTAGCTCCTGAAAGGCCATGGTCAAGTTAGCTGTTGAGTCTTAAGGTTTCTATATTATTGGAAAGAGGAATGTGGGAAATGGGTACAGGAATAGGTTTTGATGTAAACTTGTATTATGTCTTTGGGTCTACTAGAACAGCTTCGCTGCTGGTAGTGTAGGACATGAAAGAGGGATGCTGAGTAGGCTCAGGGTCAGATAGCAGAGTTTTGAGGTTTGGAGGTTTATTTTATTTTTAATCTTCTTTTGGATTTGGAGTGTTTTAGACCATGGAGATGGCTAAAGTCATTCTATCTTTTGTGCATAATATATGTTATGGAGAGTCTGCCTTTTTATTACTCATACAACCCAGAACTCTACAACAATGATATAAATTCAGGATGCTCTCTCTAAGAAGATAACACCTCTTATTTGGACATTTTGACCTCAATGTAATAACATGCTAGCTATTTAATTAACTCAGTCCCCTAATTTCTTTGGGTTTCAGTTACTTCTTTTCCAAGACAAGGAGTTTGGATTTATTGACAGCCAGTATTATCCTATAGTCTCTGTTCATAGTTTACACTCAAGAGAAACCTAAGTGGCTTCATCTGACTTGTGTGAGTGATCTTTTGGCTCATCCATAACTTTAATACCATGAAGAGTGTATTGTAGGACACTGAGAATTTGGTCAGACACTGAAGACACCAAGGTCATCCACCCCTCCTGGGCTATTGCCAAGTTGTCTCTCTATTGTCTTGCTATTGGACTTTCATGATTCTGGAAGAGAGAGTCTGTCTCATTTAAATCTACTGCATGTGTAAATCAAGATATTATTCTGTAATGTCATTGATCCTCTTTGAAAACAGAGGATGAAAACCAAGAAAGTTCAATATGTTCTTTTATTTTGTAGTGTTAGTCATTTCATAGAGGCGTGGGATGGAGAAACAGATATTTTGGAGACCTGGATATAAATGACAAATTGAAATATGGTTGGTGAGGATGTTCTCTCCAGCCAAAGCCTTCAACATTGAGCTCAGACATCAGTATTTTTTCGACATATGTAAATCACTCCTCTGGTACTAGGTAGTTGGCTTTTATAAGCATGCTCCATGGTATGCTCCATGGTTGATGAGCACCTCATGCCATATTCATATGTACATAGTTTTCTCCAAGAGAAAACTTGACAGAATTGGTTCCTAAGAAAATATTGGATGAGCTTTCAGAAAGTTTCTTTGACCTTCATGTTTTTCATATGTTTATCCTGAATTTTGATGCTGGGCCCAATAGGAACTATACCTATGTTTGGAGTTTTCTTGAATGAATGGTTGAAAAGCATTTATAAAGTCTTTGCTAAAGGACAGGAAGTATACCAAACTCTGGGGATACTAATATAAAAACAAGAGAATCCCCTATCTCAATGTTCTTATATTTTAATGGAGGGGAGAATCAATATGTATAAGGCAGTAGTGGCCAGGGAAGAAAATCTTATTCTGAAAGGCACAAATGTTTCAAGTGGGACAATAGACACTCAATTGCCCTACTTTTTCCTGAAACATCAGGAGAAAAGTAAATTCATATAAATAAAAATTTCCCAAAATTAGGGCTCCTGAGAATAGAAATGTTTTCTCTCAGTGAAGATCTTCATTAAGGATCTGGATAATGAATTTTCAGAGAAGATTCTGTTTCACCTATAGCTTAGATTACCTGGCCCATTAATGAAGCTCATCCTAACAGTAAGATTTTGTGATTCAGAGGAAGCTAGGTGAAGTAGTTTATAGAGTATGGGTCCTGAAATCAGGAAGACGAAAAAAAATCTGGCCTCAGACATTTACTAGCTCATTATTCTGGGCAAGTCACTTAATTTCTGCTTTCTCAGTTTCCTTAACTAAAACGTGGATAATAATAAATGAAATAATAATTGTAAAACACTTAGAATGATTCTTGGCAATAAGGCAATTGATAAATACTATATCCTTTCTTCCTTCTGTTTATGAGACCCAGAACTAGAAAAGATGATTTACTTTAATCCTCTTATTTTTTTGCTGGTGAAAACAAGGCCCAAAGAGAAGAAATACAAGCAAGAGATTATATATAAGTAGCAAGTAGCAGAGCTGGAATTAAACAAAAGCCAGTACTCCCATCATTAGTTCAACTTGTAATAACACCTTTAAATGAAAGGGATCAGTTACTTGGTCAGTCTGTAAAACAAATCCATTGAAATTAGGTTTTAGTATCTGTTATCTGACATGAAGTTTCTTGCAGTACAATTCTTTTCCTAATTATATTTTTATTAAAATTGGCTTTCTTTGCTACTCACTAAGTGCAGATTGAGACGAAGAACAGGAATGGCTCTGTGGAATTGGGAACTCAGCTTGAGATTAAAAATCTGTCACACACACAGGCACAGATAGTCAAGAAATGACTTTATTTAAAATTAGTCATTAAATTATATTATTCATTCCACTCCCATTGCCACTCCCAGGTAGATTCCTAGACTTGGTCTCTGAAGGATGCATGTGTGTGCGTGTGCGTGTGCGTGTGTGTGTGTGTGTGTGTGTGTGTGTGTGTGTTAGGAGAAAGGGGGCCGTGATTTGCATAGACCTAAAGTACTTTGGAAGGAATCCAAACCTTCTTTCTAAGTCTCCATCAACTGAAGTTAGTCTGGAAGGTGGACAAGAAGCTTGTACACTCCCATTTAAACCACAAGCCCTCTTGGCATTCTAAGAAGCATGGGCTCCAGTGGTGCAAATAACTAGATATTTGGTTTGGGTCCTTTTTCCCCAAAAGCAAAGAGATGATTCTTTTTTTTTTCCTAGGGAGGCAGGAGGAGGAAATGGATAAAAATATTTACATAGCGACCACCTAGGCCAGGTTAAAAAACTCCTGTTCCAGGTATGAAACTTCAGCCAAGCAAGTCTCAGTTGTCCTCGTCCTCTCCTTCTCCTTCTCCTTTTTCCTCTCCCTCTCCCTCTCCCTCTCCTCCCCCCCCCTCTCTCTAGTTCTCTCTCTGTGTCTCCCAGAATATGCCAGGAACTGAGACATCAATCCTTAAAGTAGCCCCACTATTCTCTTCTGCTTTTCCATCATCTAATTTTACAAACAATAAATAGCTTAGCCATTTATTTCAAGCACAGTCATTTTTTTAAAGTCTTTTTTGCCTCACTTTTCTAGATTATGACAGTGTTAGATGATTTGTTCCCTTCCTGACTGGGAAACATTTATCATAGCTGCTTAATCTTTCCCTTCTTCTTAGTAAAGCTTTATCCCTGCTACCCAAAGACCCTGAGTCTTTACTTTTACAAGAAAATCAAGCTGCTCACACTACAAGATATAGTGGTATTAATAGTGGTATTAATCTCAATCAATCAGATAAACAAGTAGCTAAGTAGGTGACAATGACAGGTATAGAATATTTATTATAAAGAATATTTATTATATAAAGAATATGTTATTCTTTATTATATATATTTATTTTTATTATGTTATATTATTATTTTAATATTATATTGTTATTTATATATGTTTATTTTATATTATATATTATATTATATAAAGAATACTTATTATAAAGAAGAGCCTAAAGTAGACTTATTGAAAAAGAAAATGAAAGAAATACAAGAAGCTATCCCTGACTTTTAAGGGTTTCCAGTCTAGCTGGGAATGTGAAAAGACATACTATAAATTGATCCCATGATATATGATAAGTTCTTTTAATTTTCCAAAGCATTTTCACATCTGTTATCTTATTGTGTCATCAAGACAACTTTGGGATAAAGAAAGCAGGTTATAAGAGAAGAGAATCAATGCATAAAGTAGATTTTAATATTTCAAAGAAACTATGTTGACATAATGAAATATCCTGAAATATTCTTAACACTGATATAATTTTTATTCATATTCTTGAAAGGAAGAATTATGGGGTTTATATATGAATTAAGAGGAGAGAATTAACTAATTAGTGAAGAGGACTCCTAGATGATGAAACTATCTTCTACCAATTCAGTTCAATACCTTCTCTATAACTTAGTCTATATAACTATAGGAGAGGGGAAGGAAGGGAGAAGAGAATTTGGAACTCAAAAAAATTTAAGTAACTTTAAAATTTGTTTTTATACATCATTAGGGGAAAACAAAATATTAAATAAAAATTAAATAATAAATAAAAAAACTTTGCAGTTAACAATGCCTAGAGCATTGAGCGATTAACTGATTTACCCACTATCACATAACTAGTATGTATCAATGGTAAGATACACAGGATGTTTTAGTGGTGGGATTTGAAACTAAGCCTTCCTATATTTGAGGCCATCTGTCTATTTGCTACTTACCCAAATATTATGAGCAAATTTGGGGGTGAGATAATTGGTGTTAAGTGTCTTGTCCAGAGTCCCAGAGCTAGTAATTATCCCCAATGTATGAACTTATGAGAGCTGAGTTTTAGTGGGATTAAATTACTTGGCTAATAAACAGTGGAATTAGGATTAAAATCCAAGTTTGCTGACTCCTTTTTCATTCACATTTCTGTGAAATCATTGGTTCTCATGGGGAAAAAACCTAAAAACTCAAGATTTAAAAATTAATGTTTTTCTGGATATATATATATATATATATATATATATATATATATATATTTACACACACAAACACACATATAAACTTTTAAAAAACACTTTCCTTTATGAATCATGTTGGAAGAGAAAAATCAGAACAAAAGGGGAAAACTACAAGAGAAAAAAATAGAAAAAAGAGAACACAGCATATGTAGATTTACATTCAACCTCTATGGTTCTCTTTCTGGTTGCAGATGGTATTTTCTATCCAAAGTTTATTGAAATTCTCTTGGATCACTGAACTGCTGAGAAGAATCTTATCTTTCCTAAGTTGATCTTCGCACAATCTTGCTGTTACTATGTACATTGCATTCCTCTTTCTGCTTGTTTTCTTCAGCATTAATTCATGTAAATCTTTCCAGGCCTTTATAAAATCAGTTTGTTCATCATTTTTGTAGAACAATAATCATTCATTACCTTCATATACCACAGCTCATTCAGACATTCCCCATTAATGGGTATCTACTAATTTTCCACTTCTTTGTTACCACAAAAAGAGCTGCTACAGATATTTTGGCACATGTGAGTCCTTTTCAGATTTCTTGAAGTAGGGGAATAGATTAAAGAACATCTATAAGTCCCATTTTTTCATAAAAGATTTCTATAACTATGAAGCCCAACGTAGATCCAAAGATTCTTACTTTTATACTAGGGATACTTAGACTCAGAAAACCTCAGTTTTCTCCTCTGTTATATAAGGGTGTTGGGTTCAGGATTTTTGAAGGTTCCATTTAGCTTTGACATTCTGTAAGAAGGGAAGAAGCATGTATTAAGCACCTACTGGGTACTAGTCTCTATGTTCAATGCTTTACAAGTATTATCTCTTTGGAGGGGGGAATAAGTGCTCTTGTTATCCCCATTTTACAGATGAGTAAACTAAAGTGGACATAAGTTAAATGACTTTCCCAGAATCGCACAGCTGGTAAGTGTCTGAGCTAAATTTGAACTCAAGGTTATTTTGACTTCAGGCCTAGCACTCTGTCCACTGGGCCTCCTGGCTTGTCTTTTAAGATTGTTTGATTTTACATTTCTAAAGACCAGGGAAGGATAGAGTAAATAAGTGAGATTGCCAAGGGAAATCTTAAAAACAAAACAAGTGGGTATTGGGGCATCTCTTGAAGGAGGGAAAAGAAATAGATTAATGGAAAAGAAAAGCATCAGCATTGCAGGCAGCGTCTGAACACTCCTAGAGTTAGAAATAAGAAGCAGTTTGCAGGGAATTTGCAGTGAATTTGCTTGACTAAAGCTGAGGGCCTGTGTTGAAAAGTAATGGGATGTTTCTCTCCTATGACCACACACATAGTATTAAAGACAGGATGAAATTAAATTCCTGTGTAACATTTGACCGAACAATTACTGCCAGACTCATTTCATTTATACACTTTCTCACAAAAAAAGGAAGATTATGACTTATTTTCTTTCCAAATAGCTGAGATAGAAATACAATGTACATTCCATATCTATCTCAAAATGTCATGGGCTCATCAGATCTAGAGCTGGAAGGAATCTAATAAATCATCAAATCTAATCCCTCTTCACTTTTCTTTTCTTTTTCTTAAATTCCTTCTCTTTTTAAATAATATTTTAATTTTCAAAATACATGGAAAGATAGTTTTTAACATTCACCCTTGCAAAACCATGTATTCCAATTTTTTCTCTCTCCCTTGCCTTCCACTCTTTCCCTCTAGACAGCAAGTAATCCAATATAGGTTAAACACATGCAATTTTTCTAAATGTATTTCCACATTTATCATGCTCTCTCCACTTTTCTGATGTGGAAACTGAGCCTGAAGAAGTGAATTGTCTCATTTTCATAGTTAACATGTGTTTGAGAGAAGATAATGAGATTCAACTTGCCTAAGAAGTATAAAATTCAGCAAATCAGCAAGACAACTAAGGACAGAAAGAAATGTATTATCTATATTGAGTGGGTACTGTTATTGTTCAGTCCTTTCAGTTTTTCTAGCTTTTCATGACCTCATTTGGAGTCTTCTTGGCAAAGATTCTGAAGTGGCTTACCATTTCTTTCTCCAGCTTATTTTAATGATGAGTAAATTAAGGCAAACAGGGTTCAGTTATCCAGATAATATGGCTGATGCCAGATTTGATTCAAGAAGATTAGTTTTTGTAACTACAGACTTAGTATTCTATCAACTGTGCCATCTTGATGCCCCTTCATGTGGGCATGTATTCTAGCACAATGGTTTTCTAAAGCTAAAACTTGAAGAACTCTGAGATACAAAGCTAAAGCTCACCAAGAAGGAAAGGAGAAAGGAGAAAGATAAAGAAGAAATTGTAAGGGAAAAAATCCAGTACATGACTTATTGAAAAGAATAGGCTTTGGGAAAGGCAGCTGGTAGTCATGCTGATGATAAGGAAAGCACTGGCCAAAAAGAATTATAATGCTTGAATACAGGCAGATGATTGGAAAAGGCTCTGGGGAAGTGGGATCTAACCATTTTGTTGTAAGGAGGCTGGACAAGACTTGATGACAAGAAGACTCCTTACTAACATATTATAAGACCACAGAAATGAAGTAGTAAATACCAAGATGGGAGTGGTAGTATAGAAAATAGGAAAAAGAGGGATAGATCCAAAAGAGAGTACAGAAAACTTAGTTTTTCTTTATGTTATCCCCATTCCATTCCAAACTGCTAATGTGAAGTTTAGCTTGTTTTTTCCCCCTATATCACATATGAACTGATTTATGTATATTTTGTACCCCACATTAGAATATATGATCACTGAAAACTTTTTGTTTCTCTTTTTTTATTTGCATGCCCAGCACTTAGCATAGTGCCTGGCACATAGTAAGGGATTAATAAATTATTCTTGATTGATTGATTGCTTAGCCTATCTTTCTGTCAAGGCCCAACACAAATGACAGAAATAATTTCTTAGACATTTATATCTCAGAAATACTATTCACATTCTACTAGTAATTGATTACTTGTGGGTGTACCATCTCTCCTCCTATTTAAGATAACATTTGGCTAGTTTTGTGAACATGGATAAGTCCTCTTCCTAAATCTCAATTTCCTTATCTAAAAATGGATCAAAAAGTACTGCTTCCTACCATAACTTTGAGAACAAATAAAATTAAAGTGCTCTGCAAATTACAAATTTCCATAGAGCTCTTAGCTATGATTGTTATTCCTGTAACAAGCCAAAAGTACATAAAACTGTGGACCAGAACAGATTTTTTAAAATGACTAGAATGTTCTTTCATTTGCAAACTAAACCACAGAGCTATTGTATTAGAGTTAATAGTTCCCAGAGTGAAAGTATCATATCTACATTTTGGAAAGTCAGTAATGCTAGTTCTTCTGGAGCTGTCCAGCACACAGGGTGGGATGGCATTAGATCACCTATCAAATTTGTCACCATCATTGGAAACAAAACAGACTTACTAGAATTTCCTGGAGAAAAGATTGAAACTCTTCCCTAGAAAGCAGTATCATTCTTTGCATTATTCCTGTGATTCTATAGTTCATAGATTTAAAATCTGACCATTCACAGCCATACTAAAACAATTTTTCTTACCCATTTCAACCTAAGCTATTGGACTTTAACATGGAAATCTCTGTTGCAATTCCAGTTACTTCTAAATGGTACACATAACACTTTTCAAACTATGATACAGAAATAATTGTTAAGAATTGGAAATTGAGGAGATGTCCATCAATTAGGGAATGGCTACATAAATTTGTGGCATATGATTGATGATGGAATATTATTATACTATAAGAAATGATGAGCAGAATGATTTCAGAAAAACCTGGAAAGACTTCCATGAGCTGATGTAAAGTGATTTCACTTTCTATGTACAAAGTACATTGTAAGATGATCAGCTGTGAATGACTTAGCTATTCTCTGAAATACAATGATCCAAGACAACACTGAAAGACTTATGATGAAAAATACTATCCATCTCCAGAAAAAGAACTCATGGTGTCTAAATATAGATTGAAGCATTATAAAAAGAAATAATTGCTGTTGAATGCCTATATTGGTAGCCTACTATGATGGCATGAGAGAATGTTCACAAAAACCTCCCTAACATTGTACCCTGGGAGCAGCTAGATGACTCAACCCTGAAGTCAGGAGGTCCTGAGTTCAAATTTGAATTCAGACAGTTAATATTTACAAGCTGTGTAACCCTAGACAAGTCACTTAACCCCAATTGCCTCACAAAATAAAATAACATAAAATAAAATCCTGCTCTGGAAAACTTTCCAAAGCCTTCATGGGAGCTTAGAGATCTAGAATCTTAGCAATTGTATATTGAAATGCATTACAGTCTAGAAGTCTTCATGTGAGATAATCATATTGTCATAAGTAAAATGTTCATGTCCACAGAGTGTTTTTGTAGTGTAATGGAAAAATTCTGATCTAGGAAGGAAAAAATCTGAGTTCTAGTTATAGCTTTAACATTAATTAACAAGTACCACCGTGCACAAGTTTTTCCTCTTTTCTAAATCTCAGTTTTGTCTCCGTTAATCAATAGTGGGATTAGACTTCCAGGTCTAAGGCATAATGTCAATGGTCAGAAAGACTGACTAAAGCTGAGTTGGGGGTACCCTGGCTGCTTTCCCATACTTTCAACATTTTACATCTCCCTAAAATACTGTTTTTTTGTGCTGCCCCTGGTGATCCAGAGCCTCCCACTGGATTACACCTTACTTCAAAATTATCCCTCTTCCTCACTTCCTCTTATCCAACAAAACATCCATTCCTTAGTGGTGTGCTATGTGATACAAAGCTGGGCTGAAAGTCAGAAATATCTGAGTCCAATTGTTGCTTCAGGCAGGTATCTGGCTGAGTGGCCCTGGATAAATCATGGGACAAGCCTCATTTTTAATATGCAGAGTTTGATTTAATGGCCTCAAATGTCTCTTCCAATTCTAAGCTAAGATGCTATAATATCATGAAACTGATTTGCTTTTATAATGCCATAATGGAGGAAATTATTCTGATATTTTGCATAGAAGTAAGCTTGCTTTTCTTTGTATCCTCAGTGTTTACCTATCTCAGTGATAAACACTGGGCCTCTAATAAGTGTTTATTGAATAAATAAAGTCATTACCCTTCCCTATGGTCATCACTTCTTAAAAAAATGCACTTGGAAATAGAACCAAGACAATATTGGACACAGCAGCAAAAAGATTATATAATAATCAATTGTGATGGACTTGGCTCTTTTCAACAATGAGGTGATTCCTCATTCCAATACACTTGTTATGGAAAGTGCCATCTGAATCCAGAGAGAGAACTATGGAGACTGAATGTGGATCAAAGTATCATATTTTCATCTCTTCTTGTGGTGGTTGTTGCTTGTTTGTTTGGATTTTCTTTCTTTCTTTGGTTTTTTTTTATCTGATTTTTCTTGCATAGCATGACGAATATGGAAATTTATTTAGAAGAATTGCCTGTGTTTAACTATATTGGATTGCTTGTTGTCTAGGGGAGAGAAAGATAAAAATTATACACAAGGTTTTGCAAAGGTAAATGTTGAAAACTATCTCTGAATGTATTTGGAAAAAATAGTATTTAAAAAAAGGGTGCACTTGAAGACAGTAATGCCCTGCTATCTTTTCCAGAGCCTCATCCCTGGTCAACAGGGAAAGTATTTGGGGGCTGAATACCTTTTCATTTCAAATCGCACCACATTTGTGAGTACACAGTTTGCTCACATGTGAAGTTTGTGAACTCATGGTTATGATGCCTTTAGCTCAGTTGGTGGAGGAAGACAAGACAAATGTACTGGGGTTAAAAAAAAACTGTCTTGGGCTGATTCTTTTGGAAGAGGAATAAGATCTGTACTTTCAATGGCATGCACTACTCCTAAAAGAGGAAATTCTACTAATGCAGATCTGCATCATGTCAGAGACTCATATGTATCAGGCCAGAACTCTGAAAGGGTGTACTTGATCTAAGACAGCAGGGTGATTGTAGTTACATACCTACTTGGTGTGAGATGATGGTTTTTTAAGCACATACTTGATGTAATGATGTGGTCAACCTAGTTGGCATATACTTAGGTTAATGTGGTGATGTGATTAGCTGCATGCCCAGTGTGGTGTTGTAATGTAGTCGTGCTAGGGTATTTAAGGGAGTCCTGGAGACAAAGGACTCTTGGCCACAGAGAAGACTTCAGGCTCCAGACTCCAGAGTCCAGACTCCATCTTTGACCAGCTACGTGTCTGCTCTCCTGCCTCCTTCACTTCACTCCCCCAGTAAGCCCAAGGCCTGAGGTTGATCCTGAGGCCCACCAAAGAGTTAGCCAGGACATTACACTCATAATCTTAAATGATTCCCTAGAGCAGTGGTGTTAAACTCAAATAATCATGCAATAAACATTTATTTAGGTACCTATTATATAACAGTATTAAAATTAAATCTCAGATACTTTCTAGCTATGTGACCCTGCACTAGTCACTTAATCCTATTGGCCTCAGTTTCCTCATCTGTAAAGTTAACTGGAGAAAGAAATAGCAAATCATTCCATTGTCTTTGTCAAGAAAATCCCCAATGAGGTCACAAAGAGCCAAATGCAACTGAAAATTATTTCACCACCACAACTGTATACCAGGCACTGTGCTTAGGACTGAGGACAATAAAAGAGTCAAAAAATAGCCCCTACCCTCAAGGAGCTTACAACCTAATGAGGGGAACCAATTAGTTTTTTTTTTTTT
Source organism: Sminthopsis crassicaudata (assembly GCF_048593235.1). Classification (NCBI taxonomy): domain Eukaryota; kingdom Metazoa; phylum Chordata; class Mammalia; order Dasyuromorphia; family Dasyuridae; genus Sminthopsis; species Sminthopsis crassicaudata. The sequence continues at coordinate 362,628,125 of NC_133620.1, forward strand.
TCATTAAAGCTTTTTATTTTTCAAAACACATGTGTGGACAATTCTTCAACATTAGTCCTTGCAAAACCTGTGTTCTAATTTCCCCTCCTTCCCTCACTACTTTCCCTAGATGGCATGTAGTCTAAAACATGTTAAACATGGTAGAAATATATGTTAAAACCAACATATACATACATATTTATGCAATTATCATGCTGCACAAGAAAAATCAAATCAAATCAGAAAAAAGAGAGAAGTAAAATAAAATGCAAGCAAACAACAACAAAAAGAGTGAAAATGCTATGTTGTGAACCACATTCAGTTCCCCACAGTCCTCTCTCTGGGTGTAGATGGCTCTCTTCATGACTGACCAATTGGAACTAGTTTGAATCATCTCATTGTTGAAGAGAGCCACGTTCATCAGAAGTGATCGTATAATCTTGTTGTTACCATGTATAATGATCTCCTGGTTCTGCTCATTTCACTTAGAATCAGTTCATCTAAGTCTCTTCAGGCCTCTCTAAAATCATCCTGCTGATCTTTTCTTATAGAATAATAATATTCCATAACATTAATATACCATAACTTATTCAGCCATTCTCCAACTGATGGGCATTCACTCAGTTTCCAGTTTCATGCCACTACAAAGAGGCCTGCCACAAACATTTTTGCACATGTGGGTCCCCTTCCATCCTTTAAGAGCTTTTTGGGATATAAGTCCAGTAGAAATACTACTGGATCAAAGAGTATGTACAGCTTGATAACTTTTTTTAGCATAATTCCAAACTGCTCTCCAGAATGGTTGGATCAATTCACAGTTGAAGGAAACAATTAGTAATGAGGGCCACCAAACCTTCATTAGAATCTTTGGTGATTATATATGAACTTAAAATTATATATATATATTATATATATTATATATATATATGTATATACATAATATATATATAATTTGTTGTTTTCAATATATATATATATGATATATAGTTTCCAATATTCACTCCTGCAAAACCTGATTTCTCTCCCTCCCTTCTTCCCACCCCCTCCTCTAGACAGCAAGTATATAAGTTAAATACATACAATTATTCTGTATTTATTTCCACATTTATCATGCTGCACAAGAAAAATCAGATCAAAAAGGAAAAATTTAGAAATAAAATAAAAAGCAAGCAAACCCCAACAAAACAGTGAAAATGCCATGCTATAATCCACATTCAGTCTCCATAGTCCTCTATCTGGATGCAGATGACTCTCCATTTCAAGTCTATTGGAACTGGCCTGAATCATCTCATTATTGAAAAGAGCCATATTCATCAGAGTTAATCATCATATAATCTGGTTGCTGTGTACAATGCTCTCTTGGTTCTACTCGCTTGACTTAGTACCAGTTCATTTAAATCTCTCCAGGCCTTTCTGAAATCATCATTGCTTTTAGAATAATAATATTCCATAATTTTCATATACCATAACTTACTAAGTCATTCCTCAACTGATGGGCATCTGCTCAGTTTCCAATTCTTAAAAAAGGGCTACTACAAACTTTTTTTTGCACCCGGAAAACATTATATTGACCATATCATATAAACATTATCTGTGGTATATTATATTTTTATTTATTTTGTTAAATATTTTTGAGTTCTACTTTAATCTAGTTCAAGTTACAGTCTGGAGTATTAGGGTTTTTCTATGGTGAGCCCCATATTTGATACCTAGACTCTGGGAGCACTGAGAAATCAATGACTTTCCTGGAGTCACATAGGAAGGGGGAGAATAAATATAGGTCTTCCTGGTTCTGAGAGTAGCTTTTATCTACTATGACATTGATCAAAATAGACCTGCATCATATTGTGTTCTTCTGAATCCACTTAGTGTGAGCCATCTTGCCTTTGATCATATTGTTCCTAAAATCCATGTTTTCTTTGTCTAATAATAAGAAATGGATTAAAGGTAGATGGCTTTTCATAACTCACCTCAGAGCTGGGAGGGATCTCCAAGTCCATCTAGTTCAAACCAGATATAAACCTAGATCACAAATTTAAAACTATAAGGTACCATAAAGATGATTTGTTTAATCCAACCTCTTCATTTTGAACATGAGAAAACTGAGGCCCACAGATACTAAATGATTTGTTCACATTTACAAAGGGAATAAGGGTCAAAGCTAGGCTTTGGATCCAGGTATTTTTTGACTCCAAATCCAGTTTTCTTTTTTACTCCATCCCCAATGAGTGGCCAACCAACCCTCAGATAAAAATTGCAAAGAAGAAGAATCTATTACTTCCCAAAGCAGTCTAGTATACATTTAGATAGTTATAATTTTGTAACCCTGGGCAAGTCACTTTGTTTGCTTCAGTTTCCTCACTTATAAAATGAGCTGAAAAAGGAAATGACAAACCACTCTAGTATTTTTGCCAAGAAAACCCCAAATCAGGTCATAAAGAGTCAGACATGATCGAAAATGACTGCACTATAACAATTATGAAGTTATTGCCATTATTTGATAATATACTGATTGAATTAGAATGTCTAAAACTTGGGTTCTAATCTGCATTACCATTAACTGGTCTTACACCATTGGATGAATTGAGCTTTTTACCAGTTTAGTGGTGCTATAGTTCAGAAAGTGCCAAGTCTGGAGTCAGGAAAACTCATCTTCCTGAGTTCAAATTTGGCTTCAGACCTTACTAGCTGAGTGACCCAGAACAAGTAATTTTATACTTTTTGCCTCAGTTACTTCATCTGTAAAATGACCTGGAAGAGGAAATAGCATCTTTGTCAAGAAAACCCCAAATGGAATCACAGAGAATCAGATAAGACTGAAAAATCACTCCATAACACAAAATTGCACTTCTGTTATTGATAGTTTTCTGTTTTATATCTTTGGATTGTATTTGCTCTTTTCTTCTTAAGAATGGCTCATTATTCTTGGAAAAGGTTTGCTCCAGCTCTGACTTGTGTGATTTTACCAGACTTCAATTACTTCATTTATTAAAAACTAACCATAGCAATATTGATAATATCTTTCCCACAAGAAGCTAGGGACTGAACTAGATAATCTTTTGAGTGACTTTTCATTCAAATAACAAATGATTAATAAATATCTGCTTTATGCCAGGCATTGTACTAATGTAATCCTTGTTCTCACTAGTTCTCAAATACTTATTAATCTAGGTTTGAGAGATACAGAGATAAGAAAAAAGACATTCTCTGCCCTCAAGGATGTTAAAGACTTAAGGAAGCAATGGAACACATAAGTGTATATATGGGATCATATGAGATCTGGAAAGGGATTTGTAAAATCTTACCATAGCATGTATATCACATCTTAATAATGACTTAAACAAAGACTTAAACTTCATAATTTCCAAATGACTAATCTCTAGTTATATATATATATATATATATATATATATATATATATATATATATATATATATATATATAATTTTAGAGACTCAAAGCAAACCCAGACTGCTCATACACCCAATCTACTCATAGAATTCACATTTGTTTGATTTGTAATAATTTCAGTTTCCTGTTCCGACCCTTACTAATGCCCAATCAGTTCTACACACACATACACACACAGAAAGACACACACATCCAACAAAACTAAGCTTTTAAGAAAAGGAAGTCTAAGATCTCCCAACATCTAAATATTCAAGGGAATCCAGTCCAAAGGACATCAACAAAAAACATCAACATTGCTTTTAAGATAATTTGCTGAGTGGGGGAATGAGTGTAAAACTGTTATTTTTACCTTCTGAATCCCAATTCTTCCTGTGAAAATTCGGTTCTAGGACACATATATATTGTATCTAGAATATACTGTAATATATTTAACATGTATAAGACTGCTTGCCATCTGGGGGAGGGGGTTGGGGGAGGAAGGGAAAAAATCTGAACAGAAGTAAGTGCAAGGGATAATGTTGTAAAAAAAATTATCCATGCATATGTACTGTCAAAAAAGTTATAATTATAAAATAAAATAAAAATTAAATAAAAAAGAAAGAAAAAAAAGATAATTTGCTGAGTTCTATTCATACCTGAATTAATCAGAATCTCTTTCCATTCCTTACTATAATTCCTTCCATTTCAACATCTTTCCTATTTTCTCATCTTCTCTGTCTCTTACACACAAACATGCACACACACACACACACACACACACACACACACACACACACACGCATACACACACCAGAATAGTATTAGAATTCCGTCCATTTCTATGCCATTCACATCCTGCAGCATTATTATCCATAAAACTATTCCTCAACTCTAGAGCTCCTCAGAAGCTGCCATTTCTAATTCTTTCATTCTTTTAAAAGTTATTTCTTTGTCAGAAAGCATGTGAGGCATTTCTTCTCTTTTCCTTCTTGACTCTCTTCTGTGGTCTGAACACTTCTTGAGCCAAGCTCGAGTGCAGCAGCCATTCTTAGCTTTACTAGACAAAGAAGATGGTTCCCTTAGCAACAGGAACCATGTGAAGGTCCTCAGAAGGGGTGTCTCCCACTCCTCAGGTTTTCTTTCAAAGCTACAGCTTACCCTGATGTCTCTCATGGAGGATACACCAACCAGGGTAGGAAAAAAATGGTTCTGAATATAGATAATCAGCATTCAGGAAATAGTTGTTTTGTATTCAACCAGCAGAAAATATGAAGAGACTGGGTAAGTTATTACCTGGGTTGTCAAGAGGTGAGCTTCTCAAATGGAAGCGAAAGAAGTTGAATTTGCTCTGGTATGCAGTGACTTCTGAAGTTGGAATAACTTGGGATTTCAAAGGGCATCATCTACTGGGTATAACCCTGTTTGGGGCAGAGGTGGAGGCATTTATATGCAAGTTTTTATGTTTTTTGCCACATTGTCTCTTGTTTCTGGGATTTCTTTTTTCCTTACCATTATCATTTTCTAGCATAGCAGTGTGGGTCTCCAAATGATTTGTTACTTCCATGTTATTGTCAACAATTACCTATTCTTTTTCCAGAAGGTTTTTTCTAACAATTTTTTCCCATTTTCTTTTGATCTAATGAGAATGATTTGGGCAAGTACAGGATAGTGGTGAGTAATTCATTTTAAAGCTGTTGGGGAATTTCTGTTACAGGCAGCCACTTACAAGTCACCAAAGAGTTTTAAATGGGACACTTTTAATCTTTAAAGTGTCACCTCATTGGCTAATGATTATGCTCTGATCCTGCAACATGAGTTTTTATTTGTTTGATAAAGTGAAAACTTGTTTGGCCATAAAGTTCAGAAATGCAAATTCAATATTTAAGGGAGTTCATAGTCACAAAGATTTTGAGCTAAAAATGACTTTAAAGACCTCTGAGTTCAATTCTTTCATTTTACATATAAGGAATTGTTAAGTGACTTGCCGAGATTCACACAACTCATAAGTATCTGAGGCAGTTTTCAAACTCATGTTATCTTGGCTCCAATTCCAATGATTTATCCATTATATCACCTCAGTGAGACCCTGATCAATTTGATAAGTTTCCCAACCAATTTGATGAGATTTAAAAGGCAGGAAATTAATAATAGTTTGGAGGCAATTGTGGGAAATCTCTCCTTATACAATGGGAGTATTGGGTACTTTATAGCAAGGTCACAGAATTTTGTATTGATTCTAACTGACAGGCTGCTTTCAAGATAATTGATTAGTGGGGATTTGATAAAAACAAACTTATGGAAAAGTTTCTTTTTAGTTTAGTTGACTGAACAGCTAAACAAATTCTAAACTTCATGTGTACAGACTAGTATGCAATAGATATGATTGATATGAGGGAAACCCCAATTCATGCCCATTCTTTCTCCCTCCCTCCCTCCAAAATAGGTAATTTTGCCTTGGATCAAAGACATAAATAAATTGTGATCACCTGTAGCTTGAAAGAAGAGATACTGAGAATGAAATTTCCCAGTCTGAGAGGTAGCAACAATCAAGGTATAGGTTTCATGTAGGAACAAATAGAAGAGGTAGATATTTATGTCTACTTGTTCTAAGAAGAGAGTTTATGGAAGTGTTCTTGAACTCCAAATTCGTGTATGGAAAAGGAAGGGCACTTTGAATTCCTTAGTGAAGGTGATCATGTAATCTAACTTTCTAAATTATGAAGCAAGATATCCTAAGTAGAATCAGGGGTGGTCTCATGGATAATTCTAAGACATAAGGTGAGCAGATTCAAGATTTTGAGAATTGGATCTTTTAGAGAAAAATAGATATTTCTTGAGGATGCATTCTCCTTGGAGAAAGACAAGAAAAAAAATGAATATTTCTTTCTTTCTTTTTTTTTCCTGAGGTAGTTGGGGTTAAATGACCTGCCTAGGGTCACACTGGTAGGAAGTGTTAAGTGTCTGAGGTCAGATTTGAACTCAGGTCCTCCTGAATTCAGGACTGGTGGTCTATCCATTGAGCCACCTACCCACCCCAAAAGACAAATATTCCAAACTTAATTTCTTATCAATGTACTATTTGAAAAGCAAATCCATTAATTATTGAATCTGATAATAAGTCTTACAGACAGTAGGACCCAGTGAAAAAGAAGTATATGCTACAATGTCAAAGGATTGTCCAGATGAAAACCCTCAAGTTCAATAAGAAATATAGAAGAAAGGCTAAGACTTTTTTTCAAAGTTCGATCCAAATGGAGAAGAAAATTTTAAAACAATGAAATTGTAAAACAAGACAAGAAAAAATCATTTAAACATTATTGAACTTCATGAAAGCCACACACAGGCACTCTCCCCCTCAGATAATATGAAAAGAAAAAAGAAAGAAAAGAAAAAGAAAACTATCCATAACTGCAACTGGGGGGGCAGAGTGAAAAGAAACAGAATCCAGGTCACCATCAAAAATAAATCTCAAGCACATAACATATTTGAAAATGTTATTACCAGACCCTGAGCTTGCAGTTTGAAGGAAAAAAATACTGCAAGTGATGAAGAAGGAAAAGGTCAGTCATAGTTAGACCCATTGAAAATATGCAACAATTATGAGACTGGAACAAAAAGTTTGTAGTACAGCATACCAAAAGACTAACTATGAGGAATTATAACTCCAAATAGCTTATCCGGAAAAGCTGAGCCTAATTTTATTAAGGAAAAACAAAACTTTATAGCCTCAATGACTTGCAAGTATTCTTGTTGTGAACACTGAGCTCAGTAGAATCTCTGAAATGTAAATGTAGAAGACAAAAAAATCTCAAAGGGTAAATAATTTAGATAATTTGAAAAAAATTATCTGATTATCACACACATACATTCTAAGGGAGAGGAAAATCAATCAATTATACTTTCAGAATACTTTCATACTTATATTTATACTTTCAAGGATCAAATAGAGAACAATACAAAACAATCTCACTAAGGACCAGGGTCCTTAGTGTTGTTGTTGCTGTTGTTTAATTTCCGAATTGCTTTTTGTTTTAAGAGAGAAAAGAAATTTTAAAAAAGTAATGAACAAAGGAAAAAATCATTATTTTTAGTAAATGAACTAGAGCCAGAAAGGGCAAATTACCTCAGTATCTTTGCCATTAAAATCCCGAATAGAATCTCAAAGATACAGCTGAAAAAATGACTCAATGATAACACCTGAACAAGAGTTAGGAATGAAATAATTTTAGCAAAATGACCTTCAATTGTAGATGGCTTCTTATGAAAGAGAAATTTAAAGTGGAGAGATTTTTAAATGAAACATTATTGCTGGGTTCTGATCTGGATAAAGAAGAAGACCATAGGAGACTGAAATCAAAAAGTTAATCCATATATGGCTAGTATTAATTTCATTCTCTATCTTTTCTCCTATCCCTTTCCTTTATATATAGTTAGGAGTGTGAAAAGTCAAAGAAAAGAAACACTATAATAGAATATAGTGGAGCAAAACAAAGTAATAAACAAAAAAAAACCCTTAGAAATCATAGTCATGTTGGAATGGGATGGAATGACTTTATACATAACATTCCCAAACAAAATGCGTTTTAAAAAAGCTCTATAGTGCTACAAGAAATAGACTTAAATACACATATTTACACAAAATCTTTAAGATGGGAGTACCATCTCTTCTGTCTCAGTTTAATCCTAAAGAACTGGGGTGAGAATCATGATCTCAGACAAGGAAAAAAATAAGAATCATCATGGTTAAAAGATATAATTAGGAAACTACATTTTATTTATAGGCATAATAGATATTGAATCAATGTTGATATTATAAAAAACATGTATATGCATATTCATATATGGATACCAAATCGCATAGCATCTAAATGTTTAAAGAAAAAGATAATCAAACTTCAGGCAGAAATAAACAGACAATAATTGTTTGGAACTTTATTATATCCCCTTTAGTCCTAGACACATCTAAAAGAAAGAAAAATAACAAATAAAAAGTACCTGAAAAGAACTTTGGGATAGGTATTATAGATGATTGGGGAAAGACTAATAACAAAGATTAAAAGGAAATAAAAAGTAATATATATATATTGTTAGGATTACTAGGTGAGAACTCAGGTTGTCTGGACAGTGACAAGGTGAGAATTCAGGTTGTCTGGACAATTACAAGGTGAGAACTCAGGTTGACTTGATAGAAGGAGCAAGCTCATTGGCTGAAGTGGTTCTTCCCAGATGCCCTTGCATTATCCCACGCCCATTCTCTGGGAGGATAAAAGAGGCAACATTAGGCCTGGAGAGCAGTCTGCCTGGGGAAGGATAAGAGCTGGAGGAGATTCAGAGCCAGGATTCAAGGAGAAGTCTCTGCAATACATCAGGCCTGACGGGGCTCTCTGCAGGAAGGGAAGTCACTTCTCTGGACAAGAGTTAACAGCAACTGCCTGGAGACAACGGTTCACTACAAGAAGAAGAATCTGTCTGAGAGATTTGAGTAGACACAGCAGATCCCTTCCTGCAGAGAGACCCGTCAGGCCTGATGTAATGCAGAGACTTCTCCTATCTCTGGAGTGGTGTCCTCTTTTATCCTCCCAGAGAATAGGCGTGGGATAATGCAAGGGCTTCTGGGAAGAACCACTTCAGCCAATGAGCTTGCTCCTTCTATCAAGTCAACCTGAGTTCTCACCTTGTAATTGTCCAGACAACCTGAATTCTCACCTTGTCACTGTCCAGACAACCTGAGTTCTCACCTAGTAATCCTAACATTACTCTCACCCTGTCTTCTCACCCTGTGATCTACATTATATATATATATATATATATATATATATATATATATATATATATATACATTATATAATCTACATTATATACTATATATATAATGTATATATATACTATATATATAATGTATATATATACATTATATAATCTACATTATATACATACATATATATATATATATATATATATATCCACACACACACACATATATATTCTTAGACTTATGTGATAACTTTAGGTTATGCCAAGGCATACATTTAGAAACAAAGACAGAAAAGAAGAAGTATTAAACATATTACTTATAGACCACAATACAATTAAATTTGTAATTAATAAGATGAAATTAAAGAAAGGATTCAGATTTAAATGGAAACTAAACATGATAATTATGAAAAATGAGTGTTGGACAAATCTCAGAAAAATGCTTATTTTATTTAAAATCACAATTATGAGATAATATATATTTGATAATATATCAAAACCTTTGAAATATAGCCAAAGAGATTAATAAATGGAAAGTTCAACTAAAAGAAAATAAAATATTAATAAATCAAAAATCTTAAAATAAATACAAGGAATAGAAACTTAAAAAAAAACAAAAATAAGATAAAAATATAAAGAAAATTTGGTTCATAAATAAGAATAAAAGCTGATTTTAGAAGAGTATTAAAATAGACAACCTACTAAATAATTTGATATATAAAAGAAAAGGGAAGTTACCATTTTAATGAAATGAAAAACGAAAATCCTCTACAGATAAAAAAGAAATGCGGAAATTATTGGAAATGATTATGAAAAACAAATTGAAAATCTAAATTAATGAATATTTACAAAAATTATCATAATGATGTAAATATATACAAAAAATAAAATGTTTATATGAATAGAATTAGAAATAGACAATTTAAACAGCTCAATTTCAAAGATAAATTGAACATATCACCAACAATCTCTCAAAGAGGATGGGGAAACTTTTAGCTAATTAATGCTAAAATTCTTAATAAAATAAAATATTAACAAATAAGTGATAGCATTAAATGAAAAGATTATTCTTATTTATCATATTCAGAAATCCTGGGATAGTTTAATATTAAGAAAGTTATAAATACAATGTACTATATAACAAAAAAATCACATGATTGTATTAATAGATGCATACAAAGCCTATGATAAAATATAATACTTATATGTGTTTTAAAAAATCACGTACATAGTGGGGGCAGCTTGGTGGTGCAGTGGATAGAGCACTAGTCCTAAAGTCAGAAGGACTTGAGTTCAAATTTGGACTCAGTCACTTAACACTTTCTAGCTGTATGACCCTGGGCAAGTCATTTGACCCCAATTGCCTGAGCAACCCCCCCCCAAAAAAAAAAACCTACAAGGCTGTTCAGAAGTAATTTTACTTTTCCTTGATATGATAAATATTATCTAATCAATCCATCAATCAATAAAAATAAGTGCTTATTGTCTACCGATAGTAGTGGTACAAATGCAAATAATGAGATATTCTTTACTCTAAATGAGTTTGCCTTCTAATGGAAAAGACAATAAATACATTTATACATATACATATAAAGAAAAATATACAAAAATCATTAAGTACAAAGTACTCTGGAAAGAAAGGCACTAGCATTTGGGGGAATTGGAAGAGGCTTCACATAGAAAGTGATGCTTAAGCTAAATCTTTAAGGAATGGGATTCTGTAAGGTAAATATGAGAAGAGTAAATCCAAGTATGGAATAGTTAATATAGAGTCATGAAGATAAGAGATCGCATCTCATGAAGAACAGAGATGCAATTTAATTGGATTACATAGTACAGAAGAATTATACAATTAGATTGGAAAGTAGGTTGTGGCTAGGTTCTGAAAGTGTTAAAAAAAAAAAAAAATAGAGATGTTTGAATTTTATTCCAGAGGCAGCAATAAGATATCTCTTTATTGAAGAAGGGCCTGACATGATCAGATATGTGCTTGAGGAAAATAATTTTGGCAAGAATATGAAAAGTATACTAGAGCGGGGAGAGACTTGAGGAAAAAGACCAAATTAGAAGACTATTGAAATAATTTAAATGAGACATGGTGAAGTTCTACCCTAAGATGTTATCTATGTGAGAAAAGATAAGGGAAAGATGTAATAGATATTGTGAATGAAGAAAGGGCAAGATTTGGCAACTGATGGGATATAGAAGAAGAAGGAGGAGCTAGGAATAGTACAACTAGGATTAGGGGAGATTTCTTTTTTTTTTCCTTCTATATTTTTCTTTTTTAAAATTAATTTTATAATTATAAAAATTTTTGACAGTATATATGCATGAGTAATTTTTTTTATAAAATTATCCCTTGTATTCATTTTTCCAAATTTTCCCCTCCCTCCCTCTACTCCTTCCCCTAGAAGACAGGCAATCCCATACATTTTACATGTGTTACAATATAACCTAGATACAATATATGTGTGTAAATTCAATTTTCTTGTTGCACGTTAAGAATTGGGTTCCGAAGGTATAAGTAACATGGGTAGAAAGACAGTAGTGCCAACACTTTACATTAAATTCCCTGTGTTCCTTCTCTGGGTGTAGTTGTTTCTGTCCATCATTGATCAACTGGAAGTGAATTGGATCTTCTTTATGTTGAAGATATACACTTCCATCAGAATATATATTCATACAGTATTGTTGTTGAAGTGTATAGTGATCGTTTGGTTCTGCTCATTTCACTCAGCATCAGTTCATGCAAGTCTCTCCAAGCTTTTCTGAATTCATCCTGCTGGTCATTTCTTACAGAGCAATAATATTCCATAACCTTCATATGCCATAATTTACCCAACCATTCTCCAATTGATGGACATCCATTCATTTTCCAGTTTCTAGCCACTATGAAAAGAGCTGCCACAAACATTTTGGCACATACAGATCCCTTTCCCCTCTTCAGTATTTCTTTGGGATATAAGCCCAGTAGTAGCACTGCTGGATCAAAGGGCATTCACATTTTGATAACTTTTTGGGCATAGTTCCAAATTGCTCTCCAGAATGGCTGGATTCTTTCACAACTCCAGTTTTCCCACATCCTCTCCAACATTATCATTATTTGTTCCTGTCATCTTAGCCAATCTGACAGGTGTGTAGTGGTATCTCAGAATTGTCTTAATTTGCATTTCTTTGATCAGTAGTGATCAGTACTCTTTCATATGAGTGGATATAGTTTCAATTTCATCATGTGAGAATTGTCTGTTCATATCCTTTGACCATTTATCAATTGGAGAATGGTTTGATTTCTTATAAATTAGGGTCAGTTCTCTATATATTTTGGAAATGAGGCCTTTATCAGAACCTTTAACTGTAAAAATATTTTCCCAATTTGTTACTTCCCTTCTAATCTGGTTTGCATTAGTTTTGTTTGTACAGAAACCTTTTAGTTTGATGTAATCAAAATCTTCTATTTTGTGATCAATAATGATCTTTAGTTCTCCTCTGGTCATAAATTTCTTCCTCCTCCACAGGTCTGAGAGGTAGACTATCCTCTGTTCCTCCAATCTATTTATGATCTCATTCTTTATGCCTAAATCATGGACCCATTTTGATCTTATCTTGGTATATGGTATTAAGTGTGGATCCATATCTAATTTCTGCAATACTAATTTCTAGTTTTCCCAACAGTTTTTTTTCAAATAATGAATTTTTATCCCAAATGTTGGTAACTTTGGGTTTGTCAAAACTAGATTACTATAGTTGTACCCTTTTTTGTCCTTTGTACCTAATCTGTTCCACTGATCGACTGGTCTATTTCTTAGCCAATACCAAATGGTTTTGGTGACTGCTGCTATATAATATAGCTTTAGATCAGGTACACCTAGATCACCTTCATCTGACTTTTTTTCATTAATTCCCTTGAAATTCTTGACCTTTTATTCTTCCATATGAATTTTGTTGTTATTTTTTCTAGGTCATTAAAATAGTTTCTTGGGAGTCTGATTGGTATAGCACTAAATAAATAGATTAATTTGGGGAGTATTGTCATCTTGATTACATTCACTCGGCCTATCCACAAGCACTGAATGTCTTTCCAATTATTTAAATCTGACTTTATTTTTGTGGCAAGTGTTTTGTAATTTTGCTCATATTATTCCTGACTTTTCTTTGGTAGATGGATTCTCAAATATTTTATACTCTCGACATCTGTTTTGAATGGAATTTCTCTTTGTATCTCTTGCTGTTGCATTTTCTTGGTGATGTATAAAAATGCTGAGGATTTATGTGGATTTCTTTTGTATCCAGCAATTTTTCTAAAGTTGTGAATTATTTCTAATAACTTTTTATTAGAATCTCTGGGGTTCTCTAAGTATACCATCATATCATCTGCAAGGTGTGACAATTTGATTTCCTCATTACCTACTCTTATTCCTTTAATCTCTTTCTCGACTCTTATTGCCAAGGCTAGCATTTCTAATACAAAATTGAATAGTAATGGTGATAGTGGGCAACCTTGTTTCACTCCTGATCTTACTGGGAAAGGTTCCAGTTTATCTCCATTACATATTATGCTTACTGACGGTCTTAAATATATGCTCCTGACTATTTTAAAGAATAGTCCATTTATTCCTATACTCTCAAGCATTTTTAGTAGGAATGGATGTTGGATTTTATCAAATGCTTTTTCTGCATCTATTGAGATGATCATATGGTTTTTATTAATGTGATTATTAATATGGTCAATTATACTAATAGTTTTCCTAATATTAAACCAGCCTGCATTCCTGGTATAAATCCTACTTGATCATAGTGTATTATCCTGGAGATGATTTTCTGAAGTCTTTTTGCTAATATCTTATTTAAGATTTTAGCATCAGTATTCATTAAGGAAATTGGTCTATAATTTTCTTTCTCAGTTTTTGATCTACCTGGTTTAAGTATCAGTACCATGTCTATGACATAAAAGGAGTTTGGTAGGACTCCTTCATCCCCTATTTTTCAAATAGTTTATATAACATTGGGGCTAATTGTTATTTAAAGAACTTTATTTTGGTAGAATTCACATGTAAATCCATCTGGTCCTGGGGATTTTTTCCTGGGGAGTTGATTAATAGCTTGTTCTATTTCTTTTTCTGAAATGGGACTATTTAAGCAATTTATCTCCTCCTCTGTTAATCTAGGAAGCCTATATTTTTGGAGGTAGTCATCCATTTCACTTAAGTTATCAAATATATTGGCATAAAGTTGGGCAAAGTAACTCATTATTTCTCAAATTTCCTCTTCATTGGTGGAAAGATCCCCCTTTTCATTTGTAAGACTAACAATTTGATTTTCCTCTTTCCTTTTTCTTATCAAATTTACCGAAGGTTTATCTATTTTATTTGCTTTTTCATAAAACCAATTCTTGGTTTTATTTATTCATTCAATAGTATTTTTTTACTTTCAATATTATTGATTTATCCTTTTAATTTTAGTATTTCAAGTTTAGTTTTTGGTTGGGGGGTTTTAATTCGGTCTTTTTCTAGTTTTTTTTTTTAAGTTACAGGCCCAATTCATTAATTTTCTCTTTCTTTATTTTGTTCCTATAAGCCTCTAAAGATATAAAATTTCCCCTTATTACCACCTTAGCTGCATCCCACAAATTTTGGTATGATGTCTCATCATTGTCATTATCTTGGGTGAAATTAGTAATTGTTTCTATAATTTGCTGTTTCACCCAGTCATTCTTTAAGATGAGATTATTCAGTTTCCAATTACTTTTTGGTCTATTTACCCCTAACTTCTTACTGAATGTAGTTTTTATTGTATTGTGATCTGAGAAGAAGGCATTTACTATTTCTGCCTTCCTGCATTCAATTTTGAGATCTTTATGTCCAATATATGGTCAATTTTTGTATAGGTTCCATGTACTGAGAAGAAAGTATACTCCTTTCTATCACCATTCAGTTTTCTCCAAAGGTCTATCATACCTAGTTTTTCTAATGTTCTATTTACCTTTTTAATTTCTTTCTTATTTGATTTGTGGTTTGATTTATCTAATTCTGAGAGTGCAAGGTTGAGATCTCCCACTATTATAATTTTGCTGTCTGTTTCTTCTTGCAACTCTCTTAACTTTTCCTTTAGGAAGTTAGATGCTATACCACTTGGTGCATATATATTTAGTATTGATATGGCTTCATTGTCTATGCTACCTTTTAGCAGGATATAGTTTCCTTCCTTATCTCTTTTAATTAGATCAATTTCTGCTTTTGCTTGATCTGAGATAAGGTTGGCAACCTTGCTTTTTTGGCTTTACCTGAAGCATAATAGATTCTGCTCCAACCATTTACCTTTACTCTGTATGTATCTCCCTGCTTTAAGTGTGTTTCCTATAAACAACATATTGTAGGGTTCTGATTTTTGATCCAGTCTGCTATATCTCCGTTTAATAGGAGAGTTCATCCCATTCACATTTAAAGTTAAAATTACTAATTCTGTATTTCCTGCTATCGTATTATCCCCTGATTATGTTTTTTTTAAATCCCTTGACCCCCCCGAACCCCTTCCCCAATATTTAATTTATAGAATTGTGACGCACAGCCCTTCCTTTTTAGTATCCCTCCCCCCTCCTTTTAAATCCCTTCCCCTTTCTTGTACCCTTTCCTTATTCCCTTTTTACTTTTCCCTTTTCCTCTCCCCCCTTTTAAAGAGGTGAGAGAGAATTCTCTGAAAAACAAATATGTCAATTATTTACTTTTTGAGCCTACTCTGATGAGAGTAAGATTCACACAATGTTTCTCCCCCTCACTAAATTCCCTCAGATATGGTAGATTTTCTATGCCTCTTCCTGGGATGTAGTTTCCCTCTTTTTATCTCTCCTTCCCCTTTTTCTGATACTATCCCCTTCCCTTTACTACTTCTAGGGGAGTTTTCTTAATTGAACAAGACATGGAAGTGATTGTATGAAATAATTCAAGAATTTTAATTATTGGAATTACTCTGTTCAACTACTAGGTCTCTGTGAGTTTACAAGATTGGCTTTTTTGTTTATTTGTTTTCTGGAGGTGATGTGTGGATTCTTTCAATTGCCACTTTGTCTTTTGTATCCAGAAGTTCTAGTCAATCTTCTTATTTCTTGAATTGTATTTAGGGGTTTTATTTGTTTATTTTTTACTTGTCCTGCCTTTGTGAGAAATCTATAATTTTAAATTGTCTGGACTTAGAAATCAATAATTTCCCTAAACATAGATCATGCTTTCTGTTAATATTTTGCTTTTGTTCTTCCAGATTGTACTTCACTTCTGTGTATTTGTATTCCCAATTAGTTCTTCTTTCTTTTTTTCCATAGGTGAAATTTGCCACCATAAATTCAATTTATTTGGCCAATTATTTCTGCAGTTCAGGCTATCAATGCTGTTTTCACAATTATTACTTTTCTTTCAAACTGTTCAGGATTATTCTACTATGTACAATTCCATATTTCCTTGGGAATTCATACGGTCCTCTGCATCATTTAACTTTTTCTTACAAGCATGTACTCCTTTAGCTGATCTCTTCCTAAATTAATTAATATTTCCTGTTACTTTATATGTTAATATCCAAAATCTTGAAGTTTAATTCCTCTTGAAATCTTTGGTAATTTCAGTATTGTTTCTCCCTCTGTATTTCTTATTGATCACTTTTTTTGCGTGTGTAAACATATTTATACAATTCTCTTGCTGCACAAGAAAAATCAGATGAAAAAGGAAAGTAAATGAGTAAGAGTGAGGATGTTATGTTGTGATTCATATTCAGTTCCCATAGTCTTCTCTCTGGGTATAGATAGTTCTCGTCATCACAAAATCCTCAAAATTATATTGCTCACTTTTTTGATATATCTATCCCTTTTGATAGGATTTACCATAAGAGACCAGATCTCACAACTGTATCAGCCTCTTCCTATGGAAAAGAATTAACATTTCATTAGTATCAATATCTGTCCCAAGTGACTTCTAGGGAAACAGAACTTGTTCCCCCTGCATGCTAATTCCCTTTGCTTCAAACCTGGTGGATACATTTGTGTGCCGGGGTGCATGCACACACACACACACACACACACACACACACACACACACAAACACACACATACACATACATTATTGCCCTAGCCCTCCTACTATTCCAGGCCAGAGCACTTCCGGAATGAGGTATCAGACAGGAATATTTTGACTTTTTGTTTTCTGTGACTCATGGAAAGGGGAGAATTTTACAAAGGAGGAAACTGAAACTCAGAGATGTTAAGTGCCTCACCTATGGCTATACAAAAGCTATGGTTCAAAAGTAGAATTCAAACCTGACCTTTTCTTGATTCTCAACACATTATTTTTTCTCCTTCACATATATATATATGTATATATATGTATATTATATATACACACACACATATATATATACACTATATGCACATATGTATATATCTATATAGATAGATTTCTATTAAATTTCTAGATATATTTCTATATTTTGTCAACTAATTTGCCTGCAGTTTCTATGTTAGATTTTTCCAGATAGAAACATTCTACATGACAAGTCTTTCTAAGGAATGTCAAAATGGGATCTTAGGGACTCCATTCTGTAACCTCTAACTCATCAAAAAAACTTATATTCATCAAACATAGTAAATGGTCATTTAGCTATTGTTTGAGATTTCTAATCAGAGATCCTAGAAATGGCTCAAACCATCTCATGAGAGCCAACTGTTTCTGAAATTGGTGAAGACCACAAATTAGGGCTTGATTTATTATTTTGTTGAATGTCTTAGCTTAATAAAGTGATGGAGAAGAATGTTAATTATGTAAATTAAACTTAAAGTGTGTCCATGTTTTTAAAAAACCCAATAATAATAAGCTCAATAATTTTGTAAAATGTTATTTTTTTCTGATAACTGATGATTAGATATTTATCAGCATGTCATCCCTTTTTCTAATAAGAGAGAACCCATTACCTTCCAAGGCAGTCCATTACACTTTTGGGTAAGTTAGTAAAGACACTTTTTCCTTTCATCAAGGCCATATGTTCCTTTTTGTAGCTCCATTCATTGTTCCTTATTCTGCCTTTATGAGCCTACCAGAAGATATAAAATCCCTCTTTCTTCAGATACTTGAGGCAGCTACCATGTTTCCATTGTCTTTTCTTCTACAGGCTAAACATTCCAAGCTTCTTCAATTGATCCTCCTTTTTCTGTTCTATGAACACTCTCTAGTTATCAATGTCCTTCCTAAAATATAGTTCGCATCCATTAATATTTAAGAGTAACCTCCATAATGATCCCTTTTGTAATATGTTCTAGAATTTTCCTGGGAATCAAAACTCACTGATTTATAGAGATTTTTTTCCATTCCTGTTTTGAAAAATTAGAGCAATATTCATTCTTCTCCAATTCTGAGGTTACTTTCCTATTCTCCAGGATCTTTTAAAGCTGTATGGCAAAGGCTCTGCAGTTATTTCTGCTGGCTTTTTTCAGTATCTGAGTACAATGTTCATCGGTGCTTTGTGCCTTAAACTTCATCAAATATATCTCTTATTATTTTCCACTGCAACTTGGGCATGTTTGTTCTATCCTTTTCAGTCCAAAACCAACCTGCTTGGCAGAGAAAACAAAAGAAAAATTTAAGGATGCTCAATAAAAGGATGGAAAAAAAGGAATAGTTTATTTTTCTATCTGGTTGCTCAATTCATAATCACTTTTGTGTTTAAGCATGTAAAATGATCATTTGCAGATCTACTCTCTGGCTTTTATCATTTGTGAATTGTGGGATTTCTACTAGGGTAAGACAAGGGTGATGGATTCAGTCATTGTTTCTTTAGTTTCATTGTTTGGTACTCCACTCATGAAATGAGATTTGACCATATTCTTATATTGGTACTTTATTGTAGAGTTAGGGAAGTTGGTCACACTAGCTTTCTTCCAGTACTACTGCACTTAGCCTTGGCTGTTGATGGCTTCCCTGGGACTCAGGAGACCTAACATTCCATTAGTTTTTCACTCAAATTGCAAATTTTGTTATAATTATAGCATCTACCTCGGGGTTATTATGAGTATCAAATGAGATAAAATAGTAAAATATTTTGCAAACTTTAAAGTGCTCTGGAAATGCAAGTTCCTCCTCTTCCTCTTTGTTGTCATCATCATCATCATCATCATCATCATCATCATTGTCATCTTGTTTTTTGTTGCTTTTAAAAGAAGTATATAATTTGCTCTATCTCCTGATAAAACATAGGACAGTATAGTTTTTCTCAGTGTTAATGTCTGTGAATTGACAGTCTTTCCCTAAAATAGGCAAAGTGGATGAATGGATGAATGTCTGTACATGATTTGAATAGTGACATGAGGCCCCACTTGCCTTCAAATGTATCTCTCTTAGACTTACTTATAGTGTCTGAAATCCCTTCCATTAGAGGCATTCTTTTGAATTCATAGCCCTTTAATGAGTCTTGCTGCATCTAATACCTTCTTTCTTCAGTCTACCTTCTAGACATCTCCCTCAAACTGATGATTTTAAAGTGCAGATCTGACCATATCAGTCCTGTGCTCTAAAAGATTCAGTGGTTCCTCATTATCTTCAGGTTAAAGCACAAACTCTCCTATTTGGCACTTGATACTTTTTATAAGCTATCTCTAGTCTACCTTTGCAGACTGATACTATGTTACTCACCCTCATATATCTAACCAAACTGGACTTTTTGCTATTCATACCATCCCATTTGTCCTTTCACCTCTTCCCAGACTGTTCTCCCTTCCTAAAATTCTCCCCATCCTTACAAATTCAAGACATCTCAATTCAAATGTTCCTTACTATCTTACCCAAATCTCCTGGCAATTCACATCTTCTTTTCCCTCTCTGTAATTAGTATAGTTAATATCTTCCTCTACATGCCTCTAATCATAATAGTATTTATTTTGTACATATCCTCTAATTACCTATTTGTGAACATGCTATATATCATCAGAGCACAATGTAGGCTTCCTGAAGCAACAGCTATTTATTTCACTTCTATATTTCCATCACTAGCAGTATTCTTGTGCTGGTGCTTTATTGGAATTCCATAAGCTAAACATTCCAAGTTCTTTCAATTGATCCCTATATTTCTGTTCTATGAATACTCTCTGGTTTATCAATATCATTCCTAAAATAAAGTTTCCAAATATTAACATTTAACATGTGACTTCCTTAATGAGCCCTTTTATAGATTGTTCTAGAATTTTCACAGGAATCAAAGTTGAGTTCACTATAATTAGAGATTTTTTTCCTCTTCTTGTTTTGAAAAATTGGAACATAGTAGGCACTTATATAATATATATGTGTGTGTATACACGTATTATATATAACATAATGTTTATTGGGTGAGTGAAAGGGATAACTATGGATAAGTATGGAAATGTATATTCATAAGGAGCAGAGAAGTGGCAGGGGAGCATTTTCTCGATCCTTAGCTAATCCTCCCAGAAGAGGAATATCTAGTTAGATAATTTTGTGAGCTCTGTATGTGTGTGTGTGTGTGTGTGTGTGTGTGTGTGTGTGTGTGTATTTCCAACTCCAGTTTTTCTATCCCTCTCACCACATCTTTTATTAGTCTTTCTTTACATAGTTGGTTGTGGAGAGTAGATAGTGAACTGCACTTAAGAGTTGTTAAGACCTGAATTCAAATCCAGCTGCAGATGCTTACAAACTGTGTGACTCCAAGTGTGTCACCTAACCTTGGTAATTTAATTTTCTCATCTGTAAAATAAGGATAAAAATATCAGCTACCTTCCAGGGTTATCATGAGGATATGATAGAATAATGTTGTTATTGTTGTTTTTTTAAATACTTTGTAATAGCCTCTCTCTCTCTGTGTCTCTGTCTCTCTGTCTCTCTCTCTGTCTGTCTCTTTCTGTCTCTGTCTCTCTGTCTCTAAATATCTGTCTCTATCTCTCTGTCTCTGTCTCCATCTCTGTCGCTCTCTGTCTCTCTCACACATAAAACACTTTATAAACCTTTAAAAACTATATGAATTCTAGTTATTATCATCATTATCATATCTTTATTATTATTCCCACTCTCCTAAAAAATCCAGAGTATGTATGTATGTATGTATATATATATATATATATATATATATATATTCACATCTACTCATGAATCTTTTGGGACGCTGGGTGTGAAGGTTCATTCATCACACAACCACTTTTGAGCACATGGAACTCAGACCAAAAAAATCAACCCTGAGCTCCTGGTATGAATTATGTCTGTGGTTTATGGCATGCCTCAAAGCCCTAGAAAGCACCTATTTTCACAGCACACCACAGAAAGAGAAATGCAGCCCCAGACTCAACCCTCTAACATTTTAACATCTAGCATAAACAGCACTGACATTTATTTTTAAACATAAAGCGATAATGAAAAGAACAAATACAAAAACAAATATAAATTAAAAAAAAATAAACACTAGTGTTAATATCATCAATGTCTAACACTTTCCTTCCAGTGGATTGTAAGCTTCTTAAGGACAGGGAATGTTTCCTTTTTATCTTTTTTATGTTCAGTGACTGGTTAGTAGTAGCCAGTTAACAAAAATATTCACTAAATTGAAATGGGGTGGGTAGAAGAGATTTTAAAGCATACTATTAGATAGAAATAGTGTGTGTGTGTGTGTGTGTGTGTGTATGTGTGTGTGAAATCAAGGCTTTTATCATTAGGGTGGGATGGTAGAAAAAGCCAGTTCTCTTTTCAACCCTGTGACTCTAAAGTGACCCATAGTTCTATGGCAGAATTTTTTTCTCAGTATAGCAATATATAGATTGTGATCTTCATTAGAGAAAATGAGAGTGCTTTGCTCCAAAGAGAAAATTTTATCTCTATGCTGTAGTTTTTCCTTTATCTCTATTAAAAAGCATTACATATATGAATATATGTACACATATATGTTTTTATTTGTTCACTTATTTATGAGTTTATCTATCTATTCAGTTGTTTATTTAATTGTGACATTAAAGCAACTTTGACTCTCAAATACTCGGATTCAAATTTGATGCCTAGGGCTATGAAAGCAGCATTAAGTTTCTTCATCTTCTGGTGATATAAAAACATTGGTATATCTTTCTTGGCCATTTAAACTTTCTAGAAATTCTATATAATACAGAATCATAGCTTTTTGTTGTTCTAAATAATTCCCTAGAGCTGCTGGTTCTTGAGGCACCGAAACAATTATCCAACAAGTGGATATCCTAATTCTTTCATTTGTTCATTACATTTTGACAATTTTACACTGTGTAGAGCAATAGTTTCAGTGAGACATAGTACCACTACCTTGGTCAGTACCATCCTACCTTTATCACTCCAAAATAGTTTTCCAATAGCTAATAAAGAGATCCTAGTATCTAAGGATAGCAACAGGTCCTTAGAAATTACCTAGACCAACCTTTTCATTTTGCAAATGATGCGTTCATCTATAAAGAAGAGGCAATGTGATATATTGCACAGGGTCAGAGATAGAACGATCTGAATTTCTGCCCCTGATTTTTACAAATCATGTGACTGTTAATGAATTGTTTTATTTCTCAATACTCTATCCAGATGTGCATTTGTAAAAGCAGTTTTTAACAGTGTAAGATCCCTACATTTAGGAAAAAAATCTATGTCTTAGAACTGGTTGGAACATGATCAATTATCTAGTTATAGAATCATAAATTCCAAGCATTATGAGGGGGGGCAGCTACTGAGTCTAAACCAAAATGGAATAAAAATTATTTATACAAGATATCAGAAAAGATGTCAATCAGCCTTTCTTTAAAGACTTCCAAAAGGGAAAACCCACTATCTCCTGAATCAGTCTTTTGCACTTTTAAATAGCTCTAATTAACATGAAATGGTTTCTTATAACTAAACAAAAACTGCAATCTGGCAACTTCTGCCATTGTTTCATTCTCTGGAATTAAACAGAACAAGTAAAATCCCTCTTCCTACACTTAAGTTTTTTCCCTTCCCTTTCCTTCATTTCTTTTTTCCTTTCCCTTCCACCTTCCCTTCCTTTCATCCTTTCCCCTTCCCTTCCCTTTCATTCCCCATTCCCTTTTCTTTTCCTCCTTTCCTTCCCTTCCCCTTCCCTTCCTTTTCCACTTCCATTCCTTTCCCTTTCCCCTTCCCTTCCCTTCTCTTCCTCCTTCCTTTCCCTTCACCATTCTCTTTTCTTTTCTCCTCTTCCTTCTCTTCCTCTTTCCTTCCCTACCTCAGTTTAAACTATTCATTTTATTCTTCCCTTGTCTATTTCCATTTTATTTTGGCACTTAATAGCTATGATTACAACAGAAATTAATGATGAAAACAGAAAGGAATAGGAAATCAAATCTCTACAAGCCTGATTTTGGCTTTCAAAAGATAAATATTTATTTAGTTGTTCTAGGCAGAAAGATCATGAAAAACAAATGGGCCTCACCTCTTGGAGCTTACAGTCATAAACAGAAAACTTTCAAATGAGCAAAAATGAACAAGCATGTGAAAAGACATGAGAACAGAGACTTCTAAACAGAGCAGATGGGAAAGAGAAAATGTTAGAGAAGTAGCCTAAGCTAAAAATAAATCATTTTTACAAGTGTGGTTGACTTTATTGAGACTTAAAACTATGAAACATAGCATGCATTCCTGCCCCCCCCCAAGCTCTGAGAAAACTTTGCCCCATTTTGTAGAAAATACTATAGACAGAAGCATTGGAAAAAGCTTTGGTCAGAACATTAGAGTTATGACCATATTTCAAATATGATAATACTTAAGAATATTTAATAGCACGAGAAGCAAACTGATGTAGAATTGCTTTATTTAAATCAATTTAGTCATTTGTGCTGCTCCATTAAAAAAAAGAATTTCTAGTCCTCTTATTTATGGAAACATCTATGTACTACCATCTCAGAGCAGTCTGGACTAAAAAATGGGCCAATTTTATTGAATTCTGTCTAGTGTGACAACTCTCTCCATCTCCCAAGTGAAAGTAATCATTCATTTTGTATTTAATCTATAGCCAGAAAGTGATACTCAATACTGAGCTTGGCATTTTATTTTGTGTTTGGATGGGATTAGAACCAGCTGATTGGCTTAAAAGTTTATGGTCCGACTGCATCGCCTAAGACGATGCCCTCATGAATCAGTCATTCAGCATATAATGACCTAATATTCATAATTTAAAATCTGACATTCACCGCACAATCCTTGCCCTGTCATTGCCTAGAGTTCTATTTTGGTGCATCACGGTTTGCCGGAGTTGGCTGCTTCATCCCAGGGGTCTGGGAACATTTTTTTTTTCTTCAGACAATCCTTAAATAAATACAAGATTGATTTCATTTATCTTTTTTGCTGGCAAGCATATATTTACCAAAATATTATTTCATTGCTCCTTTAGGTTACTCTGATGGGTGGTAACTGCTGGGTGTTTGGACTCAGTGGAATTAATGCTAGAAAATGTGATTTGGAGAGATTTTGTTTGAGCTCCCTGCTGCATTGGTCTCAGTGAGTTCCACCCCTTCGTATACACACACCCCCACCACTACCCCAGCCCCCTCTGACATACACACAGTAATATTACTGTAGTAGTGGTGGTCACTGTTTACTTAGAACATTGTCAGTCTTTGCAGTTTGGTGAAATGCTTTCAGAGTTGGGGTTTGGGCTGTATTTATGTTTTTCAGACAGGAAAGTGTGTGTGCATTGGTGAGGGAGAGGCAGAAAAAAGCAGAACATCTACCTTTCTGCATGTTGTCAGACTAGGGATGGTAATGGAAAGGGAGTTAAAAGATTATGGCATATAAACCTAAAGGCAGGGAGGAGGAGGTAATTAACCCATCGACCAGAGAGAAAGCGGTCTGGTGTTAATGTCACGCTGTGTATTTGTGGGGCAAAAGAGTTAGGGCACTTTGTCAGGGTCCAGTCTGCTTTTGCAGACATACACAGAATAAGTAGGAGATTAATCCATGTGGTTCTAACCACCTTTCATATCTTTACAGCTGAACATTTTTTATAGAAATCAATTAGTCCTCTGTCTCTGCAATTTTATTATGAGCCTCTGTCCAAGTTTCTGGCAAGCTCTTTAAGAGAATGATTGATGGTAAACTTTCATAATGAATAAAAAATGAACCCTCCCCCAGGAATTAGTGTAGTGGAGAGAAAGTAAATGATAAAAATTACAAATTCTAAAAGTCACTAAGAAACCAATGTTAGATCAGTGTGGTCGTTGTTATACTCAGGGTTCTACCCCCTTCCTGTTGCAAGCCCTTCCCCCCATTTTTGCACAAGTACTCAGAATCCAATTTACTATGGAAACTTCAGGGGAGTTCCTTGCCTATTATTGAACTTGTTGGAAAGTATAGAAGCATTCATTTGCCAATCTCATAAATGCCACTTTGATGACTTAGGTTCATTGTAGATGAAGAATCCTGACCAAAAAAAAAAAAAAAAAAAGAAAAAGAAAGAACTCTTGGTTTTTGACATATGAAAAATGTATATGTGATGGGAACTAGGTTAATCAGCTTCTATTCAATTAGTCTATGAACAGAATAATGATAAGGGGAAAATCCCATCCTAATGAACTCCATGGGAGAGCTAGGTTGTTTTATTATATTGAAATCCTGCTATAATTAGTATACTACTTTACAAAAATCACATTCTTAAGCAGCAAAGGCCAAAACCAAAGCAATACCAATTCTCAGCCCTTCTAGAAAGAATGAACAAGTTAAAAGAAGGTCTTTTAATCTGAAGTTTGTCAGTCATAGATAGCTAGCCTCTAAACTTGTTTTCTGTAAACTTCTAAATCTTTTCCATGTGCTGCCAGGGAAAATGATTTGAAAGTTTAGGAGGATCTTTTTAGGTAGGGAAGTTGAGTGATGAGAGGAAGAAGTTTCATTGGGGGACAATTGAAAACTTGTTTCTAATTGGTAATTGAATCACAGAATAATTGTTATGCTATCAGATGAAATCATGGACTGGATGGCTCACTGATCTGATTCAATAGGACATTTCTTGTCTATTCTTGATCTTAATAAGCAATAAGGTACTTTCAAATGTGATTTTGTGTTTCTGTTTCTCTGTCCATAAATAAGAGAGAGAAAAGTTCCTATTCCTCTATATTTTAACAAGACTTTTTTTGGACCAATGAAGTAATATGTAGGAAAAATATTCTGAGCTTTACATGGTAATGCAGCTATAGAAATCCAAATTCATTATCAGCCTAATTCTCTAAGCAGGGAGTTGTGGGATGGCGTAGTTTAAACCTTTGAAGGAAAGTCTTTTAAAAGTTAGGAAGGGATAGGGATGGATTTGAATGGAGAAGGGGTTCTTCTTGAAAGGTACAGAGGGTACATTATGGTCATTGGTGTGTTAGTACTGTCTCATAACCTGCTTGTGAGAGCCAATTGTTAAATATTCAGTATAAGCATTTATTACTTGGAAACTGGCAAATGTTACAAAACAGTACTTGGTTTATTGTTTTGTTTATGGACTAGACTTAAAAATATGATGAAGAGGATGCTAATAATACAAATTAAACATCAAATTGTGTCATACAAACTTTTCCCCACCAGAGAACTGGTTATTAAACATTTACTAGTATTAAATTCCAAATTATGGTCCCCCAAAGAATTGAAAGTAAAGAACTAGAATTTCTCTTATATGATTGTTTTCTATTAATAGAGCATTTACCTATTTTTAAAAATTATTTTATGTATTTCAGTTTAGTTCTTTATTGTTCATATAGAGTACAAGCTCCTTGTGAGCAGGGACTGGGTCTTCAATTTCTTTTCTTCTGTTCTCCATTACACTTGTTGCAAGACTTTACCTAGATTAGATACTATTTACATCAATTGGCCCAAACTTTGAACAAAATAATAAGAAGCAGCACATTATAGTGGATAAGTGTACTAGTCATCAAAGTATCCCAGTTCATACTCTAGTTCAGACCATTAGGAAGCAAATAATTCACTAAACCCAGAAGCTATGGCAAAAGAGGAAGCTTTATTATTTAAAATACACCAAGAGGCATTCTCTTAGTGGACATATCTTTCTTAATGGAGAAAGATCTGCAAAGAATCAGTTTTAGGAGACCTATTTTATAAGTCCAGTGGAAGTTTGATATTTCTCAATTGAATGTGAAATCTTTTCCTGGGATTGTGACTTCCTGACAAGATCAATAGGAGTTTGCTTTGCTCTTGAATGGTACAGTTTATCACTCTCTGAGAGGATGTGAGCCTATTTGGAGCTATAGAACAAAGGGGACATGGTTTCTGTGATTTTACATAATTTTACAATTCTCTCAGCTCATACAGAGTTCACTCAGTCAGTTCTATTTACTGCTCATATGATTTTGGATAAGTCCCTTACTTTCTTTGGGCCCCGATTTCTTCATCTGTAAAGTAGGAAAGTTGTACTAAATCACTTTTGTTAGAAACACACTCTTGACACTGAAAATCAGATGTTGAGGAAAATTTATTAAAGAAAAATATTAAGGAATTGTCTTAATATTTTTGGCCAGAAGCAAGCTTGGTTTTTCTTCAGGAAGAGGGAGTCCTGAGTACAGCAGTGGGAGAAGCTTTATACTTGTTAGTTTGGCACAGATCCTCCCTTCAGAGACCTGATTGGTCCATTCCCTTCTGGATTACAGTCTTTCTGATGCCCACTATGTGTTTCCCCCTAAATATATATAAACATGTTCCCCCTTCCTCATTATACATCCCATTTTCAAAAATGGTGGAAAACCCCTCCTATAGGTTGTGTTGTTTAATATTCAATTAGCTATTAAGCAAGTGCAATGGTGATTTAGCCAAATCAGATTATTAACTCCAACCTAGTTTGGGCTGGATAGACTGGCTATTATCTAAAATTTGTGTTTTTCTTAAAAAAAAAAAAAAGACTTTTTCTGATTGGCTGAATCCACCTGTGCCTTCCTAGCTCCCCAATTCTTTATTTACTTAAGGCTTCTATTGATCACTTAATTGTTCTGTGGAATCTTAACCTTCCTTAACCTCTCACATTCTGAAAACCTCTAGGTACCCACTTTCCTATACTACCTCGAAACTTGCAACACTCTGTGGAAACCCAACTTTTCAGTATTTCTCACACCTCCAAAATCCTTTCTAGCTGAAAGCTTTTTAGCTATTTAATAGTGACATTTAATACTATAAATTAAATTTAATTAATTTTATATAACTATTGACATTAATATTTGATAGTACCTCATACTATTAATTAAAATTAATTTACTTTAAATAACTATTAATTGACATTAATATTTAATAGTATCTAATACTATTAATTAAAATTAATTGATTTTAAATAACTATTAGTTGAAAATATTTAATATTATTAATTTAAATTAGTTTTTTAAACTATTAATTAATAATAATATTTAATACTATTAATGAATATTAATATAAAATAATATTTTATGTAGCACTAAAGTTTACAAAGTGCACAGTGTACATCATTTCACCCTCAAAATAGCCCCTTTTCTCTCTTTTTCAGACAAGGATATGAGGCTCAGATAACAGGTCACAAAACTGGTCAGGATTGGAAATGGGATTTGAGCCTAGGAATTTCCTGAATCCAGTCCTGCTTCTCTTTTCACCATGCCTTCACTGTCTTTACTTGATACATTTTAATTACTGTTATAAAGTTCATTGAGCATATTTCATTGAATATTTTGTTAATGCAATACAAGGTAATCCTGAAATAATCAACTAGATGATCCTGAGATTAAGTTGTTTGACCTTGTGTTTGAAAAAAATCTGAAAAATAGATTGAAATAATCCAATTTTTATCTAGATGTTTGTCATTAGAAACCTATAATCTCAAATTTAGGAAAATCTGAATAGAATAGTAACACTGAGGGGAATAGGTAAATCACTGCATATTGACTCCTCCATTAGATTGTAAATTTCTTGAAGGCGGGGACTATTTTTTACCCTTCTTTGTATCTCCAGTGCTTAGTGCAGTGTTTAGAATATAGTATTGACTAAATGACTAATTGTCAATTGACTAATCCCAATTTCATAATTTTAATATGTATGTATCTATGTATGTATGTTTGAGGAGCTTCTCAATCAAGTTGAAAACCTTCCAAGGAGATGAGATTTTTGGGGGGCATTTATACTTCTCTATGAAGGGTGAGGAGACATATGTTTGTTCCCTCTTGGTATAGCATGTCATTAAGTAGAAATAAATTATTCTGCTTAGATTGTTGTGGGGGGAGCCATATCCTCATGTAGAGCCAATTAAGGGGGGAAAAAAAAGAATTATTTGCAAGGCCAAGTAGGCTTTTTGCCCTTTGCTAAATCAAAGAAAATATCAAAGCTTAAAGTGCTGAATTGGGAAGAATCCTGACCATTCCACTCCATAATGAATATACCTTCTTTTAGAGGTTAATAATCTACTATTTCATGCTATTCCTCCATTGGTTGAATTACTATTTGACTTTCTCTGTGTTTATGCCTAGTTTTACCAATTGCATTCTCCTTGTTCCTTGAAAGTGTTCTATTTTCATGTTCTGTAGTAACAAGCCTGGTGAATTTTATGTATTTCTCAAGTCAGATCCATTTGGTGAATGATGTTGCAGGAAGAGTTTTACACACACACACACACACACACACACACACACACACACACACACACACACACACACAAATAAATGCCCACACACAAGATGACCAATAAAGTCATTTCCAGTTCAGACACCCACTGGTTCTGTCTCTAACACCTTCCTGAGAGTGATCATAGCATCATAGATTTAGTGCTGGGGTCATTAGAGGGTAATGAATCCAACTTCCCTCATTTTACAGTTGGAAAAAAATGAGGCACAGAGAATGCTAAGCAACTTTTCAGGTTTGCACAGCTAATTCAAACAATTCTTCCTGAGGCCAAGTCTGGGGTGCTATTCACTGTACTATCTAATCTTTAATATTCCTAGATTGCTTGTTATATTAACCAAAAGAGAGCTAAATAAAATATTCTTCCCTAAACTTCCTTTTTTTTCTTCCTTAAAGATATGAATATTGGAGGAGAAGGCTATAAAACTGAAGTCCTAACTTTACATTTGAGATGCTCATTTCACCAATTCTAAGAGACTTAAAAGCAAGTCAAATCTGATTTCTTTCACTAATTTTACTACATCTACAGATTTTTCTTTTGGATTGTAGCCACCATTTAGAGCGAGAAGGTTTCATTTCATAATTCTCAAGAGACCAGTCAAATAATGGTCAAGTAATGGTCAAGTACTGTTAGTGAGGGCACCAGATGACTTGCAGTGGATCCTGTAAACAATTGACTTGGCACACATACACTAGATACCAAATACAGGAGAAATAAGTGGTTTCCTGGAACAAAGTTCTAACTTCAATGTTTCCCCTTTTCTTTGCTTTACTGTTCCTAAGCTTTATCCTTCACTTAGGCATGTTTCTGGGGCCAAGTATCTCCTCAGAGAATAGTATGCTTTCCAGTATATATGTCTTGATTCATTCAACAAATAGATTTGTTGCAAGGCAGAGGAAGCATACATAGTATATAAGAATCTAACCTCCAACATTCAAGTCTCTCACCAGTTTGGTTGTATCATCTTGGACAAGTCATTTAATGTCTCATTGCCCCCACACAATTCTGAAATGGCAGTGTAAATGCTTATCTCCATTGGTAGAGAGAGTTTCTTCACTGGAACATGCTATTTTAATGAATAATTCTTGTTCCTTTAACTCTAAGAACTATTACGTTATTGTTGAAGGCCAAAAGCTCTATCTACTACATTGCTGAAGCTCAGTAACTCCATCTAAATTTTGATGCCCTAGGTTAAAGACTCATTTACTATCCCTTTGTTATAGGATTGCCTTATAGTTAGAGTGACCTGTCAGGAGCATCGTGGTACCATAGGAAAGAACATTGATTCTAGAATTGGTAAATCTGATTTCAAATCCTAGTTCTATTGCACATCATCAGTATGCCTTTGAACATTTAACTTCTCTGAATCATCGTTCCCATGTATCTAAAATTAGAGAATTGCATTAGATGGTTTCTTCCTATAATAAGTTTTTTTTCATAAAATAAGCTATGCTCATAATTTCATGTACAAATGTCTAAAAATTCTTTTCATTGAATGCTTATAACTATAGATACATGTAGTTACAAATATACATATAAAAATATATACATGGAACAAATGGAATTAGGTTCAACTCCTGCCTCTGAAACTTACTATCTTTGAAATTTCAGGGAAGTCCACTTAACATCTCTAGGCCTCATTTTTTTCCTCTGTAAATGAAGATTAGATGGGGTGCCCCTAGCCCTAGATTTCTGATCACATGACCAAATGTAACTAAAGTAAACTCAACTAACTGTTCCAGGGACTTTCTTTTCCCAAACCCAATGTGTTCCTGGAAATCTTTTCTTGGGCTACATTTAAAAAAAACAAAAAATGAGCAGGCATTAAACATATTGTTTAGGTGGTCTAGACACTGCAAAACAATTTAGAACACATGAATAAATTATATTATAACTGGATTGTAATCTCCTTGAAGTAACCTTTATGCCACCAAAAAGTATTTTCATTTTTAAAGGACAAATTGCCTGCTCATACTGGGAAAAATACACCAGACTCCAAAAAGGAACTTCTGCTGATAACTCCTTATCAAACATATAAACAAAATGTGATATGTGTTTGAGAATGTGCACACTCATTGTCTGGTTTACTCTATAGATGAGTAACTAAAAAAACATATTTCTCTTCTCATATTGGCCTGAAAGCTTCTTCATTTGAAGTTTATGTCTAAAATTTTTGGCCAAAAGAGGCTAATGTCCAATACCCTGCTTGGTTTGAAAGCCTGGATCTCCGCTAAAGTTTTCTTTGAAACAGAAGTAACATTGTGTGACTTGTGGTTCCCTTTCCAAGATAATAGTTCAATTTGAATTTCAATAGGAGTCAGTGTTCTGTCTGTTAAGTATTACACAACTCACAATGAAAAAAAATATCTAGTACGGACTACCCTAACAATACCTTTCTATAAAGGCACTCCATACATGGAGCAGACTCCCTATTCAAAATATTATTTATCTTATGGCATTGTAATTATACTGGCTATAAGATATTCTTTCAAAATTACCTGAAGTCTGCTCCTTGCCATGATTATAAACAGAGATGTAGTCCTCCACTAGCAAAATGATATTCTGTGCAAGATTTCAGCTGAATGAGATGGTGAGTTTCCGGTATGTCATCTCCTTGTCAAGAATAGTGGAGTTGCCAAAGAGATACAAATGAGTGTTCTCGGTCTCACTTGCTTTACTTACCCAACATTTCCAAAAGGCAAGTTAGAACTGAGGAATGCCAACACCAGCAGTCAGCACTGCATGCCCTCAAGTTACCTTTGAATCAAGTGTGCAATGCTTGGCGTCATCTAGACCAAACATTCAGATGTTTGACTGAATTTTTCATTTTTTCTTCTGGATGTTTGGCATTGGTAGAAGCAGCCAGCGTCTGCCTGGAGTGCAGCATCTAGGGTGATGGTAGAATTGTTTAAACATGGTTCACGATGAATTTTCTGGGAGAAAATGTTTTTTTCAGTGTCACTTTCGATAGAGGCAATCCGAGACTATTTATTATTAATGCTGTCGGCATTGAAAGTAGTAACAAGGATTCCTCCTTTATAGTCGAATTCATCACCATCCTTTTCCATTCCCACTTTCACTGCTCAGGTTCACCTCCTTATTACTTTACTCCTGAGTAATAGCCAAAATCAGTAATCAACAGCCATTTATTAAGGCTTATGGTACTCTAGTGTCAGTAGTAGACGCTGAGAATACAACTATTAAGGAAAAACAGTCCCTATACCCAAGGATATGGATACTGTTCTTTTGATTCCAACATATTCTCCCTCCAACCTATTCTGTGTATTGTAGCCAGATTAATATTCTCAAAAGATAACTTTGATGTCACTTACTCAAAAAGTAGGAAGGAAGAAAATCCACAGACTAAAGACTGAACTCTTTAGCTTGCCATTAAAATTTTTCAGTGGTCTAGTTCCCAATTAATTTTTCATTCTTATCCTCCATTATTCTCTCCCCAAGCCTTTCATTTAAAAAAAATTCTATATCAGAATAACTGCTCTCCCCCCCCAATACCTGGAATATCTTTGTATGTTCCTTGTTCTGAAAAAACATAACATCTTTGTTGGTGATAGAAAAAGTATGTAGAGTTGTAAAGAAGCAGCATGGTATCTAAAGGCAGAACATTATGAGGTGTCAAGAATCCTAAACTCAAATATCTAAACTCAGAATATCTTTGCCTTATGGCCCTAATTAGGGAAATTACTTCTTATCTCTGGCCTTCAATTTCCTCATCTCTAAAATGAGGGAGAGCTGGATCTCTAAAAGACACTGATCTCTAAGGTCCATTACCTCTCTAAATCTATGACTGAAAGAAGCAGTATAATTATCTCAAAGATATAGTAGTCATAATGAGGTCAGCATATAACTATCAATAAATGTTTCTTGAATTGAATTGATGAATTGGAAAGCTCATGATTTTTCACATTTCATTCCTATGAGAAAGATTTAAAAATCCTATAGATCAACATTGGCTACTTCCATCCCACTTCTACAATGAAGCTTCTTAATCTTGAGTTCAGAGCATTGTCTTGTGAAAAAGGAACCCTATAAGTTCCATTGATTCCATTTCTCTAAATGAAAAAAATATGAATCACACAAAATGTTAGAGCTGAGTGATTTCAGAAATCATCTAGTCCAATTTTGCTGGAAAAGAAATAGTTCAAGTGAGATCCACAGGAATTTAACCTGTAAAGACTCTCTATAGTCATATAGTTTAAGTTCCTCATTCTATAAAGCAAGGAAATTATCCTCAAAGAGACAGGATTGTAGACTTAAGCCTTGAAGGGACTTGGTAGAAAATCTGATTTGGGCCAGATAAAAATCTTCATTTTACAGATCAGGAAACTAATGTCCAGAAGAAGAGACAAGAGATAAATGACTTTGCTAAGTTCACATAGGCAGTTGATAGATAAGCCCACCTCATAAAAAGAGGACAACATCTTAAAGATATCTTGGAAAAAATAAAATTTTGTCTTTCCAAAAGCATTTGAAATAGTTGGATAGTGAAATACTTAAAAATAGAAATATACCCATGAATAATATTCTCATTTGTACTCCTGCCTGCTTTTTGTTATTGCTGTTGTCTTCTCTCTTGGGGGGTGGGGGGAAGTAGTAAAAGAATTAGGATGACTGACTCTAGCCAGGAAATATCCAGCTCAGAATTCCATCTGAGAAACCCCAGCATTAACTCAACACGTTGACACCCCTAGGAGCCTGTGTTTCCTCTCTGGCCTAGACAGCACCTTGTATCCTGTGGGCATGCTGCATAACTCTGCAGCTGGCATGTAGCCATGGAGGCTGAAAGTAACCAATGGTCTTCCAGGAAGTTTTGTTGTTTATCCCCAAACTCACTTTCTATCTGTGTGTAAATGAGCCTCATGATTTACTTTCCATAAACATTGTGGACAGGCTGAAGGGAGGATGGGGAATATATCCAAGAACTGGAGACTGGCATTTTTCTCCATGAAAATTGCCAAGAAAATGATCTTTTCTTCATTTAGGCATCTCTCTGTAAAGCCAACTTCTCTGAAACAAGAGGATGTCCAGAGCTGAGATACAGCACAGAGATTCTGGACTCTTCACAAATGAATAGGTTTGTCCAGGAATGGCATAAACAAGGAGGAAAACACAGTTTGCATTTCACTCACGTGCAGGTCCTACTTGGGTGTGAACTAAGAATTCAAGTAATAAAATCTAGGATCATATATTTAGAGCTACAAGGAAATCTAGAGATTATTTCTTCCAAGTCCTATATTTTACGCATAGGGAAACTGAGGCCCAGAAAGATTAAGTGATTTGCTTAAATAATTTAAGTTGAATAGCTAGTGAGTTTTAAAAGTGGGATTTGGACATAGATCTCTTAATCTCTAAATCTACCTCTAGCCAGTTACTCCTCCTCTGGAGGTCAAAAGTTCCTTACTTAACTATTTTATGTGATCTATAATTCTTTAAGTCTTTATATTTAATTCTTTAATTCTTCATATTTAAAATCCACTAAATTTCTGGGCCAAACCTATCTTCTATTCTATTTGAACCTTCCATTTCAGCCAAAGTAGTCTATTCTTTCATTATGCCTCATGCATCTGTGCCTCATATTTTTTCCTGTCCTGAAACACTCTTCTCCACTTTGCTTATGTAAAATCCATACATCCTTCAAGTCTCAACTGAGACTCCTTCTCTGCAGGGGTCTTTGACTACCCAGTTCAATAACGATTTCTCCTTTCTTGGATTCCTATAGCACCTAATAGATATGCCACTCAGAAAAGTTAGGGTTTAAAGAAATTATTTATTCCAACCTCCTTGTCTTTATGTAATGAGAAAAACCAAGTTCAGAAATGGAAAGGTATTTACCAAGGGGCCCAATACCAAATGACAGAACTAAGATTCAAAACCAGGTCCTCTAACTTGAGAGTAAATCCTATTCCATATATACCCTGGCATTATTCATTGCTAAATATACTGAATATGTGGGTATTTATATAATATATATGTAAATATATGTATAATCATATATAATGACTATATGACTATATCTGACTCCCCTGTTAATCCTCTCTTCTTATTGTTGTTCAACCATTCCAATCTCCTCCAACTCTTAGTGACTCTATTTAGGGTTTGTTTGTTTGTTTGTTTGGTAAAAATACTGGAATGGTTTGTCATTTCCTTCTCCAGCTCATTTTACAGATGAGGAAAGTAAGCGGATTTAAGCAACTGGTCCAGGGTCATACAACTAGTTCATGTCTGAGGGTGGATTTCAACACAGATCTTCCTAACTCTAGGCCTGGTTTTCTATCTGCTATGCCACTTAAGTGCCTCTAATCTCCACAATGCATAGCAAACTGAAATCCTGAACAAAGTGAATTGTTAAACAATTGATTTGATTTCTGCCCACTAGCACAAGTGTGAGGTTTTGTAAACTAGCCCTTGAAACCTTTAGAGGAAGGAAGAAAAAAAAATTATCTCTTTTTAAAAAAGAGTAAACTCTTTGTTTCAGAAGAGTGATAGTGGCCCAAATGATATCAAGAGTATTTTTTCATGGAAGTTTAATACAAAAGCATGGGGAATGATTTTTTTCTAAGGACTCTTGACACTTGCCCAATTCTGAACCCTACAGCTTTGAATCAAAGAAGAATGTTTTCTCTGGAATATCTCCATTAAGGGCTCTACCAAAGAGCTGAATTGCTGTCAGAAGAAAAAAAAAAGAAATGTCCAAAAGAATGAAGAAAGATGCTGAAGAAAGAAAAGAATATGCTAGTTTGTTTTAAATTATAAAGGAATTGGTAAAGGAGGGTCTCTTGGATACCTTCTGCGATTGATGCTATATTAGCATGGGTACCAAGGAAAGAGCACTGGTTTTGAAACTAGAGAATCTGAGTACAGATGTGAGGTATGCCTTTTATTATCTGTGTAACCCAGGACAAGATACTTATTCTTCTTTAACTTCAGTTTATTTTTCTGAAAAATTATAAAGCTGTTCTAGATGATCTTTAAAACCCCTTTCAGTTCTAAATGTTATTATTCCTATGATTCACACAATGTGATTTAAGAAAGGTTTTTCAATCCACAACTTTAGCAAAGTTTCAGGATACAAAATAAATGCACATAAATCATCAGCATTTTTATATATCACCAACAAAGTCCAACAGCAAGAAATACAAAGAGAAATTTCCCTTAAAATAACTGTTGATAGTATAAAATATTTAAAAATCTGTCTGCCAAGGGAAAATCACGAACTATATGAAGACAACTACAAAACACTTTCCACACAAATACTCAGATCTAAACAACTGGAAACATATTAAATGCTCTTGGATAGATTGAGTGAATATAATAAAAATGACAACACTGCGTAAATTAATATATTTATTTAGTGCTATACCAATCAAATTCTCAAGAAGTTATTTTACAGACTTAGAAAAAATAATAACAAAGTTCATCTGAAAGAACAAAAGGTCAAGAATTTCAAGGGAATTGATGAAAAAATACAAATGAAGATGGCTTATCTATATCAGATTTAAAATTATATTGTAAGTCAGTGGACATCAAAACCATTTAATACTGGCTAAGAAATAGAGTAGTCTATCAGTGGAATAGGTTAGGCTCACAGAACAAAATAGTCAATGATTATAGTAATCTAGTGTTTGACAAAACCAAAGACCCCAGCTTTGGGGATAAGAATTTACTATTTGATGAAAAGTACTGGGAAAATTGGAAGAAACTAGGCATTGACCTACACCTAACACCGTATACCAAGATAAGGTCAAAATGAGTTCGTGATATAGATATAAAAAATGATATCATAGACAAATTAGAAGAACATAGGATAGTTTACCTCTCAGATCCATGGAGGAGGAAGAAATTTGTGACCAAAGAAGAACTGGAGATCATTATTGATTACTAAATAGATAATTTTCATTATATTAAGTTAAAAAGTTTTTGTACAAACAAAACTAATGCAGACAAGATTAGAAGGGAAGCAATAAACTGGGAAGATATTTTATATTCAAGGGTTCTGATAAAGGCCTCAATTCTAAAATATATAGAGAATTGACCCAAATTTATAAGAATTCAAGCCATTCTCCAGTGGAAATTGAGATGGTCACACAATGTGATTTAAGAAAGGTTTTTCAATCCACAGCTTTAACAAAGTTTTGGGATGGTCAAAGAATATAAACAGATAATTTTCAGATGAAGAAATTGAAACCATCTCTAGTCATATGAAAAGGTGCTCTAAATCATTATTGGTTCAGAGAAATGCAAATTAAGACAACTCTGAGATACTACTACACACCTGTCAGATTGCCTAAGATGACAGGAAAAGATAATGATGAATGTTGGAGGGAATGTGGGAAAACTGAAACATTAATACATTGTTGGTAAGATTGTGAATGCATCCAAACATTTTGGAGAATAATTTGGAACTATGCTCAAAGAGTTATCAAACTGTGCATACTTTTTGACCCAGCAGTGTTTCTACTGGGCTTATATCCCAAAGAGATCTTAAAGGAGGGAAAGAGACCCACATGTGCAAAAATGTTTGTGGCAGCCCTTTTTGTAGTGGCTAGAAATTGGAAACTAAGTGGATGCCCACCAGTTGGAGAATGATTGAATAAGTTATGGTATATGAATGCTATGGAATATTATTCTTATAAGAAACAATAAGCCGGATGATTTCAGAGAGGCCTGGAAAGACTTGCATGAACTGATGCTAAGTAAAATGAGCAGAAACAAAAGATCATGGTACATGTCAATAGCAATATTATATGATGATCAATTCTGATATACATATCTCTCTTCAACAATGAAATGAAGACCACTTCCAAAGGTCTTGTGACCTAAAGAGCTGTCTACACGCAAAAAGAGGACTGTGGGAACTGTGTGGTTCACAACATAGCATTATCACTCTTTTTGTTGTTGTTTGTTGCATTGTATTTTCTTCATTTTCTTTTACAGCTATATTTGATATACAGTAAGATAATTGTATAAATATATATGCATATATTTTATTTAACATATTTCTACCATATTTAACATATATTGGACTACTTGCCATCTAGTACAGGGATGTAGGGGGAATGGAATACAAGGTTTTGCAAGGACTAATATTGCAGAATTATCTATTTATATGTTTTGAAAAATAAAAAGCTTTAATAAAAAAAGATTTTGTGTTAACTTTGGTCTATTAACCCTTTATAGATTGAAAATTTTAAAAAGAGTTCAGCAGCCTCAGTGTGATTTTTGTTGACAGAAAGGGCTTTGGATAACAATTAGTTTCTATAGGATTGTAGGATGGATATAATATATTTGAATCAATAGAATTGGGATATTGAATCATTAATGATGTGTTGTTTTGTGTGTATGTGTGTGTATAAGAGATAGAAGAGAGAGAAGAAAGACAGAACTAAAGAAGAGAGAAAGAAATAAAGGAAGGAAGGAAGGAAGGAAGGAAGGAAGGAAGGAAGGAAGGAAGGAAGGAAGGAAGGAAGGAAGGAAGGAAGGAAGGAAGGAAGGAAGGAAGGAAGGAAGGAAGGAAGAAAAAGAAAAGGAGGGGGAAGAGGGAGCAAGGAAGATAGGCAGGAAGGAAGAAGGAGGAAGGGAAAGAGAAAGAAAAAAGAAAGAAAGGAAGGAATAATTTATACACATAGCTACTTTATATATAGTTAGATTCATGATCCCATTTGGATCATGGACCATTTGGTCCTCAAAAAACTACTCAATGAGAAATATAAGAGGTAGTAGTGAGGTATTATTATCCCATTTTATAAACAGCCAAACAATGAATAACTTCTGCAATGTCTCATAGCTAATGAAGAGTCAAAGTTGATTAGAATCTAGATCATCTAACCTAAAGACTAAGTTCTATTATACTTCATTGTGCTATCTCTTATGAAAAATGACACAGGGCATAAAGGATTGATGTTTTAGAGAATCTTCTCCCTTTCTAATGCCTTCTGTGTCATCTGGACCTCAAAGAGGATACCTGCTCTTTACCCTAAGCCTTGTCATTTGGAGTCATAGACCTCTTAGATTAATAAGAAAGTCCATTCTGCTTTTCAAGTGCAGTAACTAATCCTTCAAGTAATTTCCCTTTTACTGTCCTTTGATGTTTTTTTTTTTTTTTTTTTTTTTTTTGTTGTTGTTGTTGTTTGTGTTGTGTATTTAGAAGATAATCAGGTAGGTCGGAGGATGCTATGGAGGGAAAAAAATAGCATTCAGATATTTTAGAGTTTATCCTGACCAAGGGTTCTTAATTTATTGTGTATATTTAATTACATTTTTTTCAATCAATCAAGTTTCATTTTCTCTCTTCACTGTCTTCTCAACACGCCAACTCCCATTGAGAAAGCAAGAAAAACAAAATTCTTATTACCAATATGTATAATTGAGAATTAGCAGACCTGGTGTTCAAATTCTATTCGCTAATGATTACTAAAAAAAAAATCTCTGATTTGGAAGTATTTTGAGGTTGTCTATTGACAGAGGATTCCAGCATTTTTCATTCTGTGAATTCCTTTCAACAACAGCAAAAAAAAAAAAAAAAAAAAAAAAAAACCTAATGTGTTGTGATCCCCTAGACAAATTAAATATACTGCTCCTAATATTCTGCAATTATTTACTACTTAAGACATGCTGAAACATTTTTAGCTCTAACACTTGACCCATTGCCATAAACTCCAAATAGGCATCATTGTTCTAGTCCAATTTATACAAGAACAATAATTCTCCTCAAAACATGCTCAACAGGCATTTATTAAGTCTTTGCTTGAAGATCTTAGCTATCTTCAATTATCAGGAATTGTTGGTACTTTGCAAAGTGCTTGGCACCTAGTAGGTGATTAATAGATATTGAATGATTGAGAATGTGTTTCTTACATTAAGCCTAAATCTGTCCCATTACTAGTTTTAAATCACTGATCATATGTGAACATGATGGAATCAAAGAGATCAAGTCCAATCCTTCTTCCATATAATAGTCTTTCAGACAGTCAAAGACAGCTATCATGACTACTTCTCTCTCATCCATCAACTATTGTTTTCCCTATCACCTATTTCTTTCATTGATTTTTCCTATGGCCAGATTTAATGTCACTCCTCCATTCTAGCTAGCCTCTCCAAACTATGCTCATATTTATCAATATCCTTATGAAATATGATACCCCAAATTGAACATAATACTTCAGATGTGATTTCACCAGGGCAGGACCCAGCAGGACAATCACTTTTCTAGGGAGACATATAATTCCCTTAATTTAACCTAATTACACTAATTTGCCAATCAATCAACAAGCTTTTGTTAAACATTGTGCTAAATGCTGGAGTTATAAATACCATAAGTAAAACAATCCCTACACAAAAGGCATGTACGTTCTAATGGAGGAGATACAATATTTATATGAGTATATAAAGAATAAATATAAAGAAAACAAATTTACTAATATCTAACATTTAAACAGTGTCTTGGATGTGATGATTGTTGTTCAGTCATTTCCATAGTGCACAACTCTTCATGACCCCATTTTGAGTTTTCTTGGCAAAGATACTGGAGTGGTTTGCCACTCTCTTCTTCAGCCCATTTTACAAATGAGGAACTGAGTCAAGCAGGATTAAGTAACTTGCTCAAGACCACACAGCTGGTGAATATCTAAGACCAAATCTGAACTTGCAAAGAGGAATATTTCTGACTTCAGCCTTGTTATTCCAACTAGCTGCCCCATTATGTGCCAAACACTGTGCTAAATACTTTACAAGTATCATCTCGTTTGATCCTCACCATATCCTGGGAGCTAGGGTGATATTATTATCTACATTTTAAGATGAGGAAACTGAAGCAAATGCCTAAAGTTATATAAGTAATCATTGTCTAAGGTCAAAATTGAACTCAATTCTTCCTGACTCCATGTCTAGCTCTCCACCCACTGTCACTACATTTGGGCACCCAAACTCTTGAGTTGGGATCCTCAATAGGATAGGTTAACTAAATGCAATGTACTTTGGGAGGAAGATCACTAGCAGCTCAACTACCATATGATGCTTTTGAATCTTAATGAGTTTGATCACTAAATTCCTCCTAAACCACTAAATCCCCCAAATCTTTTTCAAATACAGCTCTGGCTTCACCTCCCATTTTAAATATTTGAAGTCAATATTTGATTGTTGTTGCTATTAAATTTCATCTTAATAGCTTTGGTTCAGTGTTCTAGCCTGTCAATATTTTTTTGAAGCTTATGTATGTCATTCCTCACACCTCTGTGTCAAAAGCATATTTGATAATTATGTTGTCTATGTCTTTACCCAATTCTTACACAAAATTACTTAATAGAACAAAGCTAAGCTTAGATTCCTGGGGGCCCCGCTGGAGGCAAAGGTGATATTCATGCATTAATGACTACTCTTTGTGACCTGTTTTTCAGCAGATGTGAAATTTATATAATATTATTATTGGTCGTTCTTTTGTCTGAGAAATAGTCTGAGAAATTCTGTCAAATGTTTTGAAAAAATAAGCAAACTGTATCTCTAGCATTCTCTTGGTTCCCCAGTTTAGCCAAACTAAATTGTTACTTGAAAAAAAAAAACCTTGTGAGATTTCAATAAAAAACAGAAATAAAATTAGTATGGCATGATCTATTCTTGTCAAAGTCATAATGACACTGTGATTTCTTAATTTATTAGATATTCACTAATTATTCCTTCAATACTATGTAACACCATATAGACTACTTCTACAACTAGGTACTCAAGAGGGTCAGTTAATCTCCTTATCTCACCAGGTCTCTAGTTGTAAACCTGAGGGTCTCAAGTTTCTTATAATTGTCACTTATGAGTTCATATGTATGTACTCACTACTATTAACCTACCAGTTGAATTCTATTAACTGTTGGAAAGGGATTTATTAAGAAGGTCTCCCTAGAGATTACAAAGCTCAAATTTGAAATTCAAAGTTTGGAGGCATAGGTAGAGAATACATGTAGCAGAGAGCACAATTCCTTCTCAGCTCCTAGCATTGGAAGTCCTTCACAGAAGTTTGTGAAGAATGAAACTTTCTAGAAGCAACTTTCTGTTGGACTCTCTAAGTTCCTCATTAGTCATAGCCAACACATCTGTCTTCAAAAGTCATGTTCCCTGAAGCTGTCACTGTTCTTCCATGAGTATACTCCCTCATCATCTCCCTTATCTTTTTTTTTTCAAAGGCCACTATCACTTTAACCATCTCTTTTTACCTCCAGTCATTTATATAACCTTAACATACCAGGTTCACCCAGGTAGTCAAATTTTAGAATATTCATTAATACTAGGAAAGGTTAACTATCCAAAAAGGAAATAGAAGTACCATAGACTCATAGTTACATGAAAACCAGATGGGAGAATTTGAATAGTTACTCTTTCCCCACCAGGTAGCTTATAACCAATTCAAAGAAGTCTTCCTCATTCAAAGCTCCCAGAGAAATTTTCTGGGGATACAGATTAGCATTTGTATCCATATTTAATTTTGCCTTAGCAAGTCTTGAGTCATTGAATCTTCTAATTCCTCACCCAATCAGATTTTTCATCATCATGCAGCATGATTTCCTGAATCACTCATGACTGAAAGTTTTCACATGATTGGATTGGAAGTAGACAGAAAATATTTGCTCAAGTGCTGTGGACTGAAATCAGGCAGGAAATATCTATATTTTCTTTAAAGACTAACTCTCATCAGCTATTGTCCCCTGTTAGAAATATTGAATTTTGCCTAGAATCAAAGTCAAGTTTTCTGGCCAATAGTTAGCAGACACCATTCTCTTCACTTTTTAGGAAATATTTATTCTTCTCTAGTTCTAAAGTACATTTTCTGTCTTTCATATTCTTTATATTTAAAAATAATTTAATTGATATCTTTTAGTTATCTTTACTTCCTTTTTAAAAATAGCTTTTTATTTACAAGACATATGCATGGGTAAATTTTCAGCATCTACAATTGCAAAATCTTTTGTTCCAATTTTTCCCCTCCTTGCCCCCCATCCCTCCCCCATATGGCAGATAGACCAATACATGTTAAATATGTTAAACTATATGTGAAATACAATATATGTATACATTTCCATACAGTTATTCATCTCATTGAAAAGAACCATGTCCATCAGAATTGATCATCATACAGTATTGTTCATGAAGTATATAATGATCTCCTGGTCCTGCTCATTTCACTCAGCATCAGTTCATTTAAGTCTCTCCAGGCCTTTCTGAAATCATCCTGCTGCTCATTTCTTACAGAACAATATTCCATAACATTCATATACCACAATTAATTCAGCCCTTCTCCAATTGATGGGCATCCACTCAGTTTCCACTTTCTGGCCACTACAAAGAGGGTTGTCACAAACATTCTTACACATACAGGTCCCTTTCCCTTCCATTAAGATCTCTTTGGGATATAAGCCCAGTAGTAGCACTGCTGGTTCAAAGAATATGCACAGTTGATAACTTTTTGAGCATAGTTCCAAATTGCCCTCCAGAATGCCTGGATGAATTCATAACACCAACAACATATCAGTGTCCCAATTTTTCACATCCCC